>NW_024465421.1:24215000-24655000 GCF_017591425.1 Ochotona curzoniae | reverse complement strand
TGGACCTATGCCTCATTCTGGCCCTAAAACTCACACTGGCCCTCAGCCTCAAACTGGCCCTCACCCTCAACCTGGCCCTAACGCTAAAACTGGCCCTAAGCCTCATTCTGTTCCTAAGCCTCATACTGGCCCTCAGCCTCATACTGGACCTCAGCCTCATACTGGACCTCAGCCTCATACTGGCCCTCAGCCTAAAACTGGCCCTAAGCCTCATTCTGGCCCTGAACCTCATTCTGGCCCTAAGCCTCATTCTGCCCTCAGCCTCAAACTGGCCCTCAGCCTCAAACTGGCCTTAAACCTCATACTGGCCCTAAACCTCAAACTGGCCCTCAGCCTCAAACTGGCGATCAGCCTCAACCTGGCCCTCAGCATAAAACAGGCCCTAACGCTAAAACTGGCCCTAAGCCTCATTCTGGCCCTCAGCCTCAAACTGGCCCTAAGCCTCAAACTGGGCCTCAGCCTCATTCTGGCCCTCAGCCTCAAACTGGCCCTCAGCCTCAAACTGGCACTCAGCATAAAACTGGCCCTAAGCCTCAAACTGGCCCTAAGCCTCAAACTGGCCACAAGCCTCAAACTGGCCCTAAACCTCAAACTGGCCCTCAGCCTCAAACTGGCCCTCTGCCTCAAACTGGCCCTCACCCTCAAACTGGCCCTAAAACTCAAACTGGCCCTAAGCCTCAAACTGGGCCTCAGCCTCATTCTGGCCCTCAGCCTCAAACTGGCCCTCAGCCTCAAACTGGCCCTCAGCCTCAAACTGGCACTCAGCATAAAACTGGCCCTAAGCCTCAAACTGGCCCTAAGCCTCAAACTGGCCCTAAGCCTCAAACTGGTCACAAGCCTCAAACTGGCCCCAAACCTCAAACTGGCCCTCAGCCTCAAACTGGCCCTCTGCCTCAAACTGGCCCTCACCCTCAAACTGGCTCTAAAACTCAAACTGGCCCTAAACCTCAAACTGGCCCTAAGCATCAAACTGGCCCTCAGCCTCAAACAGGCCCTCAGCCTCAAACTGGCCCTAAAGTAAAACTGGCCCTCTGCCTCAAACTGGCCCTAACGCTAAAACTGGCCCTAAGCCTCAAACTGGGACTCAGCCTCAAACTGGCCCTCAGCCTCATGCTGGCCCTAAGCCTCCTTCTTGACCTAAGCCTCAAACTGGCCCTAACCCTAAAACTGGCCCTCAGACTCAAACTGGCCCTAACTCTAAAACTGGCCCTATGCCTCAAACTGGCCCTAACCCGAACACTGGCCCTATGGCTAAACCTGGCCCTCAGCCTCAAACTGGCCTTAACCCTAAAACTGGTCCTATGCCTCATTCTGGCCCTAAGCCTCATTCTGGCCCACAGCCTCAAACTGGCCCTCTGCCTCAAACTGGCCCTCACCCTCAAACTGGCCCTAAAACTCAAACTGGCCCTAAGCCTCAAACTGGGCCTCAGCCTCATTCTGGCCCTCAGCCTCAAACTGGCCCTCAGCCTCAAACTGGCCCTCAGCCTCAAACTGGCACTCAGCATAAAACTGGCCCTCAGCCTCAATCTGGCCCTAAGCCTCATGCTGGCAACAAGCCTTATTCTGGCCCTAAGCCTCAAACTGGACTTAAGCCTAAAACTGGCCCTCAGCCTCAAACTGGCATTAAACCTAAAACTGGCCCTCAGCCTCGAACTGGCCCTAACGCTAAAACTGGCCCTATGCCTCATTCTGGCCCTAAGCCTAAAACTGGACCTCAGCCTAAAACTGGCATTCAGCCTAAAACTGGCCCTAAGCCTCAAACTGGCCCTAACCCAAAAACTGGCCCTAACGCTAAAACTCGCCCTCAGCCTCAAACTGGCCATCAGCCTCAAACTGGCCCTAAGCCTCAAACTCCCCCTAATGCTAAAACTGGCCCTAAGCCTCAAACTGGCCCTCAGCCTCAAACTGGCTCTAAGCCTCCTTCTGGGCATAAAACCTAAAACTGAACCTAAACCTAAAACTGGCCCTCAGCCTCAAACTGGCCCTCAGCCTCAAACTGGCCCTCAGCCTCATTCTGGCCATAAACCTAAAACTGGCCCTAATCGAAAATTGGACCTAAGCCTAAAACTAACCCTAACCCTAACCCCTAACCCCTACCCTTAACCCCTAACCCCTACCCCTAACCCCTAACAACTAACCCCTAACCCTGACCCTGACCCTGACCCCCTGACCCTAACCCTAACCCTAACCCCTAACCCTAACCGCCTGATCATAACCCCCTAACACTAACCCGCTAACACTAACCCCCTAACCCTAAACCCCTAACTATGACCCCATAAACCTGTCCCCCTAACACTGACCCCTAACCCTAACCCTGAACCCCTAACACTGAACCCTGACCCCCGACGCCCAACCGCCGACCCCCAACCCTAACCCTAACCCCTAACCCCCTAACCCTACCCATAATCCTATCCCTAACCCCTAACCCTCTAACCCTCTAACACTAACCCTCTAACCCCTAACGAACCACTAAACACCAACCCTAGCACCGTAAGCCCTAACACCCTAACCGGTAAGCACTAATCATAAGCACTAATTACAAAAACAAAATTTATCCAATAAAACTCACAGGTAAATCCTAACCACTAACGACCAAATACCACATCACAATCCCAGAACCACTTACCTTCTCTCCTGCTTGGATCTTCAGCCATTTGCACCACGGAGTTGACAAGGTGGGGACTTCAATTCCGGAGGTCCTTGCAGGCACCATGACTTCATACTGATGTGGCAATGCCACTGGGCGTACCAAGCCCAACACACACAAAACCCGGAAACCCTTTCACCACCTTGTGCCCACACCCAGCCTGAGCCACCCCTAATTACAGAGGACAGAGGCCTACAGCAATGGCATCATATTGGGATGGGGTTTGCACAACACCCAGCCTGCTCATATCATTTTAGCTACAGGATTTTCTCATGGTCTTTAAAAATCACGCATCACTGAGGACAGAGCCCTGCACACAGTTATCACAATCTTGCCACAGCATGGTGTCAGAAAGAGGAACCTGCCATGAAGGTTAACCATCAGGCCTGAGTGAATCACAAGATGCATGATAACTAACTGAGAAATGATGACTAAGTGGACTAGTGCCAGCAAAGTCAGATTTGTGCACCCGCTCATGGCTATCAGGACACACTGCAGGATGAAAGAAACCTACAGGAAGCCATCTCCTCAGCCCACCCGAGAGCTGCTCCACTTACTAAAGAATGCACAGGCCTGCATCTCAGGGTGCTCTGCGAGGAAAGGGGGTGGTGGTAAGGTTTCACGTAACCTCATCTGCCCAAGTTCAATGGTAGTCCGCTAGTGTGTAACTCCAGCGCCCAGAGGGCCTGTGCAGATGCTGACGTGGAACTCAGTTCCTAGAAGGCATGTGGGAACGCTGACATGAGACTCCAGCTCCCAGAGAGTACATGGGGACGCTGACATGGGACTCCAGCTCCAAGGGTTCTTTTCGTGCTCTGACATAGTACCTTGCGGTTAAACACACACTGAAACTTTGTATTACAGAGGTTGGGGATGATGATAGGCCACAAGTGACCTCGTCCACTCCCGGGCATTGATAAAGGCACCATCGGCCTTAGACCACACATTTTTCAATGATACATGTCTGGGAACACTTTCTGGAAACCCCACCTGATGCTGGAATGGCTTGGGCTGAGCTCTCTGCAGCTCAGAAAGCCTGAGCTCAGCAGGGGTAGAAAGGGCAGCTATGTGCGCCCTCCAGTGGACAATAGCACTCACTGCAGGATGCTCAGCTAGGCTCTCCTGCCCAAAACAAGGCAAGAAGCGCAGCCACATAAACATTCCTTCTTAAGGACACTCTTTTGATAGGTTGCATAAGAGTCCCATGGTGGAAGCTCTATGCATGCCCTCGGGGTCTGCATTGGCTGACAAAAGCAGTCTAGAGCCAAGGCACAGCATACAGCAAGCTCCCTACCAGGAGGCCCGGCAGCTTTCTGTCTCTTTCTTCCTCCCTCCCTCCCTCCTGCCTCCCTCTGTCCTGTTTGCTTTGAAGCACAGAGGAACAGACAGGGAGAGACAGCAAACATTCTTGCATCTGCTACCTCACTTCCCCGAATGCCACCACCAGGGCCAGCTGTGGCTGGGCCAGGACAAGCCTGGGAACCAGCAGCTTCCTCCAGATCTTCCACAGGGGCACAAGGGCCACAGTGCCACAGGGGCACAGCGGCACCAGCCCCTGAACCATCCTCTGCTACTCTCCCAGGTTGATCGGCAGGGAGCTGGACCACAGGATAAACAGCCAGGATTTGAAACAGCACCCGTACAGCCCATCTGCCTGGCAGGCTGAGGCTTGACCCACTGGGACAACACCCTGCGCCATTCCACACCACCTGACTCCACCCGTTGCTGATTTCTTCAGCAGCTCCTTCACTAGGACCAGAGAAGGTTCCTGCCTCCCTGGTTTGCACAACATATGCCGTTGCGTGCTGTGAGAGCGGCCGGTACAGATGAGGAATCCAGGCATGTTGCTACTCTACCTGTCCTGGTGAGAAGGACCTCTGTGCAGAACAGACGTCAGCTGTTGGGGTGTCCTGTGGCAGGTGGCACATCAGCGGCGGCCGATGGTGCACAGCCGACCTGCAAGAGAAAGAGTCTTGAGTCCAGGATGATCCCTGGAGGAGGGTGAAGCACTCGCTGGTGAACGAGAGGGCAGCAGCATCTGGGAGGAGGCTGTGGGGCCAAATTCCTGCCTCAAAAGCACATGACAGGGATGCCTGAGCCCTCAAGTGCTAGCTAGAGGTAGAAAGGGCAGCTTTGCGCACCCTCTCCTGTGCAGAGCACAGGCCCTGAAAGCCCTCTGTTGTGCAGGCCTTGGTGGCTCCCCAGCCACCGTCATACCTGCTGGGCAGCAGGACTGCATGTTCCAGGGTGCTCTCAGAGCAGCTAGGGCCTGGGACCTCCTATTCCAGATGGCTGGTGACCTCTGGTGCCTACTTACCCATCCACCTGCTCCTGGCTTATGAGCCCCATGCCCAGGCACCACCCACCTAGGCAGAGGAAGGCCAAGTGGAGTCGGCCTTCTTAAACTCCACCCCACACATGTAAAAATACATGAAGCCCTCTCCGCAGCCCACCGGGAAGCTGCTCTGTTACGGCCGGCTGCTCCAGGAACATGGGACACGGCAAGGGTCTGAGAGATTGAGGCACCAACTGGAGACCAGTGATGGTGGAAGTCTCTCTGAGGCCTCCCTTTCTCGCCTTCTCTCTTGACCTTTCAGCTGCTTCTTGTTTACTCTTTACCCTACACCCTCATTAGTGCAGATTGGCTACAGCTGAGACCAGGTGCTTCTAGCCCCAAGCCCACTCACTGTAGTGCTGGGCTTAACGCGTGCTAGTCAACTCCTTAGCCCACAACACTGCTCCACTTGCTAAAGAACGCACGGGCCTGCATCTCACGGTGCTCTGCGAGGAAGAGTGGTGGTGGTAAGGTTTCTGGTAACTCATCTGCCAAAGTTCAACGCCAGTCAGCTGCTGTGTAACTCCGGCTCCAGAGGGCCTGTGGGGATGCTGACGTGGGACTCTATCTCCCAGAGGGCCTGTGGGGACGCTGACGTGGGACCCTATCCCAGGATTCTCTCGGTGCCGTGACGTAGTACCTTGCTGTTAAAGGCACCCTGCCACTTCCTATCACAGAGACCCAGGCTGATACAAGGGCCCAAGTGCCCTCCTCCCCTACCGGGCCTTGGACCCCTGATCTTCCTACCATTCGTGTCCAGGAACACTGTCCGGGACCCCCACCTGATGCTAGGATGCCTTGGGTTGGGCTGTCTAGAGCTCAGAAAGCCTGAGCCCAGCAGAGGTAGAAAGGGCGGCTACGTGCGCCCTCCAGTGGACACCAGCACTCACTGCAGGATGCTCATCTAGGCTCTCCTGCCCCAAAAAAGCAGCAGTGCAGCCACACAGGCTTTCTCTCTCACAGACACTCTTTTGAGAGGTTGCACAGGAGTCCCGTGATGGAAGCTCTACGCATGCCCTCGGGGTCTGCATTGGCTGACAAAAGCACAGCACACAGCAAGCTCCCTCCCAGGAGGCCCGGCAGCTTTCTGTCTCTTTCTTCCTCCCTCCCTCCCTCCTGCCTCCCTCTGTCCTGTTTGCTTTGAAGCACAGAGGAACAGAGAGAGAAGAGACAGCAAACTTTCTTGCATCTGTTGGCTCACTTCCCCGAATGCCACCACCAGGGCCAGCTGTGGCTGGGCCAGGACAAGCCCGGGAACCAGCAGCTTGCTCCAGATCTCCCACAAGGGCACAAGGGCCACAGTGCCACAGGGGCACAGCGGCACAGCGGCACCAGCCCCTGAACCATCCTCTGCTACTCTCCCAGGTTGATCGGCAGGGAGCTGGACCGCAAGGGAAGCAGCCAGGATTTGAAACAGCACCCATACAGCCCATCTGCCTGGCAGGCTGAGGCTTGACCCACTGGGACAACACCCCGCGCCACCCCACACCACCCGACTCTAGCCCTTGCCGGTTTCTTCAGCAGCTCCTTCACTAAGACCGGAGAAGGTTCCTGCCTCCCTGGTTTGCACAACATATGCCGTTGCGTGCTGTGAGAGCGGCCGGTACAGATGAGGAATCCAGGCATGTTGCTACTCTACCTGTCCTGGTGAGAAGGACCTCTGTGCAGAACAGACGTCAGCTGTTGGGGTGTCCTGTGGCAGGTGGCACATCAGCGGCGGCCGATGGGGCACAGCCGACTTGCAGGAGAAAGAGTCTTGAGTCCAGGATGATCCCTGGAGGAGGGTGAAGCACTCGCTGGTGAACGAGAGGGCAGCAGCATCTGGGAGGAGGCTGTGGGGCCAAATTCCTGCCTCAAAAGCACATGACAGGGATGCCTGAGCCCTCAAGTGCTAGCTAGAGGTAGAAAGGGCAGCTTTGCGCACCCTCTTCTGTGCAGAGCACAGGCCCTGAAAGCCCTCTGTTGTGCAGGCCTTGGTGGCTCCCCAGCCACCGTCATACCTGCTGGGCAGCAGGACTGCATGTTCCAGGGTGCTCTCAGAGCAGCTAGGGCCTGGGACCTCCTATTCCAGATGGCTGGTGACCTCTGGTGCCTACTTACCCATCCACCTGCTCCTGGCTTATGAGCCCCATGCCCAGGCACCACCCACCTAGGCAGAGGAAGGCCAAGTGGAGTCGGCCTTCTTAAACTCCACCCCACACATGTAAAAATACATGAAGCCCTCTCCGCAGCCCACCGGGAAGCTGCTCTGTTATGGCCGGCTGCTCCAGGAACATGGGACACGGCAAGGGTCTGAGAGATTGAGGCACCAACTGGAGACCAGTGATGGTGGAAGTCTCTCTGAGGCCTCCCTTTCTCGCCTTCTCTCTTGACCTTTCAGCTGCTTCTTGTTTACTCTTTACCCTACACCCTCATTAGTGCAGATTGGCTACAGCTGAGACCAGGTGCTTCTAGCCCCAAGCCCACTCACTGTAGTGCTGGGCCTAACAAGTGCTAGTCAACTCCTTAGCCCACAACACTGCTCCACTTGCTAAAGAACGCACGGGCCTGCATCTCACGGTGCTCTGCAAGGAAGGGTGGTGGTGGTAAGGTTTCTGGTACCTCATCTGCCAAAGTTCAACGCCAGTCAGCTGCTGTGTAACTCCGGCTCCAGAGGGCCTGTGGGGATGCTGACGTGGGACTCTATCTCCCAGAGGGCCTGTGGGGACGCTGACGTGGGACCCTATCCCAGGATTCTCTCGGTGCCGTGACGTAGTACCTTGCTGTTAAAGGCACCCTGCCACTTCCTATCACAGAGACCCAGGCTGATACAAGGGCCCAAGTGCCCTCCTCCCCTACCGGGCCTTGGTATGTGGGTCGTTTGGCCTTGGACCCCTGATCTTCCTACCATTCGTGTCCGGGAACACTGTCCTGGACCCCCACCTGATGCTAGGATGCCTTGGGTTGGGCTGTCTAGAGCTCAGAAAGCCTGAGCCCAGCAGAGGTAGAAAGGGCGGCTACGTGCGCCCTCCAGTGGACACCAGCACTCACTGCAGGATGCTCATCTAGGCTCTCCTGCCCAAAAAAGCAGCAGTGCAGCCACACAGGCTTTCTCTCTCACAGACACTCTTTTGAGAGGTTGCACAGGAGTCCCGTGATGGAAGCTCTACGCATGCCCTCGGGGTCTGCATTGGCTGACAAAAGCACAGCACACAGCAAGCTCCCTCCCAGGAGGCCGGCAGCTTTCTGTCTCTTTCTTCCTCCCTCCCTCTGTCCTGTTTGCTTTGAAGCACAGAGGAACAGACAGGGAGAGACAGCAAACATTCTTGCATCTGTTGGCTCACTTCCCCGAATGCCACCACCAGGGCCAGCTGTGGCTGGGCCAGGACAAGCCCGGGAACCAGCAGCTTCCTCCAGATCTCCCACAGGGGCACAAGGGCCACAGTGCCACAGGGGCACAGCGGCACCAGCCCCTGAACCATCCTCTGCTACTCTCCCAGGTTGATCGGCAGGGAGCTGGACCGCAAGGGAAGCAGCCAGGATTTGAAACAGCACCCATACAGCCCATCTGCCTGGCAGGCTGAGGCTTGACCCACTGGGACAACACCCCGCGCCACCCCACACCACCCGACTCTAGCCCTTGCCGGTTTCTTCAGCAGCTCCTTCACTAAGACCGGAGAAGGTTCCTGCCTCCCTGGTTTGCACAACATATGCCGTTGCGTGCTGTGAGAGCGGCCGGTACAGATGAGGAATCCAGGCATGTTGCTACTCTACCTGTCCTGGTGAGAAGGACCTCTGTGCAGAACAGACGTCAGCTGTTGGGGTGTCCTGTGGCAGGTGGCACATCAGCAGCGGCCGATGGGGCACAGCCGACTTGCAGGAGAAAGAGTCTTGAGTCCAGGATGATCCCTGGAGGAGGGTGAAGCACTCGCTGGTGAACGAGAGGGCAGCAGCATCTGGGAGGAGGCTGTGGGGCCAAATTCCTGCCTCAAAAGCACATGACAGGGATGCCTGAGCCCTCAAGTGCTAGCTAGAGGTAGAAAGGGCAGCTTTGCGCACCCTCTTCTGTGCAGAGCACAGGCCCTGAAAGCCCTCTGTTGTGCAGGCCTTGGTGGCTCCCCAGCCACCGTCATACCTGCTGGGCAGCAGGACTGCATGTTCCAGGGTGCTCTCAGAGCAGCTAGGGCCTGGGACCTCCTATTCCAGATGGCTGGTGACCTCTGGTGCCTACTTACCCATCCACCTGCTCCTGGCTTATGAGCCCCATGCCCAGGCACCACCCACCTAGGCAGAGGAAGGCCAAGTGGAGTCGGCCTTCTTAAACTCCACCCCACACATGTAAAAATACATGAAGCCCTCTCCGCAGCCCACCGGGAAGCTGCTCTGTTATGGCCGGCTGCTCCAGGAACATGGGACACGGCAAGGGTCTGAGAGATTGAGGCACCAACTGGAGACCAGTGATGGTGGAAGTCTCTCTGAGGCCTCCCTTTCTCGCCTTCTCTCTTGACCTTTCAGCTGCTTCTTGTTTACTCTTTACCCTACACCCTCATTAGTGCAGATTGGCTACAGCTGAGACCAGGTGCTTCTAGCCCCAAGCCCACTCACTGTAGTGCTGGGCCTAACAAGTGCTAGTCAACTCCTTAGCCCACAACACTGCTCCACTTGCTAAAGAACGCACGGGCCTGCATCTCACGGTGCTCTGCAAGGAAGGGTGGTGGTGGTAAGGTTTCTGGTACCTCATCTGCCAAAGTTCAACGCCAGTCAGCTGCTGTGTAACTCCGGCTCCAGAGGGCCTGTGGGGATGCTGACGTGGGACTCTATCTCCCAGAGGGCCTGTGGGGACGCTGACGTGGGACCCTATCCCAGGATTCTCTCGGTGCCGTGACGTAGTACCTTGCTGTTAAAGGCACCCTGCCACTTCCTATCACAGAGACCCAGGCTGATACAAGGGCCCAAGTGCCCTCCTCCCCTACCGGGCCTTGGTATGTGGGTCGTTTGGCCTTGGACCCCTGATCTTCCTACCATTCGTGTCCGGGAACACTGTCCTGGACCCCCACCTGATGCTAGGATGCCTTGGGTTGGGCTGTCTAGAGCTCAGAAAGCCTGAGCCCAGCAGAGGTAGAAAGGGCGGCTACGTGCGCCCTCCAGTGGACACCAGCACTCACTGCAGGATGCTCATCTAGGCTCTCCTGCCCAAAAAAGCAGCAGTGCAGCCACACAGGCTTTCTCTCTCACAGACACTCTTTTGAGAGGTTGCACAGGAGTCCCGTGATGGAAGCTCAACTCTCGCGCGAGCCCCACAACAGGGCGGGGGGTCCGGGGTGGGGGGGGCGGGGAGGGGGGGGGTGGGGGGGGGGTGGGGGGGGGGGGGGGGTGCGAGGTTATTCTCTACACAGCACACAGCAAGCGGGGACCCTCCCAGAGGTCTATGGCACTTTCTGTCGAGGGGGGGGTGGTGTATGAATTATACAGTGGGGGGGGGATAGGGGGACACACACAAGGTGAAGAAATTGAGAAATGTTCCTGGGAGTGTACAGAATTAATGCAGTGATAGGGAGCGAGCGGCGCTGAGATAAGTAGTGGGGCGCGACAACTAAGGTGGAGTAAGAGGGTATGGAAGTATAGTTGTTGAGGTGTAATGGAGGAGGATGGAAGAAATGTGAGGTATTATGGGGATTTTGGTATATGGAATAGTGGGGGGTTTATGGAGATTATTTTTGTTGTAGGTTGTGGGTGGTGTGTATTGGGGGGTGTTTTTGGTTTGTTTGTTGTTGAATTGGGTGGTTTATGATTTTGTATGAAATAGGAAGGGATGGGAGGGTAGGGTAAATAGGTAATTATAAAAGAAATTTAAAATATAATAAATGAGTAAAGGAAGGGGGAGGATATGAGAGATAGTTGTAAGTTTGGGAGGAAAAGGGGGGATATTATGTGAAGGGGAGGAGGGTGTGAGTAATATTGGTTTTAATGGATTTGTGATTATATAAAGTAATGGGAGTAGTAATATGTGGTAACAAGTATGGTTGTTGGGGGGGAATGGGGAAGGTGGAAATTAACGGAGGACCGATGGTGCACAGCTGACCTGCAGGAGAAAGAGTCTTGAGTCCAGGATGATCCCTGGAGGAGGGTGAAGCACTCGCTGGTGAACGAGAGGGCAGCAGCATCTGGGAGGAGGCTGTGGGGCCAAATTCCTGCCTCAAAAGCACATGACAGGGATGCCTGAGCCCTCAAGTGCTAGCTAGAGGTAGAAAGGGCAGCTTTGCGCACCCTCTCCTGTGCAGGGAGCACAGGCCATGAAAGCCCTCTGTTGTGCAGGCCTTGGTGGCTCCCCAGCCACCGTCATACCTGCTGGGCAGCAGGACTGCATGTTCCAGGGTGCTCTCAGAGCAGCTAGGATCTGGGACCTCCTATTACAGATGGCTGGTGACCTCTGGTGCCTACTTACCCATCCACCTGCTCCTGGCTTATGAGCCCCATGCCCAGGCACCACCCACCTAGGCAGAGGAAGGCCAAGTGGAGTCGGCCTTCTTAAACTCCACCCCACACATGTAAAAATACATGAAGCCCTCTCCGCAGCCCACCGGGAAGCTGCTCTGTTACGGCCGGCTGCTCCAGGAACATGGGACACGACAAGGGTCTGAGAGATTGAGGCACCAACTGGAGACCAGTGATGGTGGAAGTCTCTCTGAGGCCTCCCTTACTTGCCTTCTCTCTTGACCTTTCAGCTGCTTCTTGTTTACTCTTTACCCTACACCCTCATTAGCGCAGATTGGCTACAGCTGAGACCAGGTGCTTCTAGCCCCAAGCCCACTCACTGTAGTGCTGGGCTTAACGAGTGCTAGTCAACTCCTTAGCCCACAACACTGCTCTACTTGCTAAAGAACGCACAGGCCTGCATCTCACGGTGCCCTCCTCCTCTACCGGGTCTTGGTATGTGGGTCGTTTGGTCTTGGACCCCTGATCTTCCTAGGATTCTTTTTTGGGAGCACTGTCCGGGAACCCCTCCTGACGCTGGGATGGCTAGGGGCCGGGCTGTCTAGCGCTCAGAAGGCCTAAGCCCATCCGGGATACAAAGGGCAGCTTTGCACGCCCTCTCGTGGCCAATAGCACTCACTGCAGGACGCTCCTCCTGCCAGATCAAGGGAAGCAGACCCAGCCCAGAGAGGCACTTTCTCTCAAGACCCTCTTTTCAGAGGTTGCACAGGAGTTCCATGACAGAAGCCCTACACACGCCCTCAGGGTTTGCATTCGCACAGAAAAAAGCAGTCTATAGCCACAGCACAGCACAGCACACAGCACAGCACATAGCACACTCCCTCCCAGGATCCCGGCAGCTTTCTGTCTCTTCCTGCCTGCCTGCCTGCCTGCTAGCCTCCCTCTGTCCTGTTTGCTTTGAAACACAGAGCAACAGAGAGGGAGAGGCAGCAATCTTTCTTGCATCTGCTGGCTCACTTCCCCAGGGACCACCACCAGAGCCAGCAGTGGCTGGGCCAGGACAAGCCTGGGAATCAGCTGCTTCCTCCAGATCTCCCACAGGAACACAGGGCCACAGGGCACGGGGGCACAAACCCCTGCACCATCCTCTGCTGCTCTCCCAGGAGTACCGGCAGGGAGCTGGACTGCAGCGGAAGTGGCCATGACCTGAAGCTTCAGCCATATAGGGCAATGACTTTGCAGGCCACCGCTTGACACACTAAACACTAACCCTAACCCAAAGTCTCCCACTGACATTTTTCAGATGTTCCCATCATAGTCTCCATCTTTGCATAAGGCTCCAGAGACCAACTAACAGTTTACTGTGGTTGCGATTTTTCAGGAATTTCTTGTTCCTTGACCTTGGTAGCTTTAGCAGTTCTTAATTTTGTTGCTACCTCAAAGAGCAGTGCATAAATTAAAGCACAAATACCACCAGTGACCACTTAATAGTAGATCGGCATCAGGCTGCTGCTTATTATATGGGCTCTTCTGGCTGTGGGCCCGCTGTCCAACTCCTGCCAGCACTTCCCAGCCTCACTGCTTACAGGTGTGACGGGGCCTGGAGGCTGCATGTGGGGCAACTGGCCAGATGGAGGTGATGGCACAAGAAAGGAATAATGACCTCTTCTATTGTCCTTGTTCCACATGCCAGCAGAGCCAGGCACACCAATGACTCAACACAGGCCTCATGGCAGCTGGGTCTCCTGAGGAGTCACAGGCCCATTCACACAGCTCCAGCCCTGGCCATGACCTTGTGGAAAGCCTGGTCCCTTCCACAGAATTCCCAAGAGACTGAGTCCCAGCTGCCCCCACTCTGTGCCACATTACAAGAGCAAGCCTGACCCATCTCTTCTCCATCCCTCAGAAAGGAGGAGGCCTCTGTTCTGGTCACCAGCCCTGACCATGGCTATGACCTTTATGCTCCTCAAGGAGTTAGGCCCTCCATGTGATGTGGTTGGGATGCCTGCCTCCCACGAAAGGAGGCCAATCCCACTACTGCTTCCAATCCTGCAGCCTGGGTGGGGACAGGGAGGAATCAGACTGGAGTCACAGTGGCAAAGCTAGAACTATCTAGTTCTAGGTCCATTTAGAATCACAATGCCCACCATCTACTCACACAGGTTGCCTCCCCTTGCTGCCCCAGTGAAGAGAAAATTTGGTCCCTCAGCTGCTGAATTGTACCCCTGTCCCTCAGGCCTCAGGAGACTCTTCCCATATGGCTTCTGTCCCCCTTCCTGCTCAACTTACACCCTCCTGCTTTTTCCTTGCAAGTCACTGCCTTCCTGGCCCGCCTTCCCTGAGTCCCCTCAACCCTTGCATGGTCCCAATCCCCTGCCACCAATAGGAGTAAGGATCTAAAAGCAAACAGATGCCAAGGCTGGCCTAGCTGAGGAAGCAGGGGACCCGGTGGAAAGACAGGAATTCGATGGTAGCAGTAACCCAAACATGTGGGTATCTGCTTCATGGCTGCTCCCAGTGGCCCTGGAGGGGTGTAGTACTGCATATCCCATTTTACAGATCAACACAACAAGGCACCCAGGTGAGATATAACCTGCTCCAGATCACACAGTTCCTAAGTGGCTGAGCCAGGACTCCAGCCCAGGTCCTTCCCAGTGCCTCTCTTTGGAGGGAGCATGGTATCTGTGAGACAGGAGAGATATAAGGCAGCACCTCCTTTGCACTGGCTATTCCCTGTTCTAAAAGGTTCCTTCTTCCATCCCTCTTTCACCACCACCAAGTCCCACTTAAGCTTCAGGATGAGGATAAATCACGTTCTGCACCCAATGACTGTGCTCAGTGGTCCCCATGCTTGCTGCTTTGTCTGTGTGCCCTTGAGCTTGGCCATGGCTTCTTGTGATTTTTTACAACTCTTTTGTATTTAGATTGTATCTGAAAGGCAGAGGCACACAGACTGTGCAAGACAGAATGGGATCTTTCACCTGTTGGTTCACTCCTTGAATGCCTGCAACAGCTGGGCTCAGCCAGGCTGAAGCCAAGAGCCAGATCTCTCGCCTGGGTGGCAGGAACCCAAGGACTTGAGCCCTCAATGCTGCCTCCAGGGTCTGCAGATCCAAGCCCAGGCCCCTCTGATACGGGATGCAAGTGTGCTATGCCAGAACCTGGACCCTGGGACACAATTCCACTGGTCCTGGGTTCTTAAATGCATCACACAAGCATGGACTATTCCAGATAAACTGAGAAAAACTTGATGCTTCCAGGGATGCTACCGAGTGGACAGATAATCCACAGGGAAAACATCTGCAAATCACAGCACACAAAGGCCACCCCATAGAAACAACACTTACAAATCAACAACAAAAGGCTCTGTGACAAAAAAGGCAGAGGATTGGGGTAGGTCTTTCTCCAGCACAAATGACCAATCAGCTCATAGAGATACTGGACATCCTGGGAATGGGATCTGTTTACCCCCTAGTCTCAGGTAAAATCAGGATTGGGGACTTGAATTCCTGCTGGTCTGGTCTTATCTGTCATGGGGCTGGGTTGGGTTTTGGGTCTGTGAGGCTCAACACCCTTTTGTGAAGGGAAGCAACATATCCTTGACTGGGATCAAGGGCTCAGTGGGAACATAGGCATGGGTGGGCACCAGAAGTGGTTCCCTTCCTCTTTCCTCCTTCCTACACTAAGAGGGAGAAGCAGACACAAGAACCAATCCTCCTCCCCAGTGAAATAGGAGCAAGCCCCAGAGCAAAGACAGACACAAAAGGAGACTCCTACAGCAGGGCTGGTGTGGTCTCAGCTGCTTGTAACCAGCTCCCCACAGGCACTCCACCACCACCATTTACCTGCCCTGCTTATGGCAGGAAAGCCCCAGCTGGGGCCACAGAGCCACCCCCAACTTCTCCCATATACCTGTACCACTCCAAAGCATACCAGTTCCTATGGCTGTTGAGGGGTCCAGCCTTGTGGGAAATGTGGTGGGCAGGGGCATGGGGGGGGGGCTGGTGCACTTGCAACAGGGAAACAAACACATCATGCCAGCTTGGGGACCTGGGGCTGTGCCAACATCCTCCTCCTCCAGACCTGGGAACAGCCAGGTCATCCAGGGTCCCATGGAATTGTGATGGCTTCTGTGAGGGGCACCCCTAGGCTCCTGCTGTTCCATCCCTTGCCCTGGGCCCGGATGACCTTCTCCAACGTCAGGAAAGCTTCTCCAACTTCCTGACCCTCGGCCCTTGGTCTCTCAGCTGTGACTCCTCATTCCCACAGCCATGTGCCCACAACTGCCTGCACCTTCCTCACAAGCCAGCTTGGAAGCTTCTGAGTCAGGCGAGGCTCTGAATCCCAGCCTGATCCACACACAGCTCCCCTCAAAGACGGGCACATGTGCATGTGAGCCCAGGGCTAGCTGATACACATTCCCAAGGTCCACAGTCCACACCGCAGGCTTCAGGAAGGAACCCTCGGCCAACAACCACAAAAGGAGCAACGGGCAGAGGAAGAGATGCCCGCCCTAGTGCTGCTCATCAAAGAGATGCTGGAAACAACCCCAACATCCATCAGCCGACTGAGACACCAGTCAGCACACCACCGCCAAACGCTGGCCACGGACAAACAAGGCAGCTGTAAATCTGCACCTCAGCACACGTATCAGGACATAGTTTCAGTAAACAACACAGGGAGTTCAAAACAAACTTTAATTTGGTTGAACACAATAGTTGTTAAGCAAACAATGAATTACAATCTGAAAACACACCCCATTCAACCTTGCAGAAAACCCCAGTACTCAGAAAAGTCTCCACAACCACAAGGCAGTCAGCATGATCACCCGCCAGGCCTTCCTCACAAAGCTACCTGACATGAGGGCACCTGGCCTGAAGCAGGAAAGGCGAGAGCAGCTGCAGTGGACTGTCCTTCTTTGCAGAAACCCAGGGAGCTCCAGTCCAGTCTATCCATGCCTCAGTGGACAGATCCACCTCCAGCTGCTGAGCCGCCAACTTTTCCCAGATGCATTCCCCAACACAAGGAGCTGCTGACCAAACTGTTCACACATGGCTGCAAGCTAAGCAGCTCTTGGCATCCAACAGGACCCTCTGCATTCTATCCAGAATACTGCAACTGGTTGTGTTGGACACATGTCATTGTCCTAGGGACTGGCCTGGCTCCAGAGGGACAGTTCAGCTGAGACTGCCCCCTGAGAACTCCAGGAGCATCTTGGCTCCCCAGAAACCATCTCACCAAGCTTGGCCACTAAAGCACTGCACCTGCGGGGCGGAACAAAACATGGACTTACACACAGAAGCTGCCTTCCCATCTGGAAAACTGGCACCTATAGACCCACACATGAACTCAGGAGGGAATGCTGCCCCACAGCATGCCACATCCCAGCTCCTAGCCCACCAACAGCCTGTTCCTCTCTGCCCACTTTAAATCCCCAAAAACAGCACTGGCTGAGTGCATGTGACTTGGGGATCACATATCCCAAAGCTTGTAGGAAGGCCTCACCTGGCTGGGGGGCAGGTGCTGGCTAAGCTCCACAGCAGACCCAGAGTCAAGGAAGGTGGGTGAGGCTGGCAGCAGATCTGGAGGGCTAGAAGAGGGGGTGTGAGGCAAGGCCCTGTTTTGAAGCAACAGGTGGGGAAAGGCCCTATCAGGAGCCACTCTAAGGGCTTGACATACATCACACATGATGCTCTTTCCAGGACCCTCATGGCTGTACAGCTAACAGAACAGGACACATCCAGCAAAGTCACTCACTAGTCACAGAGGGTACCTGTGAGGGGTCAGAACAGGCTCCAGCAGAAGCTGGGAGCAAAGAGTTGGGGGACAGCAGTGCCTGGGGTGTGAAGGAGATGGGAGGAACAATAGGGAATTCACAGGCAGTCATTTGGGACGAGGGCCACACAACATGTGCTTGCAGTGGAATCTGAGCAGGCAACCGGCAGTCACTCAGCACAACAGTGACATCCCAGCACTGCAGCTGACCAGGAAATGAACTGGCACTCCTAAACATGTGCACCACATGTCCACCATGGGATCCACCACCACACTCCCTGAGAAACCACAGCAAACACACAGATGGCACAGCACAGGCCTGTTCACAGTAGCCTGTGACTGCCCCAAACCAGGATGTAGCTCTCAGCACAGCTGTGGCTTCCTGGTGGACAGAGGTAACCCAGGGAAGCCACAGACATCAGTGTGATACACACCAATCACAGCTCAGCAAGGGACTCGCAATCCTCTATACAGGAAGAAGTAAGGAGTCAGAGGAACGAAGAAGTGTCACAACGGCCATGTGGACAGACTGCTGGTGGCAGCCTCTGCCACATCTCTGCTCCCATCCACCTCTGAGGTACGGATTTTCTCACAACCTGAGTGCTGTAGTGAGTACAGCCACATACACACTTGGGGCTCCTGTAATTCTGCTCTCACTGGTCAGATTACAATACTTGTACTCTGAAGACATGGTCCTGGGGCTGCCATTCTGCAGCACCACAGGCAGTGCTGCTCCCTCCTCCACTGGAGGACTGCACACCCAGTCACAAGCCTGCTGACCCTGGCAGCCTTGTTCTCCATTTCCACCTGTCCACAGCACTGATGCCACCAGCAAAGTCTCACAGGGTACTTAAGAGCCTCCCCGAAGTCCCTTTAGAACTCATTCAGAGACCCAGTGTGATAGCTAGTGGCTAAATCCTTGCATTGCATGCCTGGGATTCCATATGGGTGCTTGTTCATGTCCCAGCTGCCCCACTTCCTTTCCAGCTCCTTGCTGTGTCCTGGGAAAGCAGTAAAGGATGGCCCAAAGCCTTGGGACCCTGCACCCACACGGGAGACTCAGAAGAAGCTCCTGACTCTTGACCAGCTCAGCTCTGGCCACTGTGGCCACTTGAGGAGTGAACCAGTGGACAGAGATGTTTCTGTCTCTCCTTTTCTCTGTGAACCAGTGGACAGAAATGTTTCTGTCTCTCCTTTTCTCTGTATGTCTGCCATTCCAATAAATTTTTAAAAAAAATTTTTTAAATAAACCTACGACTGGGAGAATAAAATCAGATCTTGATCCTACTTAGAAACTGACAGCCTTTGCTTGGGAAAAAACGACAGCAAAGGTTTCTGGGGCTCACGGAAGTCTCAGTAGAAGAATTTCCGAAGTCCCCAGCTGCTGATGCCCATCGACACGCCAGGCATCAACTCAGCCTGTGACTGGGGCACTTACCTCTGGGGGAGAAAGAAGTCAGGAGCTGGCATGAGGGGCTGCGTCACCAGGAAACCACCGACCTGGACTGCCCCTCCCCTGCCTGAGCCAGGGCCCTGCTCCAGGTACACACTCGGCAGACTGCCACTGGATGGGTCAGTAAATCCTGCAGAGAAACCAAGTTCAGCCCACAGAGGACACAAAGACAGCTGAGTGGAGAAAGTGACACAGTCCAGCACAGCTAGCTGGGGTAGCAACATAAAAACTCAGGAAAAAAATATTGCAACCACAACTGGTAATTGCCTTATTAGTCCTTAGGAGACAAACACAAAGGTTTGTTTGTCACGTAAGATCTTACACCACCCTCCCCAGTACTGCTCAGCCACTTGTCCCTCCATATAAGCATCAGTTAGCATCCCTGCTGCTCCACTTCTGATCCAGCATCCTGAACATGCAACTGAAAAAGCTGCAGATGATGGCCCAAATCTTGGACCCCTGCACCCACGTGAGAGTCCTGGGTGAAGCTCCAGGCTCCTGGCTTTGGCTCCACTGCAGTCACTGGTGAGTGAGCCCGCTAAAGGAAGATCCACCTCTCTCCCAGCCCCTCTTTGGAACTCAGACATTCAAATAAATAAGACTATATAAAACAAACAAAAAAATAGTTATGATGGATTGGTCAGTTCTGGGTGATCCTTTCTGACCCGAGTCTAGCAGCATGCGAACAGCCCTCATCTCAGAACCTGCAGGGAGGCTCATTTTGTCCTCCTTCCTGTCTACCTGGTAGCTACCTGCCCAGACCAAGGAGGCCTTCCAGACCAGCTGGGGAAAGTCTGGATATCAGGGCTCAGACATAGTGGAAACATGGGTTCCATCTTCTTCAAGACAAAAGTGGAAAGTCTTGGCACATTAGCCAGGACTGGTGTGTCACATGGCAACTGGTGTCTGAGAGAGAGCTGGGACATAGAGCAGAGCAGACTGTTACTGAAAAGGCCCAGGTCTGCAGACACCATTCTTATTAAATTAAAAAAAAAAAAATCTTGAAAAGAACTAAACCTGCAACTGGAGGGTGGGAGCAGGCATGTTGGAGTAGCAATAAAGTTAAGTCCAATCCAACTGCCTGTAAAGGCCTGCAGAAAGCAGAGCATGGTGTGAGTGGCTGGAACACTGTAGCCATGTGGGAGACCCAGATGAAGCTCCTGCTTTTGGCTTGTCCCAGCCTTGGCCATTTTAGTCACTTGGGGAGTGAGCCAGTGGACGGAAAACCTCCCTCTGCCTCTCCCTATCTCTCTGTAACTCTCACTTTAAAACAAATAAATGAGCCAGTTTATATCATAGTGGGTAAAGCCTCTGCCTGTGATGCCAGCAACCCATATGGGCACCAGTTCAAGTCCCAGCTACTCCAGTTCTGATCCAGCTCCTCATAAAGTCCCTGGGAAAACAGGAGAGGATGGTCCACAAGCTTGGGTCCCTGTAGCCCCAAAGGAGACCTGAAAGAAGCCCCTGGCTCCTGGGCAGACATTTGGACAGTGAACCAGCAGTCCTGGAGCTGCTCAGAGCTCTGGGAACCATGGTTCCAACCAGGCCTGCAGACACTTCACCTAAAAATGACAGGGCAAAAGGAGGCTCCCAGCAACGAGTTTCCAAACAGAAGGTGTGAAACACAGTATCCCTGTTACAAAGGGAGACAATTTTTTAAAAAAGATTTATTTATTTATTGGAAAGTCAGATATACAGAGAGGAGGAGAGACAGAGAGGAAAATCTTCCATCTGATGATTCACTCCCCAAGTGAGCGCAACGGCCTATGCTATGCCAATCTGAAGCCAGGATTCAGGAACTTCTTCCAGGTATCCCACACGGGTGCAGGGTCCCAAGGCTTTGGGCCGTCCTCGACTGCTTTCCCAGGCCACAAGCAGGAAGCTGGATGGGAAGTGGAGCAGCCGGGATTAGAACCGGTGCCCATATGGGATCCTGGTGCGTTCAAGGCAAGGACTTTAGCCGCTAGGCCACGCTGCCAGGTCCGACAATGTTTTTTTAAAATAAAAAAGCACAACTGTAAGAAACAAAAGCAAGTCTGGTGCTGCAGCACAGTAGCTCAGAAGGCAGCCTGTAGCACCTGCTGGTGTCCCACACTGGAACGCCAGCTTCCATTCTGGCTGCTTCTCATTCAGCTTCCTGCTAATGTGCCTGGAAGGTAGGGAACATGGCCCAAGCCAGGCTGCCTGCCACTCCTGTGGGAGGCCAGGATGGAATTGACAACCCCTGGCCGTGGTGTGGCCCAGAGCTCGTGTTGTGACCATTTGGGAATGAACTGACAAGTGGAAGCCATCTTTCTGTTTCTCTCACTCTGCCAATCTACCTTCCCAACAAATAGACACTGCAGAGAGGTACCCATGCATTGAGCAGTAAGAAAGGGGGGTGAATGCACTGTGATTCACAAGGTAGGGACTCCAACTCCATTACATTTGATGAGTACAAACCATGTCTAAATATTCTTAAATGTCACTGACAGCTAAGTGGTAGTAAGAGACACTAGTACGCTAACAGAGGGGTCTATGCAGCTCACGCCTCCTCCAGCAGTCGGTGCCCCAGCTGAGTCAAGCACCACAGAGGGGAATGAAGGGTGGAAACTCTCCTGCTTCTCAGGCTTGGGCACACATTCTTTACAAGAGAGGATGAGTGATCCAGGATGCCTGTGGGGCAGTCTCTGCTATGGTGGCACTGAGTCTGGGTCTAGTTAAAGACCAGGAGTCCCAGCAGAAGAGCCTGGCTCTCCCCACCAACAAACAGGATCTAAGTAGGTCAGTACCGGGTGCAGACACGGTCTGCTCCAAGTAGACTCACCTGTAAGGTTAGGATCGCTGAGGGCAGCAACAGACACAGCCAGAGCATCATCTAAAGGGTGCATCACAAAGTCCTGCCTGTGACTGGGGACCAGATGTCCAGCCTGCAAGGAAATATCCTTGGAGGATGCAAGCGCAAGGGACATCAACCATGATTCAGAGGCCACCAGAGAGGGCTCCACAACACTACTGTTGGCAGGCAGAGTGCAGAGACAAGAGCCAGGGCAGATGGTGAGGACGGAGGCAGGATCATGGCCATGCTCTTCCTGGTGCATCTCACCACCCTGCAGGAACCTGGAAAACATAGCAAAGACTGTCCCTCAGTCGACAGTGGGGGCTACACAATGTAGGCTCGTCTAGGTTCAACCACAAAGGCTGCAGGGCCCAGCACAGCACTAACACACTGCTCCTATTCTTTTTTTTTTTTTAAGAAGAAGGGTTTTCTTTATTTTTATTATTTTTTTTATTGGAAAGGCGGATATACAGAGAGGAGAGACAGAGAGGAAGATCTTCCGTCCAATGATTCACTCCCCAAGTGAGGGCAATGGCCGATACTATGCCGATCCGAAGCCAGGAGCCTCTTCTGGGTCTCCCACGCGGGTGCAGGGTCCCAAAGCTTTGGGCCGTCCTCGACTGCTTTCCCGGGCCACAGGCAGGGAGCTGGAAGGGAAGCGAGGCTGCCGGGATAGAACCGGCGCCCATATGGGATCCCGGGCGTGCAAGGCGAGGACCCTAACCACTGCGCCACCGCGCCAGGCCCCTATTCTAAACCTATGACTGCCACTACAAGGACTGTATTCCTAAGAAAAAAATCTAGAAATACAAAAGACATTTATGTAAAAGATTTATTAATTTGAAAGGCAGAGTTATAGAAAGAGAAAGAAGACACATAGAGACAAATCTTCCATCCACTGGTTTATTTCCCAAATGGCTCGGCTGAGCTGGTCTGAAGCCAGGAATTCCATCTGGGTCTCCCACATGGGTGCAAAGACCCAGGGAGTTGGTCCATCCTCTGCTGCTTTCCCAGGCTATCAGCAGGAAGCAACTAAAATTTAAACCAGCAACCACACAGAATGGCGGCACTGCAGGGGCAGCTTTACGCACCACACTGCAACGCCAGACCCAGGGCTAGACTACACCAGACCTGGCTTCCAGAGATACTTCATGAAGACCAACCACAAAAGCATTCATAGTTTATTTACAATGAGCTTCAATGCAGTGTTGGCAACTTAACATGATTAGCAAAAGCCCAATAGTCCAGAAAATAAATGCCAGTTGATTTTAAAGGCATACAAGGCAGAAGTTGGTAACGAAGCATTGCATTTCAAGGAACGCTCACTGCATCCCCTCCCTTGACTTCAGTAACACACCATTTTACAGCTGGAATCGAGGTCATACGAACCTACCAGAGGCCCAGGTACAAATGTCCTCAGGAGGGACCACATGCAACACAAGCGTGTGACCTAACGATCAGACCTGACATGAACCTCAGGCCCACAGCTGACAAACACTGAGCTCTCTGTACTTTCCTTATCTTTATGAGGCAGCAAATATGGGCTGGTTGGAAAAGCAGCAAAAATCAAATTCTAAAACTCTTTCATGACCTGTTCCTCCTTTTCTCTATCTGCCTACTGTGAGAAGGACTAACTAAATAAGCCAAGAAAAAACACTACACGCTTAAAAATCCTTCACTTAGCAGCAGCATGGCCTCCCCCTAGGTGACTTCTGGACACCTCACCACTAGGAAACCACACCCCCAGCTGCCCTCAGGACTCAGCCTCAGCCTTGGTCTGAGCTTGGATTCTTGGTTCACTTACACTCTTTCGAAGCTGGTGTTGAAGTGTGTTGGGTTAAGCTGTGGCCTGCAACTCTGACATCCCATACTGGACCCAGCAGTCTCAGCTGCTCCACTTCCAAGTTACCTCCCCAGCAATATACCTGGGGAAGCAGTGAAAGATGCCCTGGGTGCCTGGACCCCTGCCACCCAAGTGCAAGACCCGGAAAGAGCTGGTTCCTGGCTTTGGCCTCGCCTGGCTCCAACTGTTGAAGCCATTTGGGAAATGAACCATAAAATAGAAAAAAAATCTCTTGTTCTCCTTTCAAATATATTGTTTTAAAAAATGCACTTGGTTTTCCTGTAATAAAGCCATATACTTCTTCTCCAAGGTTCAAAAATGCCTGCTACAGGTGCTCAGCTTCTTCCTTCCCACATTACTTCTGCGAGGTCTTCCTGGCAGTACACAAAGCAGAGTGCTCAGACAGCATTCTGCAAAGGAGAAAGGTGCTGACTGCACGGAATGCACAACAGACAGACTACAGCAGACTCACAAACCACAAAAGCTGGGGTCGTCTGCAGGCGAAGTCAATCTCCCCCCTTTTCCCAAACACACATGAAGGTGGGCCTCACTCCATGTCAGGTTCCAGAGTCACAGCTGCTCTGTCTCTGATGTGGCTTCCCTTCCTCCAATCAATCAGCAGTCACTGACCTGGTACCTGTGCGGTGGCCCCAGCACACTCATGCCCAATCCCCATCCTCACCTTCAGCTGAGAAGGCGAACGAACAGGTGAGATGACCCCATAGCACGTGAGGACAACAGTACCTGGGAGCCAGGGGCCTTGAGATCGTCTCAGCTCCAGGAAGGTCTGTGACCAGGGCCAGGGCCTCCCAAGGTCTTTGGAGGGCGTCTGGGGACTGCGGAGGTACGCCGTCCCTGGGCCAGGCTGGAAAAAACAGAGGGAAGGAGAGGCTTCGTGACTCTATCTCGGCCTCCCTTCCAGCAAGTAGAGCAGGGTGTGGCCACTGGGTCATCAATCTTTGCTGTGAGCTATCCCCAGACCCACATCTACTCCCTGATCCCCACACCGATGCCCATCTATCTCCACATGGCAATCTGGGCACACGGGTGGGGGGCCGGGCACCTACAACCTCACCTACACCATTCCTCGGCACAGTCTGACTCTCTCTACCTTCAGGATTAGCTGGCCACCAGGTGAGGTCTTGACTGTGCTGAACATTGGTGAGGTCTGCACCTATAGCCACAGTGCCCCTGTTCCAGTGTCCCGTAACAGTTAATGCAACGAGGGGGCTTGTCAGAAAGCAAACCTCCAGATACCATGATGCTAGGGCCTTGGAGACACCCACCGGACCAATGACACCAGCGGTCCAGACGTCTCTCCTTTGTACTGGGGTCTTCGGCCACCACCCGCTGGGCTGGCTGCACATGCTGGAGCAGGGACCGCTGGCACCGCCGGTAATTAGCAAACCAGTTGTAGACCTGCTCTGCAGTCAAGCTTGTCTCCAAAGTCAAACTCTCCTGTCCGAAAACAGCACAATTAGCTTTGTTAACTCCTGGTCCGTGCCCACACTTCCACAGAAACCAAGCTGACCTCTCCAAAGGCAGCAGAATCGGCACCAGCTGCACTGGTGGCTGACCAGGGCCTCTCCTAGCCACCTGCTTGGAGAAGACACAACACCTCCCAGGCCCAGGCTCAGTTCGGGAGTCAGGCCAGGCCAAGCGTCGTAGGGAGCCGAGCCTCAGCAGGCCTTGTAGAGCAGGCCCGCAGTGTCCTGAACCTTGCAGAGCAGGCCCACGGTGTCCTGAACCTCGGGAGGGGCCCGCTGTGTGCAGTCACCGCCCCCAGCACCATGCACCCCACACATGGGGCGACCCTGAGCAAAAGCCCCAGCAGAGAGGGGGGACCCAGCCCAGTAAGCAGCAGACAGGAGAGGCCACCAGGAGGAGCCATGCGACTGCGGGACGGATGTGCTGAGGGAGCAGGAACCAGGCACTGTGGGCCAATGCCCCTACCCTCAACCCACACCCAGTACCAGCCATCTCAGCCTCCATGCCTACAGCCACACTGAGAACCTAAGAAGGCGACTGGGACTGCCCTCTGTAGACTAGGCACAGGGCACGCCCTCCCAAAAGAGGATAAAGAACAGGCGTTGGGGCAAAGGCCCAGGGACGGGCAGCTGAGGCAGAGGTAAGGCTTCCACCTGTTCTTACCCGCTGAGCCTTGCTGGGGTTAATGCTCACGGCCAAGGCAAAGTCTTGAAGCCTCCTGCGGACCTCTCTGGGGAAGTTCCGACTCTTGAGGCCATCCGGGCAGAGGCCTGCGGGTGGGGGATTCCTGGAGGAGATGAGAACAGCACAGTGAGGGGGCCCAGCGGTCCCCTGCCCTGTGACAGCAACATTTCTGAGGCAAGGCTGTCCCACAAGTGAAAATCAGTGTCTAACCCACACACCTGCAGGCCATGGCGGGGAGCTCAGCCCCAAGACCCCCAAAGAGGGCTCCAGGATCTGGGTTCCCACCCCTATGTTTTCACATTTCCATGTGGCTTTTCCCTGTCCTCCCTGTCTGCCCATGGGACTTATGAGGCAAAGTCCTTGGCCTTCCCACCCATCTCTCAGTGCAGCCCCACCCCCATACCCTTGCGCCCTTCTCTGCCCAGCACTTCCTCCCTAGATTTCACTGAGTTATCATCACTGACTTGCCACCATGGCACCTGCCAGCCCACTGCACCCCTCAAACACATGGGGACCCCAGCAATGAGGCTGCAGCTGATGTTCTGTGTATTGGCTCCACTTCCCTGCCTCCCTAAGGACTTTCCAGATTCCATTCCAATTCAAGTGTTTCTTGCACCAGAGGCATCGGGGCTGGTAAACATTCTGGCGGCTCTCACCTCCCCCCAGCCCTCCGGCTGCTGCCTCAGTCAGGGCTCTCCCAGTAAAACTTCTCTAGCTTCACCCAGGGTCACTGAGCCAGCTCCTCCCCTCACCACGGGCAGCAGAGGGTCACTGCTGTTCTCCTTTATCACCCTGGACTTCCCTCCCTGCATGCCACACCCCGCACTTCCCCTCACCCCCTGGCCACTCCTCAGCTGACCACTGCAGGGGGTATGAGGAGCAGCTAGGCTGCTCAGGCCACTGGACAACATCCCCAGCACTACTCCTGAGATTGAAGCCTCCTGGAGCTAGGCAGGGGACATGTCCAAGTTGGTCACAGTTTTTCACCACCACTGAATATATCTTCATTTCTACTGAGGACAAATATCACTTCAGTTGAAGATTTCAGCTGCAAAGCCTATGTGGACGTACATAATGCAGTGGGCACCTTACACATCCCAAATGCAGCTCATCTCCCTGGAACCACTCACCCCACCCCTGCCCTGTGTGCCTTAACAAGAACCACCACACTCCTGGTTCCGACCCAGGGCCAAAAGCCCTGGAATCTCTTCCCTTTTCACTGCATACAACTGTTCTTGGGCCATGATTTGGGTCCTGGACAATGCCTGAGCCGCAAAGAGACACCACCCTTCCTGACAGCCCTCAGGGTCAGCCAGCACCATCAGAATACAGCCCTGGGCTCTCCTTGTGGTTCATCAGTCACTCTCCCCGCAGGTGAAAATTCAGCCACCACCTGTCCCTATGGTTACAGGCGAAGGTCACTGCTGCATTTTCCAAAGGCTGTGAACACCCCTTCAGCCAGCGGACATCCCCTAAACCAGAGGTCTTAAGCCAGACCTCTGAGGTTGCCACTCCCTCTGCCTTAAACACTGGTGCTCACAAGACCACCACCATCCCTCAGGTAGGGTCTCCTTCCAAGGCTGGGACAGACCTGCACTACCAACACTGAAGAAGCCCCTCCCCACAGCCCAGCCCCCTCAGACCACGGTCTCTGCAGAGACCTGCCTGCTAGCGATGATCGATTCGCTAGCACTTCGTGGTCTCATGTCAGTGCCACCTGCAGGAAAGCAAAGCCTAGGGTGCCCCAGCATCCAGACCCAGGGAGTGCTCCCCAAACAGCTTGAGTGACAGGATGCCACCCCTACACTGGTCACCAAGTGGCTGCCTCTGCTGGGCTTCCACTGGCAGGCTGTCAGCCTCTGTGTGGTGGGTCACACAGCCCTAGCGGTCCCAGGCTCACTGACTGCTGGACTCTGAAGGACTTGCCTCACATTGGCCTCCCTGCAAGCAAGCCTCTGTAGTACAATCCATCTCTTCTTCCAGGAGCCACAGGGAGGGGTGGGGTAGCACTCAGAACAAGACCTGTGAGCCTTGCTTGGCAACAGAAAATAACGTAAGGGTATGGCCAACCCCTCAGGAGCCCCTGACACACAGAGCTAAAGCCCAGCAGTACCTCTTCCTGCAGCGGAACTTCTGCACCGGGGTCAGCGCAGCCACACCCAGCTTCCTCCTGGCCAGGTCGTAGTGAATGTCGTTCCAGAGCTGCACCAGCTCACGGCTGCCTCCTGGCACCCGACAACCCTGTCAAGGAGAGTCCACTAAAGCCACATGTTGGTAGGAAGAACCAGGTTTGGATGGACCCACGGTTAGCAGTGCTGAGGGCTACAGTGGGAAAGGAATAAACAGGCACAAGCTAGAACCTGGAACAAGTGACATCAAGCGGCCAGGGAGGCATCAACTGCACAGAGCAAGGTCTTGGCCTCCTGCAGAGGGAATGACATACTGAGAGGGATTCCAGGTGCCGCCAGACTGGGGACCGGGGTGATGATGGGTATACCTGGCCATCTGATCACTGTCAGCGCTTCAAAGCCAGAAAGAAATCAGGTTTCACTCCACCTGCTGTGTTTATGAGCTGGCACCACTTGATGCACATCCAGTACTCAGATTCCCAAGCTGCTTGTAACTCACTCAAGTGAGAATTACCGGAACTAATCTTTGTATAAAACACCTCTCCCAGGCAGCCCTAAGGGATTGGTCTGTGAGATATGGGCCAGCAACTC
Organism: Ochotona curzoniae; assembly: GCF_017591425.1. Taxonomy (NCBI): domain Eukaryota; kingdom Metazoa; phylum Chordata; class Mammalia; order Lagomorpha; family Ochotonidae; genus Ochotona; species Ochotona curzoniae. The sequence continues at coordinate 24,626,823 of NW_024465421.1, read as the reverse complement.
ATTGCTAGCTCCCGGCATATGGATAATGCTTGAATGGTGCACCCTGCCCCTCCTTCCAATGGCCACTGAGCCCACATGTACCTCCAGAAGCTGGCAGGCCGCCTGTTGCTGCTCCTGCTGGGCCAGGACACGGGCACACACCAGGGCCACATCTGCATTGTCCAGGAGGTGCGGGCACAGCTGGCTGTCCAGAATGGCAGAAACCAAAGGCTGCATCTGAGTGAGGTCATCTTGGATGTCATGGCATAGGCTGCCCGCGAGGGGCACCAGCTCCGCCGGGGGTGGGTGGGTGTTCCCGTGCTCCCTCAGCAACATCAAGAAGCTCTGCATCATGCCACTCTGCCAACAAAGACCACGATCAGACCATGTGCACACAGCAGGCCACACTGCAACCTCCATGCCAGATCAGCTGTGGTGCCCAACTGGGAATGGCCAAGGACCACACGCCTGCAAAATTTCCTTCTACCCTCCACCAGAAAAAGTCTGAATCCTGAGAGGGTGACCCCACGGGAGAGTGGCCAGCACTAGTCCACCTCTTTGTCAACACTATTACTGATGTCATTGGAATGAGGTGGGGAGAGAACTGCTAGTCTACTCCCCAAATATCCACAAGAGGCTATGCAAAGCCAGGTGAAAATTAGTATGGACCTCCCACGTGGACAACACAAACCGACCACCTGCACCTGCGCTATCACCCGCTGCTTCCCTGCCTCCCAGGGTGCAGTTGGGGGCCAGGCTTGAACCCAGATACCTCACAACGATAGGTGGGATCCCCGGCAGACTTAACTGTTACTCCAGAGCCTGCCCCCAGTCACCTGACTTCCCTGAGCCTCCGTTTTCCGCAAGAGATAAACTTGATTCTGTTTCCTCGGGGAGGCCCCCAAGGCGTTCCGGGGCACTTGCCCACTGCCGCTGCTGCTCACTGAAAACGCTCAGCTTCCACAGGTTAGCCCGGAAAGGGCGGCCATGAGCAACGGGGTCTGTACCCAGAGCCTACCAAAAACGCTCCCGGGCTAAAGCCTAGGCCTCCACTTCGCCTGGTGTCCTGTGCCACCGCCAGGTCTCACTACGGTGCCAGCTCTCTCCTCACGGGGTCCTGACCCCTCACCGCCTCCTCACTGGGTCCCGACCCCGAGTCCCAGCACCTCCTCACATATCCTCAACCCGTGTCCCAGCACCTCCTCACCCGGTCAGCCCCCTCAGAGTCCCGACGCCCCCTCACCCGGTCCCAATGCCCCCTCAGGGTCCCGACGCACCTCACCCAGTCCCGACGCCCCCTCAGAGTCCCGACGCCCCCTCACCCAGTCTCGACGCCCCCTCAGGGTCCCGACGCCCCCTACCCGGTCCCAATGCCCCCTCAGGGTCCCGACGCCCCCACAGGGTCCCGACGCCCCCTCACCCAGTCCCAATGCCCCCTCAGGGTCCCGACGCCACCTCACCCAGTCCCAATGCCCCCTCACCCGGTCCCGACGCCCCCACAGGGTCCCGACGCCCCCTCACCCGGTCCCGACACCCCCTCAGGGTCCCGACGCCCCCTCACCCGGTCCCAACGCCCCCTCAGGGTCCCGACGCCCCCTCACCCGGTCCCAATGCCCCCTCAGGGTCCCGACGCCCCCTCACCTGGTCCCGACGCCCCCTCAGGGTCCCAACGCCCCCTCACCCGGTCCCGACGCCCCCTCAGGGTCCCGACGCCCCCTCACCCGGTCCCGACGCCCCCTCGGGGTCCCAACGCCCCCGCAGGGTCCCGACATCCCCTCAGGGTCCCGACGCCCCCTCACCCGGTCCCGATGCCCCCTCAGGGTCCCGACGCCCCCTCACCCAGTCCCAATGCCCCCTCAGGGTCCCGACGCCCCCTCACCCAGTCCCGACGCCCCCTCAGGGTCCCGACGCCCCCTCACCCGGTCCCGACACCCCCTCAGGGTCCCGACGCACCCTACCCGGTCCCAATGCCCCCTCAGGGTCCCGACGCCCCCACAGGGTCCCGACACCCCCTCACCCGGTCCCAATGCCCCCTCAGGGTCCCGACGCCACCTCACCCAGTCCCGACGCCCCCTCAGGGTCCCGACGCCCCCTCACCCGGTCCCGACGCGCCCTCAGAGTCCCGACGCCCCCTCACCCAGTCTCAACGCCCCCTCAGGGTCCCGACGCCCCCACAGGGTCCCGACACCCCCTCACCCGGTCCCAATGCCCCCTCAGGGTCCCGATGCCCCCTAACCCAGTCCCAATGCCCCCTCAGGGTCCCGACGCCCCTCACCCAGTCCCGACGCCCCCTCAGGGTCCCGACGCCCCCTCACCCAGTCCCGACGCCCCCTCAGGGTCCCGACGCCCCCTCACCCAGTCTCGACGCCCCCTCAGGGTCCCGACGCCCCCTCAGGGTCCCGACGCCCCCTCAGAGTCCCGACACCCCCTCACCCGGTCCCAATGCCCCCTCAGAGTCCCGACGCCCCCACACCCGGTCCCGACGCCCCCTCAGGGTCCCGACGCCCCCTCACCCAGTCTCGACGCCCCCTCAGGGTCCTGACGCCCCCTCACCCGGTCCCAATGCCCCCTCAGGGTCCCGACGCACCCTCACCCGGTCCCGACACCCCCTCACCCGGTCCCGAAACCCCCTCACCCGGTCCCGACGCCCCCTCAGGGTCCCGACACCCCCTCACCCAGTCCCGACACCCCCTCACCCGGTCAGCCCCCACAGGGTCCCGACGCCCCCTCACCTGGTCCCGACCCCGGTCCCGACGCCCCCTCACCCAGTCTCGACTCCCCCTCAGGGTCTCTAATCCCCCTCAGGGTCCCGACGCCCCCTCACCCAGTCCCGACGCCCCCTCAGAGTCCCGACGCCCCCTCACCCGGTCCCGACGCCCCCTCACCCGGTCCCGACACCCCTCACCCGGTCCCGATGCCCCCTCAGGGTCCCGACACCCCCTCACCCGGTCCCGATGTCCCCTCAGGGTCCCGACGCCCCCTCACCCGGTCCCGACACCCCCTCACGGGGTCACCTTCTCAAGGGTCTTCACTCCCAGCGCCAGCGTCCCAAGCCCTGGACCTGCGTCCTCAGAGAAACCGGGGCTCCAGGAGACCAGGGCGGTGGAGGTGGGGGAGCTCCGGAAGACAGACGGCAAGGAAGGAGCGCGCACCGGGCGGGGCCTCCACCGGGCTCACCTACCGTGCCCCCTGCTCTCCTGCTCTCGCTGCTCTCGGCCCGGGTGCAGCCCCGGGTGGAGGCCCAGGCTCACACCCCGTGCTGGGCGTCCAGGGCTCCCGCCCGCCACGCCGACTCACCTGCAATACCGTCCGCTTCCCGCTTCCGCTGCGCGGACGTGCCGCACCAGCTCCCTCACTCCCGCGGGACCGGAGGCACGGTCGCCCGCTGGCCTAGGACTGGAGTGGTCGCTCAATGTATCCACCCGCGGCCAATCACGAGGGGGAGACTGGCGGGGCGGGGGCGCTCAGGGGCAGCCGGAAGGAGTGGAGCTGCCTGGGGTGGGAGCCCTCTGCCCGGGGCGGGCGGGAAGAGGCGCGCTCGCCCCACGCGCTCGCCCCACGCGCTCGCCCCTCTCCCGGTTTCCCGGCGCTGGGCGCTGCTCCCCGAGACCCGCTCCCCGTCCCCAGCCTCCCCGGAGAAGGCGCTATTGGAATCCATACGCGCACGGTTCTGAATGCCCCAAAAAGGGCTCTGCTTGTGGGCAGGGAGGGGTTCCGACCCTAGGGCCTGAGCCCTAGTGACCACCGCACCGAGGAAGACATTAGGCACCTGTCGTCAACACCGGCCCCCACGATCTGGCCTCGCCCCTGCGCTCACTTGGGGAGTGAATCATCCGACGCAAGATTTTCCTCTCTGTCTCTCCTCCTCTCTGTATATCTGACTTTCCAATAAATAAATAAATCTTAAAAAAAAAAAGCCAAACTACAAATGATAATTAACAATAAATATTCAAATAATTAAAATAAAGGCAGTAACAGATAATGGCAGATACGGATATATAAAAAACATGGAATCTAGTAATACCCTTAAGTTAAAAAATGCCAACAGTGGGGCCCGGTGCGGTGGCGCAGTGGTTAAGGTCCTCACCTTGCACGCCTGGGATCCCATATGGGCGCCGGTTCTAATCCCGGCAGCCCCGCTCCCCATCCAGCTCCCTGCCTGTGGCCTGGGAAAGCAGTCGAGGACGGCCCAAAGCTTTGGGATCCTGCACCCGCGTGGGAGACCCTGAAGAGGCTCCTGGCTTCGGATCGGCATAGCATCGACCGTTGCGCTCACTTGGGGAGTGAATCATCGGACGGAAGATCTTCCTCTCTGTCTCTCCTCCTTGCTGTATATCTGCCTTTCCAATGAAAAAATAATAAAAATAAATCTTTAAAAAAACATGCCAACAGTGTAAGCACTCTAAAAGTCACAGACTACCAAATTAGATTTGAAAGGCAAATTTACAGAAAAGGAGAAACAGAGAGAGAGAGAGAGATTCCTCTGTCTCTGGACAGAATCTTCCATCTAGCTGGTAGATACAAGAGTCAAGTCTGAGGTCAGCCCAGGTGAGGTTTCTTGGGGGACTCCCCAACTAGACTACTGGACTCAGAAGCAAGCCACAGGGAGAATCACAGGATGTGTGGTCCAACCTTGGAGTGCACGTATGAGGACTGGGCCTCTTCAATTGTTGAAGCCTGTGTGGCATGCCCAATGCACACTAGGGACAGGACAGTCAGCTCATCTAGGCCAGCAGAGGACATTGACTGCCTCGTCAGAAAAGCTTGCACAATTCTCCTGACCAAGCTTTGCAGCATATTTCCTGGATCTGTGGATGTACCAAGGTGAACTTTGGAAAGATTTCTCAAACCTGGAGCAATAAAACTGATAACATCTCATGGCTATTAAAACACTCAAATAACATCCTCAGAACACTCTTCCCCACACTGGGATCTCTTAAACAGCATCAAATGACCACTTACTATCCCTGGGTGTTGATGCAATTTGAGAGTGAGGAATAGCCCTCTCCCCCTCCTCCCCTGTGGACACAGAAGGACATATGAAATGTCCCACCTAACTTCCTGCATATCCAGCCCTACCTACCAAAATCTAGCCCACATGTGTGAACATCCCTCTCAATTATGCAAACAATATATATGAAAACGTTTTAACATTTAAAAAAATAAAGGAAACAAAATGGTCGTATTCCCTGAAGAGATAGGATCAGAGATAACATTTTTGAGGTTGTTAGCAAAAAGCAATTCCCAGTTGGAAAACAAAAAGAGCAACACAGCTTACCTGGGACCGGGCAGTTGGCCATTCAGCTTCCATGTCTTCTTGTCCTTGCTGGCACTTTCTTGGGGGGAAAAAGAAATAAGCATTAGGCAGTAAGTGATGCTGGGGGGTTGGGGGGAATGCTCTGAACTGCCATCCAGAGAACACCAGCCATTCTATAAATAAACCCACAATACTAAGATGGCAGAATGTGGGCCTTTATCCCCTTAGTCTGTAGAATTCCAGGTTAAACTCCACTTGGAATTTATCAACCATATTCCTATCACTACAAATATACCCTCACCTGCCCCTTTTTGAAGAAATAAACAAGCCTATTATTATGCTATGCTCTTACATTAAGGACAAGAAAAGCACTTTCTCCATCCCATCACAGAAGGGAAATCAAGGAATCTGAAACAGTCAAACATGGTGAGTGTGAGGTGTCACTAGCGGGAACATGGAAGGTGTGGCAGGATAAGGCAGTCTCCAGCAGCTAAGAGCTGATGCTAAGAGGAACACCTGCCTGGCAGCCAGCAAGCAGACACGCCTGGATTCTGACCTCAGTACAGCCGGCCTCAGGCTCCCAGCATAGTTAGTTCAGCCAGTATCTTGACTGTAGCCTCAGGCTCCCTGAGCGGAGGACCCAGCCATGTCGTGGTGACTTCCAACCCACAGAACTGGGAGCTAGTAAGGGAGTGTTCATTGAAGTTTAATTTGTTACACAGTAATACAGAGCAAATACAGTCAAGTGTAAACAAAAATAAAGCATAAACTACCATGCACTTCCCTCTGCAGTTACCAATGCCAGCATTCGCCTTTCCTTCAGGTACATGCAGATCTCCATCTGCTTCCATTTCCTCTCGTCCAAAAGGACATTCTTTTGGTAATTCTTTCAGCTTTAGTGTGTGTCTCAATGTCTTTAGTGTGTCTTCCGTAATTTTTTTCTTTTTTAAAAGATTTGTTTTGTAATTTTTATTTTAAATTTTTAATTTTATGGTACAATTCTGTATAGTCTGGAATTCCCTTCCTCCCAATTCCCACCCCCTCCCCCAACTGATTTTCCCCATACTGTCACAACAGTACATTCCTTCATAAGGAGTTACAATTCCATCTTTGGTCATTTTTAGGCAGCTTTACTCAGTTTTAACTCACAATTCACCCACATAGTGTAATTCAGTAGTTTCAAGTATATTACATAGTGGCTTTATCATTTATTTGGAAGGCAATGGGAATGAGGACAAGCAGGGACAGAAAGAAATCTTTCATCCATTGGTTCACTCCCCAAATGGCTGCCAATAGCCAGAGCCGGGACAGGCTGCAACCAGGAGCCAGGAACTCCATTCTAGTCTCCTATTCAGGTGGCAGGGCCCAAGCCTGCTTTCTTAGATTCACAAAGCAGTTGGACTGGAAGTAAAGCAGGATGCCACCATCATCAGCAGTGGCAGCTTAACCTGCGACACTACAATGCCAGCCCATGTAGTTGGTCTTGAGAAGCTGAGACAGGAGAGCACCCATTTTGCTGTTCACTCCCTGGATGCCAACATTGAGGTGGGGCCAGTACCACTGGCCTTCAGGGTCTACTCGAGCAGCACGCTGGAATGTGACTCTGGATCTGGACAGGTACTTCATTGGGATGCAGGCTCTTAGGCTACATGTCCAATCTCCAGCTTTTAAATTGCATTGAAGTATTTTTTAAAAATCTTCCATCCTGGCTTGGCGGTTAGGGTCCTCGCCTTAAACGTGCCTGGATCCCATATGGGCACTGGTTCTGGTCCCAGAGGCCCTGCTTCCCATCCAGCTCCCTGCCTGTGGCCTAGGAAAGCAGTCGAGGACAGCCCAAAGCCTTGGGACCCTACACCCGTATGGGAGACCCAAAGGAAGCTCCTGGCTCCTGGCTTCGGATTGGCTCAGCTCCAGCTGTTGCAGCCGCTTGGGAAGTGAACCATCAGTTGGAGGATCTTCCTCTCTGTCTCTCCTCTCTGTATATCTGACTTTGCAATAAAAGTAGATAAATCTTAAAAAAAATCTTCCATCCTACTCATTTCTAAGTTGAGTGGTGTTAACTACACTCACCATGTTGTGCAATCACTGATTCTAAAACCATCCAATATCTCAAACAGCATTTCTTTAACCATTCATGAAAACTTGCCATTCATCTTTAGTCCTACCCCAATTAACCATTTCTCTATTTTCTGTCTGTAACTGTCTGCTTTAGGTATTTCACAAAAAATGGAATTATGCAGTTGTCCCTAGCTTACTTTTCTTACCACACAGTTTGCAAGATTCTTTCATGTTTTAACAGGAGTAAACTAGCTGGTTGGGGTTAGGGCTACCTAAAAAAAAAAAAAAAAAAAATTTAAAGATTTATTTATTATCAAATATATGAGGAGATACAGAAAGATCTTTCATCTGCTGGTTCACTTTCCAAGTGGCTGCAATGGCTGGAGCTAAGCCAATCCAAACCCAGAAGCTTCTTCAGGGTCTTCATGCCGGTGCAGGGTCCCAAGACTTTGGGCAGTCCTCTCCTGCTTTCCTAGGCCACAAGCAGGGAGGTGGAAGGAAAGTGGGGCTGCCAGGATTAGAACTGGGATCCCCATGGGATCCTGGCACATGCAAGAAGAGGACTATAACCACTAGGCTATTACTAGGTTATAAATAAATCAGGCCTGATTTATTTATTTGAAACGCAGAGAGAGAACTTTTCCATCCACTGGTTTATTCTCTAAATGGCTGCAACAGCCACAGCTGAGAGGGTCCAAAGCCAGGACGTATGCCATATGAATGCAGGGGCACAAGCACTTGGGCCATCCTTTGCTGCTGGGACACATGGTAGGGAGCTGGATCAGAAGTACAGCAACTGGGACTCAAACCAGCTCCCATATGAGATGCTAGCAGTGCAAGTGCTGGCTTTACCTGCTCTACCACAGCCACAACTCCTGGATTAATTTTTCAATGAACAACTAAAGACTGTTTTTGATTGTGACTGTATCAATTTCACATAAATAGCAACAATGTGTGAGGGACTGCTGATGTCTCCCATCTTTGCTAACACATTATTCCAGTTTAAAGTAATTAGTCATCATAGTAGATGTGGTTCTGATCTGTCTCTCCATAATGGCTCATGACCACTGACTATTTTCACAGGTTTACTGGTCAACTATATATCCTCTTTGAGGAAATGCTTATTCACATCCTTTGCCTGTTTTTAAATTATAATTTTTCTGTTAAGTTGAACAAATTGTTTATATACTGTAGATTTTAACCACTATTATATATAGCTTTCAAATATTTTCTCATGTGGAGGTCATCTTGTCTTTGTTGCTTAAGACTTCTTTGCCAAGGTGTCTCCCTTCCAGGCCTCTGTGAACGTACCTGACAGCACCCTTTGCTCCTTTCTCTAGATCACGCATTTTCCCTCTGGCTGCTTTCAAGATTCTTCTCTTGTATTTTGGAGTAATTTGTGGACAATTTTCCTTGGTGTAGTTTCTTCATGTTTCTTGTGTTCACAGTTCCTTGCATGTCTTGGTGTGTAGGTTTAGCTTCATTTAATTTGAAAGCTTTCAGTTTTTTTTTCATTTTTATGTCCTTCTTACTCTAAGACTTCAATAACCTGTCTCCTGACTATGCTGGTGTCACTTAACTGAAGGGGCAGATCAGAGAGAAAACAGTTACAGGATTTCCTCATTGTAGGACATTGTGACCCTAAAAGGTCAGGGAGCACAGGATTACAATTGATTGGATATCCTTTATATGAGAAAAACGGAGTGGGTAACATTCATATACCTAAATGGATATCATTTGTATGAGAACAGCTGAGTGGACAGCATGTGAATTTGAACACTTGGTGGGATATACAAAACAAGAGTTCCAAACAAGAGTATAGAAACAGTTGATGGAGTTTGTTGATAAGCTCAATACATCCTCCCTTATCGCACATGACCCTCAGTCTATAACGTCTGATGCCACTAATAAACTTCAGCTTTTGAACATCAGTCAGAGTCCATGCATGTTATTATCGGCTCTGTGCACCAAGTCCATCACTGCAGGACAGCTACACCTCACTGTGCAACAACTGCTGTGTACGTACACAGACCTATGTGATACAGGCCAATCAATGTATGTGGCCTCCAGATGTAGTCAAGAGCATGGAAAACATGACATGGTACACTTACAGTCAAATTTTTATAAGCAGCACTATCCTGCAAAATAATAATCAGTAAATTATTTATAATCAAGTATCATATACAATATACAATGGTATATGCTATTCCTTGATCCAACTGATGGTACAGCATGTCTGTTTACACTTGCATAAACAAAAACATGTTATGCTAATCTCAGTGCCTATTGCCAAGTGTGGTAGAATCTAGATCCTGGACAGTGCAATGGCCTAATGGATTCATCTTCTGCTTGTGGCATTGGCATCCCATATGAGCACTGCTTCGGGTCCAGCTGCTCCACTACCCATCCTGCTCCCTGCTGATGGCCTGGGAAAGCAGCAGAAAATGGCTCAGGGTTCAGGACCATTACATCCACGTGGTAGACCTGGAAGAAGCTGCTGGCTCCCAGCTGCTCAACAGTCTAGCTGGGGACGTTGCAGCCATCTGGGTAGTGAACCAGCAGTTGGAAAGTGTCTTTCGTTGCTTCTCCCTCTCAATGTAACTTTAAGTAAAAAAAAATTTAAGAGAATAGACTGCAGTCAGGTTGTCTAAGTAGAATCCTTGCTCCATCACTTACTATGTAGCTGCTCTTAGTCCCTCATTCAACTGTACAATGAGTGGGGCTAGAGCAGTTTCTATCTCACAGAGTTACTATGAGAATCAGATGAGTTATCAAAACTGAAACACACAACAGGGCCAGTGCAACAGCTTAACTGGATAATCCTCCACAGGGGCACAGCAGCACAAGCCCCTGAACCATCCTCTGCTACTCTCCCAGGTTGATCGGCAGGGAGCTGGACCGCAAGGGAAGCAGCCAGGATTTGAAACAGCACCCATACAGCCCATCTGCCTGGCAGGCTGAGGCTTGACCCACTGGGACAACACCCTGCGCCACTACACACCACCTGACTCTAGCCCCTGCCGGTTTCTTCAGCAGCTCCTTCACTAAGACCGGAGAAGGTTCCTGCCTCCCTGGTTTGCACAACATATGCCGTTGCGTGCTGTGAGAGCGGCCGGTACAGATGAGGAATCCAGGCATGTTGCTACTCTACCTGTCCTGGTGAGAAGGACCTCTGTGCAGAACAGACGTCAGCTGTTGGGGTGTCCTGTGGCAGGTGGCACATCAGCAGCGGCCGATGGTGCACAGCCGACTTGCAGGAGAAAGAGTCTTGAGTCCAGGATGATCCCTGGAAGAGGGTGAAGCACTCGCTGGTGAACGAGAGGGCAGCAGCATCTGGCTGGAGGCCGTGGCGTCAAATTCCTGCCTCAAAAGCACATGACAGGGATGCCTGAGCCCTCAAGTGCTAGCTAGAGGTAGAAAGGGCAGCTTTGCGCACCCTCTCCTGTGCAGGGAGCACAGGCCCTGAAAGCCCTCTGTTGTGCAGGCCTTGGCGGCTCCCCAGCCACCATCATACCTGCTGGGCAGCAGGACTGCATGTTCCAGGGTGCTCTCAGAGCAGCTAGGACCTGGGACCTCCTATTCCAGATGGCTGGTGACCTCTGGTGCCTACTTACCCATCCACCTGCTCCTGGCTTATGAGCCCCATGCCCAGGCACCACCCACCTAGGCAGAGGAAGGCCGAGTGGAGTCGGCCTTCTTAAACTCCACCCCACACATGTAAAAATACATGAAGCCCTCTCTGCAGCCCACCGGGAAGCTGCTCTGTTACGGCCGGCTGCTCCAGGAACATGGGACACGGCAAGGGTCTGAGAGATTGAGGCACCAACTGGAGACCAGTGATGGTGGAAGTCTCTCTGAGGCCTACCTTTCTTCCCTTCTCTCTTGACCTTTCAGCTGCTTCTTGTTTACTCTTTACCCTACACCCTCATTAGTGCAGATTGGCTACAGCTGAGACCAGGTGCTTCTAGCCCCAAGCCCACTCACTGTAGTGCTGAGCTTAACGAGTGCTTTTCAACTCCTTAGCCCACAACACTGCTCCACTTGCTAAAGAACGCACAGGCCTGCATCTCACGGTGCTCTGCTCTGCCAGGAAGGGTGGTGGTGGTAAGGTTTCTGGTACCTCATCTGCCAAAGTTCAACGCTAGTCGGCTGCTGTGTAACTCCGGCTCCCAGAGGGCCTGTGGGGTCGCTGACGTGGGACCCTGTCTCCTAGGATTCTCTCGGTGCCATGACGTAGTACCTTGCTGTTAAAGGTACCCTGCCACTTCCTATCACAGAGACCCAGCTGATACAAGGGCCCAAGTGCCCTCCTCCCCTACCGTGCCTTGGTATGTGGGTCGTTTGGCTGTGGACCCCTGATCTTCCTACCATTCGTGTCCAGGAACACTGTCCGGGACCCCCACCTGATGCTAGGATGCCTTGGGTTGGGCTATCTAGAGCTCAGAAAGCCTGAGCCCAGCAGAGGTAGAAAGGGCGGCTACGTGCGCCCTCCAGTGGGCACCAGCAGTATCGGCTGGGAGTTGGACTGCAGGGAAAGCACCAGGATTTGAAACAGCAGCCATATACTCCATCTGCCTGGGAGGCTGAGGCTTGACCCACTGAGACACCACCCCACCCCATACCACACCACACCACCACACACCAAACACTCAGGGCAGATGTGTGGGCCTCCAGGAGTGGCTGGTGTGCGTGGCCAAGGCACGGACAAGCGGGGAAAGGGTGATGGGTAACTGAGTGAAGGTGAGATTTACAGAGAGAAGCAGAGACAAAAAAATCTTATGTCTACTGGTTCAGTCTCTATGTGGCTGCAATGGCCAGAGCTTAACAGAGACACAGCAAGGAGCCAGGAAATTCTTCCAGGTCTGCCACGCGAGTACAGGGTCCCTAAGCTTTGAGCTGTCTTCTATTGCTTTCCCAGGCCACAGGCAGGGAGTTGCATGGAAAGCGGAGCAGCCAAAACATGAACCGGTACCCTGGACTAGCCCAGTCTGTACCCAACCCCACCACCCGTGAGTGTCAGAGGGTTCCATGGTCATGCCTAAGTCAGCGCATCACCACCCCCATCTGTTAAGCAAACCAGCAGAATTGCAGATCACAGGGATGGGCCCACATATCTCCCACAGAATCTGCCCCAGACCTGGTTCTCTCATATGCTGGTTAGTGTCAGATAACCAGGGCTCTCAATGGATGCTGGTGCCACACACAGTGGCCAAATGTGCTGAGCCACGATGCTGACACCCAGAGCCACACCACATGTAAGATCCAGGTGAGACCGCTTCAGATGCCCAGTGACCAGCAGGGCCTCGCAGGTCCCAGGGTTTCTGGACCCAGCCCTGCTGTAGCCCAGACTTCAGCAGGGGTTTCCGAGATCATCCCACTCAGCGAGGAGCCGCGAGCCCTGGCTGACCATGACCCTGAGGAGGCATCCTGCTCAGATGAACGCACAGCTGTTCTGCCAGGAGGGGGTGAACTGTGTGTGCTGAGAACAGAGTGATGCCTGCACGGACCTTCACACTCAGGCTTCAGCCCTGAGCCACAGCCCAGCTGCCCGGAGGGGAACTCAGGGCCAGGACACATCTCAGCCCTGGGGGCCACCTGTCAGATCAGGGGAAAGGCCCAGGCCCCTCATGAAGCCACGCAGAGTTATAAATACACCAGCCTGGGCTACCTAGAGGCCGGCTCCAGGAAGTAGATTCACGCTGGTATTTTTACATTTGGTTAGAGCAGGGGATGCCTGCCCCTCACTTCCACCCGCACACTCTGGATGCTAACAACACACTCTAGGGCTGCCTCACCCCTATGGGCCAGGGTCTAGCTTCACACAAGCCCCACAAAACCTCAGGGGCTCTGCAGGTGACCACTGAGCCAGCGGGGCTCGCCTATGGAGCCAAGGGCCATCAGTAACCCCTGCTGCCCAGGTGTCAGGAAACATGGGATGCCCAGAAGGCTCAGCACCTAAAAGGAGAGCAGCTCCACTTCATCCCACCTTCGGACCCTCACCAGGCAGATGGCCCAGGTCACCTCCTCCAGGCCACCTCCCAGGCCAAGTGCCAGGTCCTGGTGGGGTCTGCTGTGGGCACCCAGGAGGGGAACTGGGGTCCCTGGGAAGGCCTGAAATGCCTGGGGCCCTCAGAGAGCTGAAGGCACAGGCAGAAGTAGGGATCCTATAAAGCTCTGAAATTTTTTTTTTAAGATTATTTTATTGGAAAGTCAGATTTACAGAGAGAAGGAGAGACAGACAGAAAGATCTTCCAACCACTGGTTCAGGGTGGCCGCAACAGCCAGAGTTGAGCTGATCTGAAGCCAAAAACCAGGAGTCTTCCCTGGGCCTCCCACATGGGTAGAGTCCCAAGGTTTTGGGCTATCCTCCATTGCTTTCCCAGGCCACAAGCTAGGGGGCTGGATGAGAAGCGGGGATATGAACTGGTGCCCATATGGGATCCCAGCGCATGCAAGGTGAGGACTGAAGCCACTAGGCTACTGTGCCAGGCCCAAGCCCTAAATTTCTATGCAGAAGACCTCACACCTGTACCTATGAGTGTGACCTCCCCCTCAGATGCAGAGATCTATCAGCTTAAGACGAACTCATGAGGCCCAGGCTCAGCCTGCTGTTACACATGCTGTGTCACCCATGTTGTGTCCCTGGGGAAGGAAGGAACGAGGAAGAAATGGGGAAGTTTGTGTCTGCTGTCACAGCCCAGAAACCACAGAGGCTGCTGACCCCAGGACCGAGCCTTGCCCAGTGCCCTCAGAGAGAGCCAGGCGCTGCTGACACCTCTCTTCCAGACTTGGCTGCTGCAAAGCTGGAAGACAACAATCTCTGGCTCTGAGCTAGTCAGCTGCACCCTCTGATGACGGCAATCCTTGGTGCATTTCAAGCCAGCCAGCTGTGGCACCTGGTGCCGGCAACCCTTGGCACTTTCTGGGCTGGCCGGCTATGGCGACCAGTGCTGGCAGTCCTTGGCAGGCTCCAAGTGGGTCAGCTTATGTCACTTGGTGCCAGCAGCCGAGGGTGCATTCTTCTCCCTCAGTATCTCTTTGCCCAGACCATCCCTGGAGAGGGTGAGGTGCAGAAGCCGGGCCCTCAGTGCTTGCCCCTGTTGTTTTGACCAGCTGGGAGGTGTGACCTCAGCGCTCAGCTTCCAGGAGCCAACTGTGTCGACTACTGCGAAGGCCAGCTGCTCACTGGCCTTTGTCCTGGTGTGCCCAGAGATACCCAGGAACGCCAGGCTGGGCCCTCCCAACCAGCTGCAGTTTGGAACAGCTTCGGTGTCACTGTGGTCTAGGCAGGAAAGGCAGAGAGGACGCTCCACCTGCTCAGGGCATCTCCCTGTGTTCACGGAGCCGAGGCTGGTCCAGTGAAAGGTTGGGGCGCAACACCTCAGGGGGCCACACTGCCTCCTTAGAGAGGGGAGGGTACAGGGAGGCCGGTCGTCCATGCTGAGTGGGGAGACCCCCACAAGACTGGAGTAGAGCGGTGAGGAGGAGTGTCAGAGGGTGTAAGCCCCCTCCCATAGCACCTGAGCGAGCGTCTGAGGGTGGAGGCCCTCCCCACAAGACCTGGGCAGAGGGGAATGGGGAAGCGCCTCCTGCCTGGGTCCAGACAAGCCCTCTGATCCCTGCACAAGTGCCTGTGCTAGGAGACCCAGGCCTCAGCAGGAGTTAGCTCCAGAGACTCGAGCCCGATTCTGTCACGAAAGGCAGACTCTGTCACCACAATGCAGTAGGCAGAGCTGGGACTCCAGGACTGACCCCCATTTCCTGGAACCAGGCAGATGGCAGAGCAGCCTCAGGTACTGTGGTGCCACCCTGTGCCAGGGTCTTACCCTCACTCCAATCGGCTCTCACACAGGAGCCCTGGTTGTGGATCCAAGCCCTGCGGGTCCCAGGAAAGGCTGCAGGCCTCAGCCGCCACAGGCTCAGAGCTCTGAGTGTCCCCCGCAAGGACTGTGGGGCAGCAGTCGCCAGAGCAGCCCACAGCACAATACTCACTTCCTCCCCCTGACTCTGGGGCCACCAGTCCAGTGGGGAGTCCAGGGGCCCAGTCCTCCTGTGGCAGGTATACAGGTGGCCATGCCCTCCACCCCACACACTCTGCTGGTAGCACCTCCTCTGAGCTTGGGGCCCCCCGAAGGCCAATGCCAGAGCCTTCCTCCCTCTGCAGGCCCACCGACTGCCAGGGCTGTTTCTGGCTGTCCATGAGCAGAGTGGTGACCTCCCAGACACTGGAGCCTGAGGTTCCTTGCAACGTGTTGACACAGTCCTGGCTCAGCTGCCAGCTTGTTCTGGGGGCCCCTGTCCAGGTCTGGAACAGAGCACAGGAGAAGCAAAGGATGCTGGGTCATGTTCAGATCTCCAGCTGGGAGCAGCAGCCTCCTCCTTAGCAGGCCCAGCCTCCCAGGCCTGCAGGGAGCTGTCCTGTCAACCACACCCAGAGGCCAAAGAGGGCCTGTACTGGAGCACTGTCTTACCCATGGGACCCTGAACCCTTCCAAACCCCTCACTCTTCCCTCACCCGGGGTCTGACCTGCACAGGAGCCTGAAGCACACCACGGACAGAGGCAGATGCCAAGGGCACAGCAAACTCCCTGCAGCAGGCTGCAGGGACTAGTGCCTCAACCCAAGCCCACAGTTAACACAGCTGCTTGTCAAAAGACTGGGCCCAGGCCAGCAGCCCTGGGCACTGCAGAGGGGCTGTAAAAGGCCATGCCTCCGAAAGGATGCTGGTCTCTTGACGGGACCATGAGCCTCTACCAAGTACTGCCTCTGTGCCTCACCCTGGCCACCCACCGCTCCCTGGAAGCCCAGGCCACAGCACACACCACTGACAAAGGTGCCCCAGCTCTGCAGAGAAACAAAGGCCAGGGCCACTCCCAAGCCTTGGCCCTCGGCTGCCCTGGCTCTTGACCAAGCCCTCAGTTCTAGGCTTCATGCTGCACCACTGGACAACAATCCTGCGGCCAAGGCCTCCCCTGAGCAGAGAAGAGTGGTCAGAGACTTCCCACCTACACAGGGAAGAGCAGGGCCAGCTTGGCATGGGACCGGGGAGGGGCCCAGCCCACTTCCCTTCCCTGTCCTCAGGGAGCTTCTCCTCAAAGCCCAGGCAGGACAAGTGTGAGGGCTAACCACTGCATGGCCTATGGAAGTCCAAGATACCCTGCCAAGGGACAGACACAGAATCCACCCAAGGGCCTTGATGTCTTGGAACTCCTAGCGGGACCAGGAGGGACCAGAGTCCACAGAGCAGCCACCAGAGGCTGCACAAGTCTCGAGGCCTTCCTCCATGGCTACAGGACACAGTCCCAGAGGCAGCACAAGCCCACAGGCCCCTCTACGGCCACAGGACACAGTACTCTAGAGGAAGAAGAGGAGGAGGAAGGGATAAGAGGATCCAGCTTCTGCATCTTGCAATAAGCATTTCCCTGGGCAGTAGAGCAGGACAGAACCATGAAAAGAGCAATGGACCCGAGGGCCCAAAATCAAAAAGGAGATCAGCCATGCTTCTTGGCCCAATTCAGACAGTGCAACATGGAATGCCACAGTGAATACATACTACATGCATATATACACAAAGATATATCCATACACACAATTATACACCAATACATACACATACACATGCCTGTGTACATGCGAGTGCATGCATATAAATACACGGACACACGCATATTCATACAAAGGCTCAGAGCTCTGGACAGGACTCCCATGCCAGCCCCAACCCTCCCCCAAGCATACATGCTGATCAGGCCAGACCTCTGAGCCACACCTGCACCCTCACCCCAGCGCCCCTGCACATACCTGGAAGTTCCCATTGTGCACACTGTAGAGAGGCCGGAAGAACACAGCTGGACTGGGCACATCTTGAGCAAAGCTTCGCTTTACCCTGAGGCCAGAGGGGGTAGTCAGACCATTGGGAACCTGTGACGGGGCTGTGCCCAGGCACAGGGCTTCCAGGGCTTTCCTGGACCCCACCAAGCACTGCTCTCCCCACACCCTCTGTCCACTGCCTCTTGTGCTCTCTCCTTGCCAGTCTCCTCCGAGACACAGTCCACGGGCCCCAGAACCACCATGTTCCTGAGGCTTGATGGCTTATCCAAGGAGGCACCCATTAAGACACAGGGGTCCATAGTGAGAACACCACAACCCAAAAGTGCTTTTTCATAGATGTATGAACAAAGGAACAAAGCAGCAAAGCCCCAGTAGATGCCCGGGCCACAGTGTCATTGGGTCACACCTTAGCTGCTCAGAGTCAAGGTGATGCCATCATTGAACCTCTGCCACAGAACCACCTTTCCTTCACTCTCCTGTGACATGGGAGCCCGTCCCCCACTAGTCTGGCAGGGGTGGGAGACACACTGGAAGACCCTGTGTGATCCAGGTGAGAGAGGGAGAGGTGGGAGAGGAAGGGAGGGCCCCAATGCCCTACTCCCCCAGAAACCTGCACATGCACACACGCTGCCTTCCTACCTAGGTGACAGCTTGAACAGAAGATAGATGAGGCCACTCAGGAGGACAAAGATGGACACAGCAACAAGGGCGCTGTCTGGCTGCCCCCAGGGTGGGATCGGCAGACCTGTGAGCAAGCAGGGCCCAGGACTGTGAGCAGCCTCCTGGCCAGGAAGCTCTCCTCCCCCAGAGCAACGAGCCGTGCCAGAGCACTGGGCCAGTGCAGAGCTTGGGGCAGGCCTGCTGGGTCACAGCCCAGCCTCCACCTCCTCAGCTGCCATTCAGCTGGGGTCAGGCCATGGGCTCCCCCAGGACCACCGTATCAAGGGTCAGCCCAGCCCTCACAAAGAGGCCACGGCTGCATGCAGCATGGGGACGGCCCTGGACCCCATTGCCTCCAGACGACCGTACAAAGCCAGGAACCCCAGGGTCTGTGCCCTCGTGCCATCGCCAGCCTCTAAGAGAAGAGTCAGCTGGGACAGTATGGCCTCAAGAAGGGGGCCCTGGCAGGGGGCACAGGTGCACGAACAGAGACAGGTCCCAGCCCAGTCTGGAGGACAGTAGACACCTCGTCTCTGGGGAGAGCGAAAGCACACAGGCAGGCTCCAATCGCTCCACTGGCCTTCGTAGCGTTCCTCCTCATCATCACCCTCCAGTGTGGCCATCTGCACACGCAGCCTGGCCTCATAGGTGGAGCCAGGGTCCAGCTCGATGGCTTCAATGGTAACTCTGGTCACCCCAACAATGTGGTCCTTGTGCTGGGCGAACTGTGGGTTGGAGGCAGTTAGCAGGAGCTGAAGGGGTGCTGGACACATGCATTCATTGACCCGGACACACAGACCCACAGCATTAGTCGCTAGTCACAGACACTCATAAAGACACTTGCACACACTCACAGCAACATGTTTGTGTGCATACAAGCATGCATACTCACATGCCCACACGTGCAAACACAGGCACACTCACTCCAGTCACACACACTCACAAACACACATCTATGTATACACAAACACACATCCACAAACTCACATGCACACACATAGCCACACCCACTAGTTACAAACGCAGACATAGAAACGCAGCTGTGTGTACACACCTGTGTGTACACAGCTGTGCATGGACACACCTGGCTCAGATCTCCCTCCTCATCATTCCAGCCTGCCAGGCATTACCTGCCAGGCCTGCTCCCGCCTCTTGAACGCCAGCTCGTAGGTGAGAAGCGACGCCATGGGCTCCAGAGCGAGATTCAGACTCCAAGTCAGGACCCAGGAGTCCGCACTGATATTGCTTTGCAGGTTGGAGGGCGGGTCCAACTTCACTGGAACACAGGGCCACCCATGATGCGAAGCCCTCAGTGAGTCTCCTGAGCAGCACAGTCAAGGCCCCCTCGAGCCAGAGGCCTTGGTGCAGACAGCCTCACAAGAGCCTCAGAGAGGATGGGGTGGGAGGTGCCCTGACTCCTTCAGGGCCTGCTTTCCCTCCTCACCACAACCTGGTGGTAGAGAATTGCTCCCAGTCCCTGCCACAGCTCATGCTGCACTTTCTGCCCTACCTGGAGACCCCCAAACAGGTGCTACAGCCTCCCTGCCTCAGAGTCCTGGGCCAGTACCTTCCCAAGGAGGCCCCACCCTAGGCTCGAGGCACCCCTGCTCACCATTTTTCCGGGGCAGGTACTGCTGGTCCACCAGGCGGACCTGCTCCTGCCCAGCCACACACTGATGCAAAGTGATGGTAAAGTTGTCGGAAGGCACTAGCACCTCATAGGATGGCAGCAGCACAGTGCATACGCTGCCCCGAAACACACACCTGTGCTGGCTGCCAGGCTCCTGGTTGCTGCAAAGAGCCAACATCAGCACTGCCCCAGCACCAGCCCTTCCAGCGTCTGTTCCCAGCCTGGCAGGCCCAGTTCCTCCCTCACCTGCTGAAGAGCAGCCAGGGACTGGAGCCCTGGTCCAGCTCCGGGGCAGCCCAGTGGCAGTCAATCCTCAGAATGTTGTTGTTGAGGCAGGTCAAAGTCCCGACCCTTGGTCCCAGGGACAGTGACCGCTGGGAGCCCACAGCAGGGGTGTCAGGGCAGAGCCGAGGGTCATGGTGGGGAGGACCTGACAGTGGACCCCCTAGCAAGACACCATTAGAAACACCATTAGGAGAATCGCCATGGACAGGGCTGGGAGGCCAGAGGTGAGCCTGGGCATGCTGGGCAGGCCGGCCCAGAGCGGCATCAGGAAGGTATGTGAAGGGTGAGCAGGGTCGGTGGGACGGAGGCCCAAGCTGACCCCAGCTATTCCAAAGGGGGTCTCCACCAAGTCACCTCACAGAAGCTGTGCTGCCAGCCCTCACCTCCTCCAGCTTTGCACACAGAGATGTCCAAGCAGATGCAGACGCAGGCACAGGTCAGAAGCCAGGCACCCATGCCGGGTCTCGGGGCCTTGCACATCGAGGTCGCACCTGCAAGGGACTGAGCTAAGGATCAGGGTAGTGAGAGACCTAAGCGAGGCAGCACTCTGGGAGGGGCCCTGCCTGAGGTCCTGGCCCTCCAAGGGTTCTCTGGGTTGCTCTCAAAAGAGGCCAGCACCCAGGCACTATGTAAGCTTTGCTGATTTGATTTAAAAGCAGCAGCTTAGGAGCAGATATTTGGCATGGTCCACATCCATATTACACCCCCACATTGAAGGCCCAGTCCTGGGCCCAGTGTGATGGTTCAGTGACTAAATCCTCACCTTGCAAGTGCTGGAGTCCCGTATGGGCATCGGTCCATGTCCCAGCTGTTCCACTTCCCATCCAGCTCCCTGCTTGTGGCCCAGAAAAGCAGTAGAGAACGGCCCAAAGCCTTGGAACCCTGCACCTGCGTGGGACAACCAGAAGAAGCTCCTGGCTTTGGATCAGCTCAGCTCTAGCTGTTGTGGCCACTTGGGGAGTGAGCCAGTGGATAGATGATCTTTCCTTCTCTCTGCAAATCTGCCTTTCCATTCAAAATAAACCAATCATTCAAAATCCATCCATCCATCCACCCATCCATCCATCCATCCATCAAGGCCCAGCCCTGCCTCCTCTCCAGCTTCCAGCTCACACCCTGAGAGGCTGCAGTGACTCACAGAACCCACTGACAGAGCTCCCAGCCCAGCTGGGAACGATACTGGGTGAGTGAGTCAAGCACATGTCAAATAAAACAAAAAATGAAAAAAAACATTTTCAAGAACCATAGTTCACAAAATCCATTTTACCTGACCAAAGACCGGCGGCTAGAGTGCATACACACAAATGCAGACTCCTGGCAGGTGCTGGGCACTAAGTGGGCTGCCAGGGTGAGGGATCTCCTGACAACCTTCCTCCCTGCCCAGGGCCAGGTTCTGGCAGGGGAGTCAGGCTGGACACTGAATGAGCTGCTTTAGAGGAGGGCGGTATGAGCGTCCCCTGCCTGGGGCCAGCTCTTGGGGGTGCTGGACATTGAATGAGTATGTCCCCTGCTAGCCCACAGGTTTCTGCTCCACATACTTTTGCTAGCTCAGTGCTCATGGCAGGTGGGGTGGGTTGACCCTGTTCAACAAGGAGGACACAGCCACACACCTCCATCCTGTTCACTTGCATCAAAGATATCCCAGGGATCTCCCTGGGGACTAGGGAGGGGACACCTGCAGCAGGTACTCTCCCTAACCTCTTCAGGGCTCCCAGGGGTTCTGCGGAGTATCAGCAAGGACATGGCACCCCTGGGGAGCCAGAGGCTGCCTGAGGACAGAGGGCTGGGTCTCAGGAAGTGCCTATCACCGCATCTGCAGCTCCGGACGGCACAGCATGACCCCCACGCAGGAAGCTGGGTCAGCTGCCTATACAAGCCCGATGGGCGATAAGGACCCAGCATGGAGCATGCGACCACAGCACGACAGGCTGGGCTCAGCTGGCCCCAGGAAGGGGGCTAGGAAAGCAACCTGAAGACAGATAGTGAGCACCAGGAACCAGAACCCAGGCAAGCTCGGGCCCAGCAGCTCCCTCCCAGCCTAGGAGGAACACGTGGGTGCAGAACGGGGCGAGAAGGTCAAAGGACGAACAGGAAAGTAGCTACAGGCTCCCACGCCCCCAGTCTAGGTAAGAAAGGGAAAGGACACAGCTCAGCAAAGCACCAGGCAGCAGGGTGCAACTGCAGGGCACAGGTGGCCAGAGGCAAGGTCCCTGCTTTCCCGTTGGCACAGCACACTGCCCACACCAAGCAGCTGGCAGGAGCAGAGTCACCCCTGCCAGAAAAACAAGCACCTCTCCCAGTCCTGGCTCCTGATTCGTGGCCACTCACATACCGTGCCTGAAGAAGACATCACTAATCTTTTTAAATGGGGTGAAGGCATAGGCAGAACCCAAGCCACCCTTTTTCTGCAGGGCTCCTCAGGTATGGACCAAACAGGGTCACCACTGCACCTGCCTGCAGTCACTGGGCCAGGCAGTGCACACCCTCACCCTGGGAGGTACACCAGACGACATCAGGAGCCTCCATCCAGATGTCACCAGAGCGCAGCAGGCAACGTCACCGTTGTGCCACCCTGAGAGGGGAGCAACTTCCTGCGGCACGCCCCCCAATCCCGCTGTGAGCCCAGCCACTCTGCTCGCACCAGGGGTTATGGACATGCACTTCAACCCTGGCCACATGGGCTGCCCACCTCCTCCGGGGAAGAGGCCTTGGACCTCTGTGTGGGATCACAGGTTCTGACAGACCCAGGGCACAGGGCCCGTCACCCACTCACCTGATACCCAGCACAGCATGAGGCCAGAGCAGGTGACTGCCAGGGAAGGGTACTCAGTCTGCAAGCACCCCGGGGATGCAGGCTGGAGCTGGTGACGGGTCAGTAAGATAGATGTGTCCAGTGGACAAGCTCATAGAAGGGAGGATGGAAAGCAGAGCAGGGTTCCCCTCCTCAGCAAGGACCCCAACGACTCTGCTACACACCTGCCTTTCCACATGGCCCTCTCAGTCTGGTGGCTTCTCCCTTCATGCAGCGGCCCCAGGCACCTTCGCACCACCACGCCCCTCAGAATGCCTGAATTGACAGCACCAAGGAAGGCGCCAAGGGGCTGGAATAACAATGTAGACACACATCTCTGGTGACTGGAGTCTAGGGGTCAAACAGGGCAAGGTCCCGCTGTTCCTGGCGCCCATTGCAGCTGATGACAATGGGGGTCACTGCCTGCCTGACACTGCACCCCCAGCCCCCAGACTTCCCGACAAAGGCACCCTTGCAGCCGGTGATGCTGGGGGCTCACTGCCGGCCTGGTGCTGTACTCCTTGCCTTCCCAGCCCCCACCCCACTAGCCTCCCTAAATGGGCACCCTACCTCTGAATGGTGTCAATGCTCCCACGGGGGCCTGGGAGGATACTTACCCTTGACCTCCTGTGGCTAAGCTGGGGCCAGAGTCTGGGCCCACAACTGCATGAGTCACAGGAAGAGGGAACAGGGCCAGGGAGGGGAGCCCTCAGGAGCAGACCCCGGGTCCCTGAGAGGGTGACATTCCTGCCCCAGCCTGGCTGAGTTGATTCTCCATTTTGGATTTCCACCCACAACTCCAATGGATGACGTCCTTTCTCCCAGCTCCTCTTCTGCTGTGAAGCCCCCCAGACACCTGGGGACTCGGAGGGGCTTGGCCCATAGCCAGGGCCTAGGGGCTCCACCTCATGTTGGTCACAGCCAAGAAGACCCGTTCACTGGTGTCCCCACGAAGTCATGGAGAGAGGCGGGGCCTACCTCACTGGCTCAGTGCTCTCCCTGCGACCGGATGGAGCAGGCCACCCTGGCCACAGCGCACCCACAGCCCTGCAAGCAACACTCAAAGTCCCGCCATCTCTGAGATGCCCAAAGGTGGGACATCAGGCAAGGTGAGATCCAGATGCTGTCTAGCCCTCCACAGGATGCTCCTGCCGCCTCAAGTCCCGTGCAGAGCAGATGGCAGGAAGCCCACAGCAGACTCACCTTCCGGATGCGTCCTCAGCTCCCATCTAGGCACTCCTGAACAGGAGACAGTCTGCACAGCAAAGACCTGGGGGCTGATCCAGGAGATAACAGAGCAGGCAGTGACGTGAGCCCTGCAGGGAAGGCTCGGCGCCCACAGCTGAAACCACAAGCGCCTCGCATGGCTGCTCTTGGTGGGGAGCTCAGCACCAACTGTCAGCAGGGAACTACATAGTGGAAGGACGTGCATTCCCCATCACACTCACGGGCATGCACTACGAGCCTGGGACCCCAGGCCCTCAGGCAGGGGCATTCTGGGCAGGGGCATGCTGGGCAGGGCTCTCCCAAGGCCATGGGTACAGGTTCTCCTACTGTCAGCTGAGTTAAACTCAAAAACAACACAGAGGAAGTGTTCTAAATAGAAGCCACCAAAAGCCACATTGGTCCACTGTAGTTTCCATGAGAAATGAGGCGCCCCTTCTCCCAGGCAAATGCTTTTAACTGATGAATTAGTGCAATGACTCAGTGGCTAAATCCTTACCTTGCAAACACTGGGATCCCATATGGGCCCTGGTTCACATCCCAGCTGTTCCACTTCCCATCCAGCTCTTTGCTTGTGGCCCAGGAAAGCAATCGAGGACAGCCCAAAGCCTTGGGACCCTGCACCCACATGAGAGACCTAGGAAAAGCTCCTGGCTTTGGATCAGCTCAGCTCTAGAAGTTATGGCCATTTGGGGAGTGAACCACCAGATGTAAGATATGCTTATCCTGTCCATAAATCTAATCTGCTTTTCCACTAAAAATAAATCTTTTTAAAAAAATTAAAGGTAGAGGGGTCTCAGGACAGGGAGTCTCATGGCTGAATCCCAGACGACAGCCACCATGTGCACGTGGTGAGCTGTCCCTGGGCGGCCAGTGCGCCACTTGGTGCCAGGCTCCGCCTGCTGGCCGCCCAACCAGGGAGCTCTGGGGTTTTGCTTCTTTGAATTGCTGCTTAGGTAGCTCCAAGTTGAACCCACTGTGCTTCTAGGACATGAAGCAATCGTAAAGATTCCCAATGACAGTAACTCTTCCTTTGAAAAACTTGTAATCACTGAACAGTGCTGACCACCAAATACCAGTCCATGCAAAAACTATGGCTCGGGGCTTGTCCAGCAGAATCATATCCTGTTACCTGACATGATGATGGATCAGGAGAAGGGTCACATTAAGCAGGACCATTACATTAACTAGCACTAGAACCATAACCGGGGCAGATTCTGTGAGGGACGTGTGGGCCAAACCCTGTGCAAATTCTAGCCCCACTGGTTAGCTCAAGAGTTGGGGTGACCAAGGAGCCTGCCATGAATCACAGGTAAAGGAACCCCCAACAGTCTGGACTGGACAAGGCAGCAGCACCCGAATGTGCATCCTAAACAGGGTGTGGAATGGGCCGTGCTGCAACATTCACCAGCTCATACAAGGCCAAATAAAAGGCCAGACTTCGCCGGAACCTGGCCTAAATCCAATGGCATGTATGAGAACTGGGTCTGGGAGTGGATTAAGTGGAAAAACTTGGGAAACTCCCTTGGAGAGTCATAGCTCCCACTGGTGAACATGTGGTCCAGACCTGGGGGTCGGACAAGCTGGGCAAAGTAGCTCCAACAGCTGGGTAATGTGTCAATTGGTAATGGAACAGGGTGGACAGGGCAGGACTGAGCAAACCTTAGCCCACAAGTGAAACTAGAGACCAAGAGGGAGCACAGGTCATGCCGAGCTAGGTTCTTACACCTACTGGTCTGCCTGAGCCAGGAATGCTAAGCCACAGTGTCTAAGGCAGAGATTGGGCTGAGCCAAGCTGAGTTAGAGCAACCACTGGCATGTGCATGTGATCTATGGCTGGGAACAGGCCCGGTTGGGGAGCTCAGGGGACAGCCTTAGCTGGGTTGAGGTTCCCACCAAGGGGCACGTGGCCTGGAAGGGGGGCTGCGTTCTGAACGGGAAACAGTTATAGTCTCCCTTGGCACAAGTGTGGACTGGGATTGGATGCACCAAGCCGGGCCAGACTCCAACACCCTCTGGTGTCCTGGAGGACCAGGGTAGATGTGGGATGGACTAGGTAAGGTCTCAACCACTACTGAGCCATGTGTGAGCCATATGTGGGTATGGACGAACCATGGCTGGGCTGAAACATCCAAACAGCAAGGACCAGTTTGGGTTGAAGGCCAGACAGGAAAAGCCACTGTCCCTGCTAGGACAGGAGCTGAACTGAGTAGGGCTGGCTCATGGACCCACTGGTATGTGCAAAATCTGGCATTGGGAGAGGTTCTGATGGAGGAGCCTGGGCAACTCCTCTGGCAGGACACAGACCTGGCAGGTAAGCGCAAGAAACATGATAGGAAACAGCCCAGAACAAGCCATGGAAAGTTACCCACTGGCATACATCTGGCATGGGTCGGGGGCAGACCAGGCTGAATCTGTTTACGTCATCCACTGGCAAATCCAAGCACCAGAACAGTGTGGGTCAAGCTGGGTTCGGTCACAACAAAAAATAGTGCACAATACGGAATGCCAAGGTGAGGTTGCCCGTACCGGAAGGGACCGCAGTGCCCAACCAGCACGTGTGAGAACCAGGAAGGGAGGGGGCAGAGCTGGCAGGGGAATAAGGGGTGGTTCCTTTGCGGGACAGCTACTCTCACTGGAGAGCATGGGCTGGGATAGGGGCTGACCAGACTAAGCAGGGCTACCACACCTGTGCGCCTCATGTGGACCAGATCAGGGAAAAGCCAGCCTGGGCTGATTGTTCCTACAGGTGCAAACAAAATTAGAGTGGGTGAGGGTTGTTTGGGCTTAGCCACAACATCAGCTGGCAGAAGTTGGCACTGGGGGCTAGTTCTTCTGTCAAGTCAAACCACAGAACTACCTGGAGAGTGCACAATCCAGCAGTGGGAGAGGCCTGGGAGTGAAATAGTGGGCTCCTCCCTCTTGGGTTACCACTTCCATGGGAGGGCACGAAAACCAGAACAGGGGCTGGGATGGAATTGGGTGTGGGACAGACTGGACTACTGCTACACATACTGGCAAACCAGGGTAGGGGGCGGGCCTGGTGGGGGGTTAGTGTGGGTCACTCCAACTAGGCTGCAACTCCCACTTGTTTATGCGAGGGCCGAGTATGTGCTGGGCAGAATCAGGCTGGACTGCAACACCCATTGGTCCCAGTGGATGTCGGGGCTGAAAACAGAACCAACCCAGTGATCGCAATCACCAGCTGATCAGAGTGATGGACTGAGCCGGGCCCTGTACTTGCTAGTACATACAAGAATCTGGTCTGAGAACACCTCAGACAAAATTTCTTTGGAGATCTTCCCAATCGAAAAGACGGACTCAGAACCCTAACCAAGAAAAAGAGAGAAGCCAGAACTGGTCAATCAACCATCTCAGTTATATGTTGGAAGTGAAATACGGGGCAAACGGAGACCCTATGATGGACTATGTCAATCAGTGGATTCTTCAAAGACCTCATCGTGCTTGGAGTGGCAAGATTGACAGTGATTCATAACTGGTGAACTATCAAAACCACTTGAACAAGAACCTTGGAGCAAACCCTACATCCGGGACAGGAGAGGGTGGGAAATTGGATGGGCCTTCTCCCTTAATATCCCCCTTTTAAACATGAAGGAACAATATGGAAATAATAGTCTTACCCACTTTCCTATAACCCTTGAACCTTTTAACCCTAATTAACTATGTAAAGATTGTCAAACACATAATTAAAAAAAAAATTAAAGGCAGAGTTACAGAGAGCAGGAGAGAAGAGAGAAAGGGGAGACAGGGAGACACAGCAGGAAGAAGCCAGAGGGAGGGCAGCGAGAGATCTTCCAACCACTGATTCACTCACCAAATGGCCACACTAGCCAGGCCTGGGCCAGGCCACAGCAAGGAACAAAGGAAGAGGAAGCTGCTGGCTCCTGGTTTTTGCATGGCCCAGCTCCAGCTTTTGCAAACATTTAGTGGGTGAACCAGAAGATGCAAGATTTCTGTGTCTTTCTACCTTTCAAATAAATCAACAGATGTATCTGAGTTTTCCGCCCCTGAAGCACGTGCACCATCACCCAGGCACAGGGAGCTGGCCCGCAAGCTGAGCAGCAGGGGTAGCCAACACTCCAACAGGAAGTCCAGCACAGGACGCAGGCAACACCCAACCACAGGCCACTTCTGAAGCTCCTTCAAACCAGCGCATGCTTTGAATGGACCCAGCTGTGCCCTGGGCTCTGCAGCCTCTGCCTGTGTACGGAGCTCTCAGCTTCCTAGATCGGCAGACACTCCCAAGCCCCATAACGGGCACCATCCCAGTGGCCACCTGCAGCATCGCCCTCTGGCCTCTGTGGAAAAGGTTACAGGGTGCAGGGGGAGCCCTGAGAACAGTCACAGAGGGGCCCTCGCTCTCACCAACAGCCAACACTATCACTCCTTTTCATCTCTGCCTATCTGTTTCAGGGCTATTTTAATTTGCACTTCCTTGATTATTAGCCAAGATAAGCATCTTTTTACATATGTAAACCAAATAAGGGCATATTTCAGTATATGTGTGTGAACCTGTGGGTCCAAGAGCATGCAATTGCAAGTCAGGGTATGCTGTGCTCCCTGGCATGTGGTAACAACGGGGACCATGAAGAAACAAAGCCACTACTCAAGCAATGAGCAGGGTCGACCTATTCCTTCTAATTACAGACAGCAGCATGGCACAGCATGGGGACATCGCTTGGGAGGCATACATCCCACACAGGAGGGCCACGGTCCAAACCTGCTCTCTTCCTGAGTCCACCTTCCCACAGAACACAGCAGTTGGCAGGCAGTCTGGATCCTGGCACTACGCGCAAGACCAGCTGAGAGTCAGGTATCTGCGTTCCTCACGCACTGGGAAACCCGGTTTGCACTTCAGGATCCTGGCTTGGGCTGGCCCAGCTCTGCCTATTACAGAAATTTGGACAGTGAACTAGCCAATGGAAGCTCTCCATTTCTTTGTCTTTCAGTAAGGCTGCTATGCCCAGAATGTGTCTAAGATTGAGAGGGAGAAGCGAATGGAGGCCTGGGCTCTGAGCTTTGGGTCACATGGGCCCCAGACACTCTGGCCTCTGGGGAGTGACCCAGAGACGGTCACTAGCTTAATCCACCTCCCTCCCTCTCACTCCTCCTTTCAAGCAAATGTTTTACATCCATTTTCATCAGCCTGGCCTCACCTAAACCATCACACACGCACTTGTGTGCTCAGTGGAGTTGCCTTTCCCTGCTATCCTCACCATCCACACTGTGGAAGCCAGCATTGCTAAGTTAAAAGCAGTAGACCACTCACACCACCCGGGAGTGGACAACACGGCACACACTCGTGTGGACAACCCTGGCACCTCACCGCTACTCCAGAAGACCTGGGAACCATAAACAGGTGCAGCCAAGGTCAGCTGCCTGCAGCTCAGTGCAAACAGGCAGAGTGCTGTCCCAAGGGCACACCTCCCACACCACTGGACAGGGGCTCACACTGTGGCCCCAATCCTCCAAGCTCCAAACTGGGAGCTATTGGCTAATGTACCAAGAAGCAGACTAACACAGCCCACTCTCCAGCAGCCTGGAAGCTTCTTCACATGCATGAACACAAAGTGTGTCAGAATACAGTGTTGCCATCTGACAGGATAAGCCAAGAAGTCTGGTGCTGTGCATCAGCTTAAGCCACTGCCTGCGGTGCTGGCATCCTGACAGCACCAGTTCAAGCCCCAGCTCTTCCACTGCTGAGCCCACCCCTGCTAACTCACCCAACAGAGCAGCCGTCAGCCTCAGGGCTCAACCACAAAAGGTGGGACCTGAGAAGCCCCAGGTGCATGGGTCCAGCCCAGCCCGGCCCCAGCCACTGCAGCCAGCAGTCTGGGCAGTCAATCAGAGTATAGCTCTGCCTCTCCCTTTGTAACTCTACCTCTCAAATAAATCTTTAAAAAAAAATAAGCTTTCTCAGCTAAAATGTCAAAAATAATTAAAATTAAAAGTAGAGCTTAGTATGATAGCATAGTAGCTAAATCCTTGCCTTGTACGTGCTAGGTTCCCATATGGGTGCCAGTTTATGTCCTGCCCTGCTTCACTTCCAGCTCCCTGCTTGTGGCCCAGGAAAGCAGTTGAGGATGGCTCAAAGCCTTGGGATCCTGCATCTGCGTGGGAGACCCAGAGAAGGCTCCTGGCTCCTGGCTTTGGATCAGCTCAGCTCTGGCTGTTGCAGTGACTTGGGGAGTGAATCATCGGATGGGAGATCTTCCTCTGTCTCTCCTCCTCTCTGTATATCTGACTGTCCAATAAAAATAAATAAATCTTTTTTTAAAAAAAGAAGAATTTCATGCTAGTTTTGTTGTCACAGCTAAATGCAGGAATTCCGGGCTCAATACATGGCAAACGGCCAGCTAGAGTGCACAGCGCAGGGGCCAGCACTCCAGCACAGGAGGCCACCACTATGAAGTGGGCGATGGCGTAGTGGTTAAGGTCCTCGCCGTGCACGCCCGGGATCCCATATGGGTGCCGGTTCTAATCCCTGCAGCCCGCTTCCCATTCAGCTCCCTGCTTGTGGCCTGGGAAAGCCGTCAAGGATGGCCCAAAGATTTGGGCCCCTGCACCTGCGTGGGAGGCCTGGAAGAGGCTCCTGGCTTCGGATCGGCATAGCATCCGGCCGTTGCACTCACTTGGGGAGTAATCATCGGACGAAGATCTTCCTCTCTGCCTCTCCTCTCTGTGTATGTGTCTTTCCAATAAAAATAAATAAATCTTTTTTTATTATTTATTTTATTTTTATTGGAAAGGCAGATATACAGAGAGGGATAGAGACAGAGGAAAATCTTCCATCTGCTGACTCACTAACCACGAGGCTGCAACAGCCGGAGCTGAGCCATTCCAAAGCCAGGCGGTAGGAGTTTCTGGGTCTCCCATGCTATGGGGGTGGACCATCTTCGACTGCTACCTCAAACCACAAGCAGTGAGCCGGATGGGAAGCAGGGCCGCAGGGACATGACCAAATGGAATCTCAGTGGCTGAAAAGGGAGCATCAGCAAGCTGAGCCGTGATGCTGCGCCTAGTCCCTAAGACTTATTTTTACAGAGACAAAGAGAGCCTTCCTGTCTCCATAATGCTTTCAAGTAAATAAGTAAGAATCTAACAAAAAGAAAGAAACAAAAAGCTACAGAAAGATGCAGAGGTGCCCAGGACATGCGTGCTCCACACAGCTCCACATCCCACCAGGGGCACTGGGCCTCCAGGGAGACCTCCGCAGGGGCCCTTGCCACTTGTTGGCCACAGGACACACGGACGCAGGGCAAAGGCGCCAGAGGCCAGAGCTGCCCTGGCCTTTGGGCAGAGGCGGAGTCGAGCCCGCAGACAACACCTAACAGATTCAGATACAATTCGGACCAGACACCACTGAGACTTGTGCAAGTGCTTCAGGTGGAGCAGACGAGGACAGAAACCAAAGACCACCCAGGCAGGAATGCAGCCTTCAGCCGCCTGCGGCACCGCAGAGGCCACAGCAGCCCTGGCGGCAACGCTCGCTCTTCCAACAGGTCTCAGCTGAGCCTGCGCCAAGTTGCAAGGAGCCTGCTGCTTGCACATGCTGAGCCGGGATGTGATCCACAATTGCCCCTGTAGGCAGTCTCCACGAACAACTGACTCAGAGCAATTGGCTACCCTTAGTTGCAGTAAAACCTGCAGCAAAGCAGAAAGTGAAAATTCATTCCTGAAGGGATGTACAGGGTAGGTAAGGTGAGGCACCGGGCAAAGCCTCTGCCTGGGCCTCGTGTGACGCCAGATACTCCGCTCCAAGCCAGTGACCTACAGAGACCTGAGCCTGAGAGGACTTCCCGACACACCAGGGGGTAGCGAGCTATGTACAGTAATGGTCCCTAGTTACTCTAACTGCTCTCATTTTTCTAAGATTTACTGATTTTGCTCAAGAGAGACAGACAAAGATCTTCCACCTGCTGGATCACACCCCAAAAGCCTGCCATAGGACCGTCACTGGCTCGCAGTCTCCACTGTTGGAGTTTCCTGCTAAGCCAGGAGCTTCTTCCGGGTCTCCTACGCGATGCAGGGTCCCAGGCTGTGGGCCATCCTCCACTGCTTTCCCAGGGCACAGGCAGGGAGCTGGAACTCAAACTGACATCCACCCCACTGGCCATCCCCAACACCCTCTGAGGAGAAAAGGACCGATGTGGGGGCACAGTTGGTTAAGCTACCACTCCTGGCACCACGAGTGCTACTTCAAACACCAAATGCTATGCCTCTGATCTAACTTCCTGTTAGCTGTGATGGCAGCAAAACTCAGCCCACGTAGAGGTCAGCCCACGTGGGAGGTCACGATGGAATTTGGCCTCTGCCGGCCCAAACTTGGCTGCTGTAGCCACCTCCCGTCTCCCTCTCTGTCTTTCAAATGACCAAATAAATATTAAACTATTGACACAAAAAGTACACACACACATAGAACCTAATACATTTATTGCAACCCCAGGAAGCAATTGAGGAAGGCTCAAAAATTAGAACAGAAATGAAGAACTTGGAGTTCATGCTGTTGACACTCGGCAGCCTGTTTAACCCAGAGTAGGGACAGTCAGACAAGATGACTGTTCTTCCTTAAGCTTTGTGGAAAGGCACTTTTAGACTTCCCTTTTCTGAGAACGATCCCAAATAAATCTTGATTAAATACGCTTGGAATCAAACATGTGACACTATGCTAAGGAGCGTGCTGCAGGACAGACAAAGCTGCCAGCAGGAGCTAGGGTCCTGCTCTCACACAAGGGCGCCCGTGACAGCGGCATTGCTGACCAGCAGTCCAGCGCCAGCAGCACGGCCTAGTCCCTCCAGCGGTGCCCACACTGGGCGCTGCAGCACTTGTAGAAGGTCGTCATGGGCTCGTCGGCGGAGCGCGTCTGAATTTGCATGAAGTAAGCACGAGGATGCTCACACTTTGGACACGGCTCTGGCAAAAAGAAAAACCAAAAAATGAACCACATTCCATAATGAGTGCTGCTTCCAGCTGTGCCCAGCTCCCTGCGGTGTGCCCGGGAGCCGAGAGAACGCAGTGAACATCTGCACATGTGTGGAAGAGCGGGTGGAGATCCAGGCCCGGGCTCTGGCCTGGCCCAGCCTTGGCTGCCCCAGCAGTTTGGCGAACGAAGCAGCGGATGGAGGATCCCCCATCTCAGCTGCACCCCACCCCACCCCACCCAGCACCCTTTCAAATGAGTAAGTCACTCGGAGCCACTTAGTAAGCGGTTTCCTTTCACACCAAAAGGACTGGCCGAGTGTGACCTGGAACATTCCTCCTGCCCTCTGGCTTCCACTTTCCTCAGATCAGAGAAATAACACACAAGCTAATCTCGTGTTTCATGGCTGTAACACTTGAGACAAGGTAAGCAGTCCTAAAGAACAGACTGGACAAAGCCTGTGTAAGGTGACTTTAAAAGTCCGTGCAGGGCCTGGCGCAGTGGCCTAGTGGCTAAAGTCCTCACCTTGAACATGCCGGGATCCAATATAGGCACTGGTTCTAATCCCTGGGCTCCTAGCTTTGGATCGACTCAGCTCCAGCCACTGCAGTCACTTGGGGAGCGAGTCAACACACAGAAGGTCTTCCTCTCTGTCTCTTCCTCAATCTATATCTGACTTTGCAATAACAATAAATATACCTTTAAAAACAAAATACAAAAAATAAAAAGTCCATGTAGAGGGCCTGGTGCGGTAGCCTAGTGGATTAAGTTCTCGCTTTGCAAGAGCCGGGATCCCATATGAGCGCCGGTTTGTGTCCTGAAGGCCCTGCCTCCAGCTGCCTGTGGCCTGGGAAAGCAGTGGAGGACAGCCCAAGGCCTTGGGACCCTGCTCCGTGTGGGAGACCTGGAGGAGGCTCCTGGCTCCCAGATTAGCTCAGCTCTAGCAGGAGAGGGATCTTTCTCTGTCTCTCCTTCTCTGTAAAAACCTGACTTTCAGGGCCCGGCGCGGTGGCACAGTGGTTAAAGGTCCTCGCCTTGCACACCCGGGATCCCATATGGGCGCCAGTTCTATCCCAGCAGCCCCGCTTCCCTTCCAGCTCCCTGCCTGTGGCCCGGGAAAGCAGTCAAGGACGGCCCAAGGCTTTGGGACCTGCACCCGCATGGGAGACCCGGAAGAGGCTCCTGGCTTCAGATTGGCACAGCTCTGGCCATTGCAGTCACTTGGGGAGTGAATCATCGGACGGAAGATCTTCCTCTCTGTCTCTCCTCTCTGTGTATGTGTCTTTCCAATAAAAAAATAATAAAAATAAATCTTTAGGGCCCGGCGCGGTGGCGCAAGTGGTTAAGTCCTCGCCTTGCACGCCCGGGATCCCATATGGGCGCCGGTTCTAATCCCGGCAGCCCCGCTTCCCTTCCAGCTCCCTGCCTGTGGCCCGGGAAGGCAGTCGAGGACGGCCCAAGGCTTTGGGACCCTGCACCCGTGTGGGAGACCTGGAAGAGGCTCCTGGCTTCGGATCGGCATAGTATCGGCCCGTTGCGGCTCACTTGGGGAGTGAATCATCGGACGGAAGATCTTCCTCTCTGTATCTCCTCTCTGTATATCCGCCTTTCCAATAAAAAATAATAAAAAATAAATCTTTAAAAAAAAAAAAAAAAAAAAAAAAATAAATCTTTAAAAAAAACCTGACTTTCAATAAAAACGAATCTTTAAAAAAGACAAAGAGTAGAACACTGAAGGCAGCTGCAGAGGGAACGATGGAAACACCAGGGAGCAACTCTCTCCAGAAGTCCTGCAGCTCCACTGCATCTCCACCATGAAAACACTACCAAGACATTCACACTGTTTCCATCTGAATAAACTTATCTTTTAATTCCATTTCTCCATATAAATTTCCAAAAATTTTGTGTTCGATGAAAATTATTTTGTTATTATTTGAAATGTACAAAATCCTAGAGCTCCTCCATCCGTGTAGTTGCCTCCTCAAATGCCCAGAAGCCCAAGGCTCCCCAGGTCCCCAGGTGGGTGACTGGCACACGCAGCCCACACCCCTCCCCCATGCCTTCTCAAGAACTCTTAAGCACAGAAAGCTGGTGCCAACACGGAAGGTGAGGGCTAGCCTCGGAAATCAGGGACGGTGAGGGCTAGCCTCGGAAACCTAGGACAGTGAGGGCTAGCCTAGGAAACCAGAGCTTCTACAGACAGAATGACTTGGCAGAGTGTGAGGCTGCTGCATCACTGCTTCTAAATGTAACAGCGTGCAACAGGGGACATAACATGCCAAGCCTACCACAAGCGGGCTGGTTCAAGTCCTGGCTGCGCCTCCTCGGATACAGCTCCTTGAGAAGCGACAGAGGACAGCCAAGCACTTGGGCCCCTGCACCCACGTGGGACACCTGAAGCAGCTCCTGATTCCTGACTTTGGACCAGCCCGGCTCCAGCCACTGCATCCTTTAGTGCAGTGAACCAGCGGAGCAAACGGCTCCCTTTCTCTGCCTGGTTTTCAAATAAATAAACCTTAAAATTATCAGTTTAGGGCCCAATGCGATAGCATAGCAGTTGAAGTCCTTGCCTTGAACGCGTTGGGATCCCATATGGGCACCGGTTCTAATCCCGGCAGCTCCACTTCCCATCCAGCTCCCTGCTTGTGGCCTGGGAAAGCAGTCGAGGACGGCCCTAAGCCTTGGGAGCCTGCACCTGTGTGGGAGACCAGGCAGAGCTCCTGGCTTCGGATTGGCTCAG
This sequence comes from Ochotona curzoniae, assembly GCF_017591425.1. Taxonomy (NCBI): domain Eukaryota; kingdom Metazoa; phylum Chordata; class Mammalia; order Lagomorpha; family Ochotonidae; genus Ochotona; species Ochotona curzoniae. Next base: position 24,591,429 of record NW_024465421.1, on the reverse strand, counting down.
CTCTGGCCGTTGCGGCCGCTTGGGGAGTGAATCATTGGACAGAAGACCTTCCTCTCTGTCTCTCCTCTCTGTATATCTGACTGTACAATAAAAATAAACAAATCTTGGGCCCGGCACGGTGGCGCAAGTGGTTAAGGTCCTCGCCTTGCACGCCCGGGATCCCATATGGGCACTGGTTCTAATCCCGGCAGCCCCGCTTCCCTTCCAGCTCCCTGCCTGTGGCCTGGGAAAGCAGTCGAGGACAGCCCAAAGCCTTGGGATCCTGCACCCGCGTGGGAGACCCTGAAGAGGCTCCTGGCTTCGGACTGGCATAGTATCGGCCCGTTGCGCTCACTTGGGGAGTGAATCATCGGATGGAAGATCTTCCTCTCTGTCTCTCCTCTCTGTATATCCGCCTTTCCAATGAAAAAATAATAAAAATAAATCTTTAAAAAAAAAAAAAGAGACTGTCACTCACTTAAAAAAAAACAAATAAAATAAAATAAAATAAACAAATCTTTAAAAAAAAATTTATGAGTTCAATACCAAAAAGAATCATCAAATCTTTGCATTCTTCCTATATAATTTGCAGTCCCACATATTGCTAAAAAAATTGTACTAAAATAGACTCTACTAACTGTTTCTCCGTAGTCCTTCTGTGAACTTGACCCCAGTGACTGTGTGCTGGGGGCCTTGGCCTCAGCCTTCCTGTCCGGGGCTGCATGACCGGTCGCTCGGCACACAGGCTCACTTCCCTGAAGATCTGCTCCTGGGGGACCTCGCTGCAACACAGGGCAGCAGCCTACACCGGGGCCCATCTGCTGCCACGTCCCGGAGGAGGGCTACGTGGTGGGTTCCCCCAGACGGCCTGTCCAGCCCCGGCCTCGGGGGCACTTGGGGAGTGATCCAGACTCTGGGTCTCTCTACATCTCCCTCTAACTCTGCCAAGGTTCCTGCTCCTCGGGCCGTCCGGAGAACACTGGCGGACACCCCCTAGCCGTCAGCCCAGGCCGCCCATCACCTGCCGTGGAGTCCACGTTCTCCCAGGCAGCGGCCCCCCCGAGCACATCGTCCACTTCTTTCAGCTTTGGGTACTTCCGACTGGTCACCTGGCAGACACACACAAATTCTCAGCTTCGAGCAGGTGCACAGCACTGCCCCAGGGCCTCCCGGGCTCAGAGATCCAGGACCGGGGACCCCGACAGCAGGACAGGGGACAGGGGACCCCAACAGCAGGACAGGGGACAGGGGATCCTGACAGCAGAACAGGGGACCCCGACAGCAGGACAGGGGACAGGGGACCCCGACAGCAGGACAGGGGACCCCGACAGCAGGACAGGGGACCCCAACAGCAGGACAGGGGACAGGGGATCCCGACAGCAGAACAGGGGACCCCGACAGCAGGACAGGGGACAGGGGACCCCGACAGCAGGACAGGGGACCCCAACAGCAGGACAGGGGACAGGGAATCCCGACAGCAGGACAGGGGACAGGGGACCCCGACAGCAGGACAGGGGACCCCGACAGCAGGACAGGGGACAGGGGACAGGGGACCCCGACAGCAGGACAGGGGACAGGCGACCCCGAGCAGCGGGACAAGGGACAGGGGACCCCAAACAGCGCATCCAGGTCAGGGGACCCCGAAAGCAGGGCAAGGGACAGGGGACCCCGAGCAGCGGGACTGGCCGGGATCACAGCTCCGCAGGACGAGGGAAGACGGCGGCAGCCGAGGACGGGCCGCTCCCCCAGGCGAGAACCAGGGCGCCGCGGGAGCGAGGGGCCCACCTTGCGCGTGATGTTGTGCACGTAGGGGCAGGTGTTGCAGGCGAAGCGGTGGCAGTGCTGTCCCTCCTCCACGATGAGCCCGTTGCCGCAGCCCGGGCAGAACAGCAGCATGGCGCCGGCCGCCGGAAGCTGCCCCGCCCCTGCCGGAAGCCCTCCGCGCTGGCAGCCGCCAATCCACAGACCCGATCTTGCGCTCCCAGGCGGCCCTGCGGCAGACCGGCTCGCATTTTCATTGGCCGCCGCAGCTGCCCCTTTCTCCCGAAGCGCCATTGGCTGGGCGCCCTCACGCAGACTAGCCTGAGCGCGTCGCGCCTCCCAGGCATGGAGTGGCGGCGGTCGCTGGAGACCCTAAACTACCTGTGACCCTTCACCCTAAGCCCGCGACCCCATCCGTAACCCTTCACCCTAAGCCCGCGACCCCATCCGTAACCCTTCACCCTAAGCCCGCGACCCCATCCGTAACCCTGGAGGCGCCGGCGGCCGCGGGGCCCGAAGACGAGGACGAGGAGGAGGCGCTGCCGCACTCGGAGGCGATGGACGTGTTCCAGGAGGGCCTGGCCATGGTGGTGCAGGACCCGCTGCTCTGCGACCTGCCGATCCAGGTCAGGCCGGGAGGGTCAGACGGCCCTGGGCGCCAATCAGAGAGCTGCCGGGACCCCCGGGTCAGCCTGGCAGCCTCCGGGGACTGAGCCCACCTGCCCACTTGTCCACCGCCCACATGGCCCTGCTCACATGTCCACTGTCTCCACCCCTGCCCACATGCCCCCTTCCCCATGCCCCCCGCCCCTCGGCCCACATGCTCCCTGCCCCTGCCCACCTGCCCCTTTCCTGCAGAGGCCGGGGGCAGGCCAGGCCCTCACACACATCCCCTGGTGTTCGCTAGGTAACTCTGGAGGAGGTCAATTCCCAGATTGCCCTGGAATATGGCCAAGCAATGACAGTCCGAGTGTGCAAGATGGATGGCGAGGTCATGCGTGAGTGCTGCCAGCGGGCCGGGCTGTGACCAGGCTGTTGGGGTGCAGGGGGTGGGATGTTTGGACGTAGGGAGCATCCCAGGGACGGGGTTGGGGTGCAGAGTGTGGTGTTGGAGGGGCATCCCACCACAGCCTGCGTTGCCTGCAGCTGTGGTCGTGGTGCAGAACGCCACTGTCCTCGACCTCAAGAAGGCCATCCAGAGACACGTGCAGCTCAAGCAAGAGCGCGAAGGGGGCGTCCAGCACATCAGCTGGTGAGCGGGCTCCCAACGGCTGCTGGTCCCGAGAGCCCATGGGGAGACACGGCTGCCCCAGGCCCTTTGCCCTCTCCAGGTAGGTAGTTCCCCTAGCCGCCCTCCGCCGTTCCCTGCTGCAGGTCCTACGTGTGGAGGACGAACCACCTGATCTCCGCAGGGGAGAAGCTCGCAGATGATCGAAAGAAGCTCCGCGAGTAAGCCAGGCTCGCCTGCCATCCTGCAGGAAGCTCTGGGGGTCTCAAGGGTGGGGGCGACCTGCTGGTTTTCACCCACCTCCACCCTCATACAGACCTTGGGCGGGGTACCAAGTACTGCTCATGTTCCACTTTCAGCTATGGCATCCGCAACCGGGACGAGGTGTCCTTCATCAAGAAGCTGAGGCAAAAGTGAGCCTCGACAGACACCTCCCCGTTTGCTGGTCAGGACAGACCGTGCCGTGGCCTCATGGAGCTGTGCCCAGTCGCACAGCAGGGACCCCGGGGCTGTAGGTCCTGGCCCTGTTTGCTCCGGCATTTAGGATGTGAAAGCCTTGACCAGCGTCGTGGCATAGCACATTGATACTCTGCTTGTGGCACCAGCATCCCATGTGGGTACTGGTTCAAGTCCTGGCTGCTCCACTGCTCATCCAGCTCCCTGCTTGTGGCCTGGGAAAGCAATAGAGGAAGGCCTAAAACCTTGGGACCCTGCACCCATGTGGGAGACCCAGAGCTCCTGGCTCCTGGCTTCGGATCAGCTCGGATGCAGCCATCATGGCCAGTTTGGATTTGGGAAGTGAACCGGCACACAGAATTCTCTCCTCACTTTGTAACTATGCTATTCAAAATAAAATAAATCTTTTGAAAAAAGAAGGTGAGAAGCCAAGGCTTGTGGTTAGAGAGAAGTAGGTGCTGAGAGCAAAAAGCTGCTACTGGTCAGTCCTGTCACCCCCATCTCCACGCAGCCTGCTGCATTTGCCTCCTGAGTGTGTAGGGGAGAGGCCACATGGCTATGGCTGGACCCTTCCTCTGTCAGGGAGAAGCAGCAGGCGGTGGAAGCCCAAGCTGCTGGGTTAAAGCCCCAGTCCCTCCAAGGAGGGGGTGCTGAGGGCATCACTGAGAGGTGACTGGCTGCCCATTCTGGGTGTGGAGTGAGGCCAGGGCGTTGCAGGAGGCCTCCACGGTCCTGCCCAGGAACCCAGAAGGAGACAGCTGGGGTCGAGTTGGTGGCAGCTAAAACGCTCCCGGTACATTTATTGGCCACACGGACTAGCTGAAATGCTGCCGCGGGTTCCAGCAGTCAGTGCAGCTGTGCGTCCAGCTCATACTTCTCGCAGAACTTGTCGGTGAAGGGGATGCAGGTGAGGGCCTCGCACCACTCGCAGCGCACTGGGTAGACGTAGAAGAGAACTACCAGGCCGGCCAGGAGCCCCAGGAACACAGCCTGGAAGATGATGATCTGGCAGCGCTTGCGGTACAGGTCGAACTTGCCGAAGCTGATGTAAGGCAGGAAGGCGAAGGAGAGGAAGAGGCCGCTGACGAAGCCTGAGATGTGGGCGAAGTTGTCGATCCAGGGCAGCAGCCCGGAGGCGAAGAGGAAGAGCACCACGGCCGAAAGCTTGAAGAAGGCCCGCCAGGGCCGTGCCAGGATCTGCCAGCTCTGGAAGAGCTCCACGAAGAGGCAGGCCAGGATGCCAAACTGGGAGCCAGCCGGGCCCACCTGGGGGCAGGGACAGGGCCCATGAGCCCACAGGGCAGTGGCCCCAGCCCGACCCGGGGCTGTGGGGAGGGCAGCTTACCTCTGCCCTATATGGCAGGAAGATGGCGCTGGCCAGGTTGCCAGTAATGCCACTCAGTAAGTAGATGATGGCAATGCGGTGCCAGCCCGCCAGCTTCTCTAGGTCCCGCAGGACTGTCATCTGAAAGCAGACAGACACCAGGCAGTGCAGGATCCTGTGGGGGGTCGGGAGGGAGCACTCAGCAGGGAGGCAGCCACCCGCTCCTGGGGTCCAGGACCACCCACTTGGCCCGGCATCACTTGCCCAGCGTGCAGAAAGAGGGACAGCCACAGCCGGTAGAACTGGTCGGGCACCTCGGGGTTCAGGAAGGGGAGGAGCCCACACACGTCGTCCATGCAGTGCACCTGCAGAGAGTGACTGTCGGTGCCCAGGGGTGGGGAGGGAGGCGCTCCCTGGGCACCCCCTGGGCCTACCTGGGAGCACAGTGTAGCCTCCTCGTGAAAGTAGCCCCTCATGAAGTCACAGTACTCTCGGGAGGTGATCTCGCACCTGGAGGTAGCCAGGGTCCAGAGTAAGATGAGCTCCATGTTGGGGCAGCCAGGCCTGGCTGCAGTCCTGAGAGCAGTCTAGACTCCTGGCCCATATCCTGTGCTATCCAGGATGGTCTCGGGATTTGGAGAAGGAGGGAGTGCAATCCCAGGGTGTGCAATGACTCTGAAGGCCCAAGGTGCACAACCCCCCATATACACACCTGCCCTTGGTGCCGATGCAGCAGGGCCGGCCTGTTAGGACACAGTCCATGTGGGGGTGGTTGGTGTGGTTGCCCGCACTGCTCTTGGTACAGATCTGGGTCAGAGATAGGAGTAAGCTAGGTCAGGGGCTCCCTTAAACCATGGCCTCACCACAGGCGTGTGGGCCAGTAGGGAGAAATAAGGTGTCCCTGACCCCCCACCCCTGAGCCTCACCCGGGCTCCCTGCCAGCATGGAGCCACAGCCTCAGACCTCCTAAAGCACAGAGACCTGAGGGGGCAGTCTCTGCCATCATGAACTGGCGGCATACAGCTTCCTCCCCACAGCCAGCACCCCAGCTCACCGGCCATTTGGTGATATCTTCTGGCCACTCATGGGGGTCCTCAGAGGAGGGCTCATCACATACCCTGCGTGAGGCTAACATGGTCAGACCCTGTCACTGCCCCCTCTCCCAACCCACCACAACAGGGGGAACCCTGCAGCCTCCCCATCAAGCCCCCAGCAAGAGCCCAACAGACCCACCTGGGGTCCTGGTGGCAGACAGAACCAAACAGCCTCTTGTGGCCAGCAAGGTCAGGTGCACTGGGATGAACAGGCCACTTCACCCATACGGCCAGGGTGGACTGTGGGGAGACTAGGGTTCGGAGCCCAGCCCTTGAACATGGGGCCCAGGACAGAGCGCAGACAGTCTCCCTCTGGGTGGACAACCCTGGAAGGCCTGTGGTATGGGAGATCCTGGCACCAGGGGCTGAGCAGCGTAATTCCTATTCATGTGCAACTACAGCTTATAGAAGCTGCAGGTGAATCCTCTAGGTCCCTGGGAGGGCCAGGCTGGGTCGTGGCACAGCATGCTAAGCTGCCACCTGGAATGCCAGCACCAGATCCAGTCCTACCCAGCTGCTCCACTTCCCACCCAGCTCTCTGCCAATGCCCCTGGGAAGGCAGTAGAGGATAGTCCAACTGCTTGGCACAATGGAAGACCAGGATGAAGTTCCTGGCTCTTGGCCTCAGTCTGGTCCAGCACTGACTGTTGCTGTGGAGCCACTTAGGGAGTGAACAAGAAAATGGAAGATAATTATTTTTCAAGTAAATTAAATATATATATATTATATATATATATATATATATATCTTGCCATTTTCCATTTTTTTGCACCAAAAAGATCTCTTATGTTTTTTTTTTAAGAGAAGAGACAGAGAGGAAGATCTTCAGTCCGATGATTCATTCCCCAAGTGAGCGCAACAGCCGGATGCTATGCCGATCCGAAGCCAGGAGCCTCTTCTGGCTCTCCCACATGGGTGCAGGGTCCCAAAGCTTTGGGCCATCCTCGACTGCTTTCCCAGGCCACAGGCAGGGAGCTGGAAGGGAAGCGGGGCTGCCGGGATAGAACCGGTGCCCATATGGGATCCTGGGCGTGCAAGGCGAGGACCTTAACCACTGCGCCACCGCACTGGGCCCAAGATCTCTTATGTTTTTATTAATTCATTAAGTGCCCTGTGGCTGATGTGATAAAAGCTTGGGTATGGGCCTGGCACGGTTGCCTAGCAGCTAATTCCTAGCCTTGCATCTGCCAGGATCTCATGTGCACTAGTTCATGTCCCAGCTGATCCACTTCCCATCCAGCTCCCTGCCTGTAGCCTGGGAAAGCAGTGGAGGACAGCCCAAAGCCCGGGACCCTGCACCACATGGGAGACCTTGGCTTCAGATCAGCTGAGCTGCAGCCACTGCAGCCATTTGGGGAGTGAACCAGCAGATAGAAGATCTTTCTCTCTCCCTCTCCTTCTCTCTGTATCTGCCTTTCCAATAAAAATAAACGAATCTTTAAAAAAAAAAAAAAAAACTCTAGCTGAATCTTCTACTATGAAGCTTCTCGGGGGATGAGCATTGTAGCACAGTGTGTTAGGCTGCGCTTGATACTCTAACCCTAACCCCATTTCCCAGCACTGGGGTGAGTCCTCACTCCCTCCTAGGGTCCAGCTCCTGGCTTCAGCCTAACCCTGCCCCTGGTAGTGCAGCTAGTTGGGGAGTGAGACAGCAGATGGAAGATCTTATATCTACTTCTTTCTATAAATATCTGACTTTCCAATCAAAACAAAAAAATCTTAAAAAGAAAAAAGGCAATGCCACTTGCAGGAATGCGAAGATACCCCCACAAACAGGAAGCACCCAGAGTACGCCAGCTAGAAAAACCAAAACTCAAGTCAGGCCGGCGTCGTGCACAACCAGCTGAGTCAGTAACCCACATCGGAGCACCAGTTCAAACTTCCGCAGCTCTGCTCTGCTCCCATTCCAGCCTGGGAAAACAGAGCAAGATGGTACACCCACACGGGAGACACCAACCAAGTCCACATTTGGAGAGTGACAGGACCCCTCTGCTCTCTCACGGCAACCCACAGGGATTTGTGTGACAGGTCCAGTGCAGGCTAACTCAGGTGAGTCTGTCACGGTCTGAATAAGGGAGCCCTGTGGGGACCAGGGACACACCGAGCACTCTTCCTCTGACGTCTGCACGCAGCCCGAGCGGTCATTGCGCACACAGCATGCCGAGTGCTTCTCACGCTCCCGCGCAGCGCGAATAAAGCTGTGTACCTGTGGGTCCTGGCGCATGCAGGGCGAGAACTTGGCACCCAAGTGAATGAGGGCCTCCTGTGGGAGAGAGGCATGTGAAACCATGGGTGCCAGGATACCCCCCCCCCAGTTCCTGGACCCTTCTGCAGGCGGTGCCCTCACCGAGCTGGGCCCAATCCAGAAGTTTTCCTGCTGCACGTACTTCACATTCTCATAGACGCCCCGATTCCGCAGCACCTGCACCGCGGGAAAAGCAGCTTAGAAGTAGATGGGGCGGCAGGGGTCTGAGGCTGGCAGGGTGGTAGGGCTCACCGAGTCCACAGTCTCATGCTGGGAGAAACCAACAGGCGCGATGCCGTAGATGCACACGGCGAGGATGGTGACCAGAGAGTGCACGAAGGTGAGCCAGTAGGTGAAGAAGGGCCTGTGCAGGGGCAGTGAGTGTCAGCAGGGGCCGTGCCCCCCACCCAGCACCTCCCACAGCCCCCAGGCCCACCTGTGGTCGTCCATGTCCTCAATCTGCCGCTTGACGTAACTGTCGATGCGCTTCCGATAGGTGCGGTTAGTGAGCCGCCCCACCATGCCCAGGCCATAGGGCCGCTTCTCCCTGGCAAAGAGCTTGCGCACAGGCACGGCGATGCGCTGGCCCCGCCTGGGCCCTGGCGGGCTTACTACCTCCTGCCGAAGCCGCACTTTGGGTTGTGCGGTTCCAGGGCCGCCATCCCTCTGCTTCCGCCACCCGCGTTCCAAGGGCCTGGACGGGAGGCCATACATTCACCTTCTGGCCCAGGGTCCCTGCCCTGCCCATCCTGTCCCCAACCCAGCTGGGCGAATTTGGGCTGGGGCAGTTGTTTAGAGAGGCAGGGCCCAGGAGGGGCTCTGCACCCCAGGAAGTGACCATGGCACTTGCTGCTTTCCTATTGATCCCAGCCAAACCCTAGGACCACAGTCACCCCTCACGGGTGGGCAGTCTGGCCCCGGAGCTGCCCACCCTCAGTCCCCTGCTGCCTGGCCACCCCACTCACAGCATCAGATGGCTGCGTTCCAACTCGCTGCGGCCCAGGGCGCCCCCAGTAAGCTCGGCCTGCTCTGCGGCTTTCTCCCAGTCAGCCAGCGCTGCCTCCGATGGGGACTCAAACACCTCGTCCGGATAGGTGGACAGCTCCTCATGGAGGACCCCTTCCTGAACAAACATGAGAGGTCAGGCTGTACACAGACAAGAGGGTGAGAAGCTGCCACCCAACCTCCACTTACCCGGGCAAAGAAGGATGTGTCCAGCTCGTCAGGGAAGTCGGTTGTGTCCTCCTCCAGGAAGCTGGCTGGCGTAAAGCTCCGGCGCTGGGCCCGCCGCAGGGTGCTGTCCCTCCCAGAGCGGCCCTGAACAGGAGGAGGAGGTAACACGGGCCAGGTGGCCCTGCCCCCCGATCCTCCCCCCTGATCCTGCCCTGCCCCCCTGACCCTGCCCTGGCCCCCCTGACTCTGCCCTGCCCCGGCAGGCACCCACCTTCACCAGGGCTGCAGCCGCCCGGAAGCTCATCTTGGCCACCGACTCACGCTTGCGCCGCCGTGGGAGCCGGTTGAAGCCGGAGCGGGAGCTGGAGAAGGAGCAGAGGGAGGCGGCCCCCGGCGTGATGGGGGTGTGCGGGGCACTCAGGCCATCGGCAGTGTCATCGGCCACACGGAAGGCCCGGCCACGGGCCAAGGGATCTATGATCTAGGGGAGTGAGAGGCCACATGCAGCGCTGGGTTGCTGGGAAGAGGATGCTAGGGCTCTGGGGTTGCTAGCTCCCCCAGCCACACAGGTGCCCACCACTCCTGGGCAGCTCCGACACCTCCAGAATCCCTTTCCCACCTGGGCAGCTTAAGACACCTGCCCGCCCAGTGCTGACACACCACCAGGCAACCTTGGGCTCTGTCTGCTCCTTGGGACCTGTGATCCCTCTCCCAGCGACCATCCAAACTGCCTTCTCAAACCACCAGATCTGCTCCACATGGCCCAGCCCTGCTGAAGCTGGCAAGGCTCCCAGCCCAGCACCCAGGAGGTGGCAGCAGGCATACCCTCTGCATGCCCAGTTGGCATGGCCCCACGTAGAGCGGAGGAGGGGTCTCAGTGCTGGCCAGAGACACGTTGTCCTGGCTGGGCAGGTCCAGCTCCCGGATGACCTGGGGTTTCAGCTTCCCATAGCGCTGGCTGCAATGACGGATGCTCTTGCGTTGCCACTTCTGAGTGCTGTCGGAGTCCTTGCTCACGCCAAACCAGTCGGCGGTGCCCCTGGCACAGGGGGGGACTCAATAAGGGGCAGCACTCCACTAGCCCAGCTGAGGGCTTCCTAACTGTCCTGCCCCTGGCCCTGAAGGGTAGACATCGAGACCAGAGAGGGACCCGACAGTTCAGGCCGTGGGGCTGGGGCTGTGCAGCAGCCCTGGGACATGCAAAGGAAACAATGGCAGCACCTGCCCTGGGAGGAGCTCCAGGCACTACCAGCCAGTTGGGCAGCTCCTATGAGGCCACATGCCATGCACATGCCAGAGAACAGCAGCACACACATGACCTGCATGAGATACCTGAGCAGGGACCGGGAAAGAGCCTGGCGCTGTGGGAGGGCCCTGCGGGCAGCCTGGTAACCCAAGAGGGGCAGAGTGTGGACACACCCAAAGCGCACCTGTCGGCTGCTGAGGGCCAGAGTGTTGGCACACAGGGAGACAGAGAAGGAGAGACTGAGCCCCGGGGGAAGGGCAGAGAGGGGCCGTGCACCCCGAGGGCCCCATGGCCAGGGCTGGGTGTACCTGCGGATGGTCTGTGTGATGGAGGCTTGGCGCTGCAGCGCAGGCCGTCGGGACTCGTGGTACACGCAGGGGGCATGGGTCTCAGCCGGCATGCTCACGCTCCTCAGGAAAGCTTGGCGCCGCAGGGGCTGGGCGACAGGGGCGTGGTGAGGAGGCCGTGCAGAACGCACCCTCAGCCCACACGGGCCAGGGCCTACCTGCAGGACACCGGGCTCCTCTGCGGGGGCTGCGGCTGGGATGTCCAGCTTCAGCCAGGGCGGCTTCTTGCGCTGCAGACTGCTCGTGCTATCCCGGCGGACCTCGCTCATGGCTGCGGGCCGGGGGCCGAAGGGAGTGTCAGGGCGCACCAACCCTGCAGGGGAGCTGGCTGCTTAGGGCTCCCAGGGGCAGAATCCCGCGGCACAGCTGCACCCACACCCGGAGTCTGTCCCACTCATCCCGAAAGTCCCAGAGCTGTGGCGAGGTGGTCCAGCAGTGCTGGGGACACAAGCTTCTCCCTTCTTCAGCTTTCAGACGACAACACCTGTGAGGGAGTGGCACCTGTGAAAAGCATGCAGGATGGCTGCCTCTCACAGCCATGCTCCTGGGGCCAGGAGACCCAGAGGTGGGGACTTCAGATCCAAGGCTCCCTCCGCATTTCAGATCACGAGACTCAGTCACTGAAAGGCAGGTGATGGGTGCATGCTGGGGATGAGGTGACTCCGGAGCCTGTGAGCTCAGAGCTTAACCATTCTGTTCTTAAGGCAAACCTCAGCCTCTGGACCACCACGCCACACACTGCACAAAGGGGGAACAGAAAGGCCGCCAGCAGGAATGTTACCTGCAGCTGTGGACACCAAGGCTGCTCTGCAGCGCCCCTCAGAGGACTCCCGGTGAGCACCTAGCAGAAGGACCACACAGCAGAGGCCATTGTTGGACTGGGGCCACCACTGCTGCGTCAAGTCACATGAGCCATGGCCTCCACAGCAAGCCCTTCCCCTTTGTGGCCCATCTGTATACCTGCTCCATGTAGGACACAGACACCACAGGCTGAGGCCAGAGCCTGGGAGAGCAGTGCAGACAGCAAAACCAACCCCAGAGGCCTCAGGCACCGCTTCCCCTCCACGGCTGAGACAAAGGGAAATTGAGGCAGCATCAGCAGGCAAAGGCCAGGGACACTGACCACAGTTCCCAGCGGTCCTGCCCTCCACACAGTCAGCCTCCTCTGACTGTGTGCCTCTCGTCAGCCAGCTGCAGGCAGCTCTCAGCCAGGGTTAGGATTCAGGCCCAACCCATGGAGCATGCATGCAGGTTCAGGCCCAAGGCCACCTTGTCTCTATACTGGGCCTCAAGTCCTCAGGCAGACAGCCACTAACCAGAAGGCGCCCTACTGAGAACTGAGAGCAGCCCTGAGAGGACAGGGCCAAGACGTGCCACCGGTCAGCTCTGTCCGCTACAGGCGGACACCACAGCTAAGCAGCCACCTGCAAGTCCACATCGGAATGCCAGCTCAGTGCCAGCTGTTCTGCTGCTGCACCCAGCAAGCAATGGAGGGTGGCCAGACACTGTAGGGTTCCTGGCCCTTTGGGGGTCCCTGGTGAAGTTCTTGGCCCAGCCTTGGCTGCTGAGCTCATTTGGGGAATGAGCCAGCGGATAAAGGATCTCGCCCACCCCACCCCATGTTCTGCCTTCAAGCAAATAAGTCTTTATAAAAATGTATTTATTTGGGCCCGGCGCAGTGGCGCAAGTGGTTAAAGGTCCTCGCCTTGCACGCCCGGGATCCCATATGGGCGCCGGTTCTAATCCCAGCAGCCCCACTTCCCTTCCAGCTCCCTGCCTGTGGCCTGGGAAAGCAGTCGAGGACGGCCCAAAGCTTTGGGAACCTGCACCCGCGTGGGAGACCCGCAAGAGGCTCCTGGCTTCGGATCGGCATAGTATCGGCCCGTTGCGCTCACCTGGGGAGTGAATCATCGGACGGAAGATCTTCCTCTCTGTCTCTCCTCTCTGTATATCCGCCTTTCCAATGAAAAAATAATAAAAAATAAATCTTTAAAAAAAAATGTATTTGTTTGCTTGAAAGTCGGGAGTTACAGAGAGGGAAAGAGAGAGAAACAGCTATTTTTCCAACCGCTGATTTACTCCCCAGATGACTGCTAGAGCCAGGGCTGGGCCAGACTGACGCCAGGAGTTTCCTCCAGGTCTCCCACACGGGAAGGGTCCCGAGTCCGCTGCTCTTCCCAGTCACATTAAGAAGAAGCTAACCTGAAGTGAAGCAGCCGAGACTCCAGTGGGCATACATACGGGATACCACAGTCACAGGTGGCGGCTTTACCCCATTACTCCACAATGCTACCCCAAAAACCTACAAAAAATGCTGTTGGTGGAGAAGAGATGGCTGGTAGGGCAGCCTCCAAGCCTGACACTGACCGGGCGTTCAAGTCATGCCAGGCCTGTGGGGGTGCCCTGTGCACCCTGGGGGGGTATCTGATCCCCATCCCCCAGGGCTGCTGTACCCAACAGGAACTTGGAGGAGGCCAGGGACCAGATGCCGGCCATCCAAGCGGACAAGTTATGCCGCCTCCACTGCATGGCCACAGCTTGCACCAGCGTGGTGGCTCACACCCCTGGCAGAGTTGTTATTATCCCCACACTTTCCAAAGAGAGCGAGACGGGTGCACCCCAGGAACCTGCAGGCCCAGGGAGGGGCCTCTTGCCTGTTCCCTTGCGTTCCCTTAGCCAAGCAGAATATCCTGAAGCCTGTTCCCTTAGCTTCCCCATGCCCAGGACACATCTGCCCCAGAAACCGCTGCAGTGGACAGTAGTTTTAGGAAAGCACAGGCTGACGGGGGCTTCTGGAAGGAGCAGCCCCTTGGCTGGGAGGTCAGAGGGGCCACAGGACACCAGCTCACCTGAGGCCCCCACCCACTCCTAAACCCCTTCTGTGACAACCCAGCCTGCTATTGGCCTCCAGAGAGTGGGGTTCATGAGGCCCAAAGAGACCCCCCACTGCAGGCGTGGGGGAGGGCAGCCCAGGGGACACAGAGCCCAGTGTCCAGCGTGGCCAGCACACAGTGGGCTCTTGTTCCCAGACAGTTCCTTGAGGGCAAATCCCAGCAGCACCCCTGCCGCTGCCCCCTTGGAATGGAGGCCAGAGTGCTTATGGCAGCTCCAAACACATCAGCGGGTCCCCGGCCCAGCACCACCAGGAGACCAAACACTGGAAACGCCAGCACAGGAAGGGGACTGGGTGCAGCAGCCCTGAGCCAGGACAGACTGGGATGGCAGAGGTCCTGCGGAAGCTGCCCTGCCCACAGGCGGGCCTGGCATGCCGGTCCCAACTCCAGCTCCTCCCTGGAGAAGCTTCATGCTGGCCTTGGGGCAGAGAAGGTGGTGAACACCTGGGCTATAGCGCGTGTGGTTAACTCCAGATTAACCACAGCTGAGGGAATCACCAGGCACCCACACAATGGCAGAAAGGCTGGGGTGTCCCACAGACACTGATAGCAATGGGAATAGGTCGCCCCCGAGCAGGCATGACTGGAGGCTGAGCAGCAGGCAGTCTGAGATCCATACACTGCCAAGGACCAGGCCCCGGAAGGCACAGCCAAGAGGCAGCAAACAACCAGGACCAAGCTGGCCAAGCTCAACGTACCAGCAGCTGCCTCCACACTCTGCATGCTGGCAGAGGGGCTCAGAGATGGCCACCCCCACAGCCAGGACAGCCACCACTGGGGCCCGGCTCTGCCAGTGGCCAGATGGATCCCCGACCTCTGTCACTCTTGGGACCCCTGCATCACTGTCCGCCCTGCCCTCTCACCTGCCTAGCCCCCATCTGGGCCACCTGTGCAGGTGTGTCCTGAGCCTGGCCCCTGGGGGAACCGGCTGCTCTAGCGTCCCCACGGGTACCCTGGTCTCAGACCTTCAGGCTCCTGTTTGACCATGAGCCAGAGGCTGGATTCCCAGCCCCCCTGGAGAGAAGGGATCTCCAGCTGTCTGGAAGCCCGTATCCAGTCCTTGTAAATCATGTGGAGTTCGGCAAGGGCCGTGACTAGAAAACACTGCAAACCTCAAGGCGTTCCCCACCCCCGGCTGTGATGCTTCACATTGGGCCAGGTCAGGGCTCACCCGCTGCTGTGGCTGCTGTGGCTGTCATGGTGTACCCCCAACATCTTTTCAGCCCCTCCCCCAGGCCTGCAGGGTCCAGCAAGGAAATCACGGTGGCAGGCGGAGTGCCCCAAGCCTAGGGCACAGATTCCTGTAGGCTGTGACCTGGATGGGGGTAGGTGAGAGGGCAGGGTGGACAGACCATGGCACAGGTACCCCAACGGTGACAGACTGGGGGTCCATCTGGGTCACCAAGTGGGACCAGACTACGCCAGGCTGGGGTCCAGTGGGGACCCAGTCCGTACATGGCCCGATCCTTAGGGATGCCCAGGCTGCCACAGGCCCTGACAGGGCCTCAGTGTCCACCCTACAGGTGCTCAGGCCAGCCACCATCCAGGTCACAGAGCCTGCTGAGTCTTTGCAGCCTTGGTTGGCCCCCACTGCAGAATTCCCCTGCAAGCAGGAGGAGGTCCCCTAACCCCGGAGTTTTGGCCATGGGGTGCAGCAGACTGTCAGGCCCCAGCAGGCCACGAGCCCACACTCCCAAATACAGCCAAAGCATCGGACAGGCAGAAGAGCCACTAAGCCAAGCTGTCACAATAGACACTGTGCGCAGAGCAGGAAGGCCCACAGACCTAGGGTCCCCCTAAACCAAGGTGGGAAGGAGAGATGTGGGGACCCCAAGGAGGGGGCTCTGCAGTGGGAGGCCCCTGCCTCCCGCCGGGCACTCAGTCAGGGGCCTCAGCCTTCCCCTTGCTGCTGGACTCCCGGCATCCTCCTAGCCTTGGGTGCCCAGAGCCCAGCCCAGGACCGCTGGGCCCCAGCCGGGCTAAACCTGAAAAGCCAGTTTCATCCTCGAATCCTCTCCCGGACTCCACAGGAAGTCCCCAGTGGGGGCAGGGGGCTTTCCCAGTGCAGGCCGAGGCCTCCCGCCCTGGCCCGCATGGCCTGCGCAGGCCCAGGCTGCCACCCAGGAGTCCCCTGCCCACCGCCACCCAGCCCCAGCTGCCTCAGAGGGGGCTACCGGGGGCCGCCCCACCCGCCGCCCTCGGCGAGGACACGGCCCGGCTGCCCGCCCATCCCACCGGGAGCGCCCCCGGGCCCCACCCACCGGAACACGCTGCGGGGCCACCGGGCTCCGGACGGCGCGCAGGGTCGGCCGCCGGGACGTGCTATTTTTGCAGCTTTGAGTGGGGACCCCGGGGGCTGGGCCCGCCTCGGCAAACTCCGGGAAGAAAAGTGTGGCCGCCTGAGCCGGCCCGGAGCGCCCTGGACGCGCTCACTCACCGCCGCCGCCAGAGCCGGGGAGGGGCTGCGCCGCTGGCCGGGAGGGCGCCCGAGTCCCCGCCCGCCCGGGAATGCCATGGCGAGGGGCGTGCGCGCCGGGGGCGGGCCGCGCTGACTCAGGGCTCAGGAATGCGCGCCGCCTCCTCCGGGAAGGCCGCTGGGCTGCGCGGGCGCCGAGCGCAGCCACCAGGACACCTGAGGCTTCGGCGCGCCGGGAGCGCTCGCCCTGAGCTGCTCGGCGTCTGCTGGGCCACAGTGAGTCCTGGCCTCATCCTGCCTTTGCTCGGCGGCAGCGGGGAGGACGGGGTTGGCAGTGTGTGCACGCTCCTGGCCCTGGGCCACACACGGGCCCACATGTCCCACGCCTGTGTCCGGCAAGCTGCACGCTAGCACCTGCTTAGGGACGCAACTGTGCACGCCCGCCTGGGTGCCTCTTCCCAGCTCCCAGCAAGGGCTCCCTGCGACATTCATGGGTGGGGGCTGCCAGGAGGGCGGGTGGCCGAGCATCTCCCTGCTCCCCACAGGTCCCACTGGACGCTGCACGGGGTGCTCTCCAGGCCCTGGCAATCCCAACACATCCTCAGGGGCTAGGAGCACCAGCCCTGCCAGAACTGAGCTGCTGACCCCCAAAGAGGCAGCCGCATGCAATGGCCATCAGAAGCACAGCGGTGGGCCTGGCCGAAGGAGGCTGTCCACTTGCTGCACTCAGACCTTCAGCTGTGTCACAGGATAGGGCAGTGCCTGCCCCAGGGGCTGCCCTGGGAGCCACACAGAGGGGTAGGGAGTCCTGGACTCTAGGCGAGAGGGAAGCTCACACTCGGGACGCCCCCGCCCTCTGGCCCAGATTCTCAGCCATAGGACAGGCTCATAGCCCCTGCCAGGCCCTGGAGCCCCAGCCTGGGCAGCCAGGGTCAGTGGCCATGTCCTGTCTGCAAAGCCAGCCACAGCTGGCTGGCTGATGTCAGTGGGTCCTCCCTGCCATGCACACTGCCAGGTGGCACCAGATCCAATGCACCCCAGCCTTTGTCCCCGTCCCCATTGGGGAAGGTGGGCTACACCCAGCAACTCAGCCACCCAGGCTGCCTGCTGGGGCAGCTGCTGTAGCCAACACTGCCATTGGTACACTCGGTATACCCCAGCCGAGTCCGTTGAGCAGTCCGGCGCCTGCTCCTCCTTCCCAGCCAGGTGAGCAGCCACACTGCTGTCCTCTCCCATCACCTACTCTTGTGGGTGAGAGACACTTACACGGTAATCCCCTCCTCCTCCAGCCACCCCAAGTAAATGGGGGTGCACTTGCCTCGCATGCTGGGAGCTGGGAGCTGGGGTGTAGGCCCAGGCTGAGGACGAGCATCTATCCGGCTCAGCCAGGGACTTGTGAACTCCACTCAGGACACCAGAGGGTGGGGGCGCTGACCAGGAGGCCCCCTTTCCCCAGGAGGGCCCTCACGGCCAGCCGGAGAGAGATGAGAACCAGCTGGGCCTGCCTGGGGAGCAGAGATGCAGGGATGGGCGACCAGCCCTTGGCAGCCTGCAGAGGAGGCAGAAGTGAGTCTGGCTGGCCGGAGGCCTGAAGTCACAGGCTATTTCAGAAACAGCTGCCCTCTTCCCATGGCCCAGGGTCCCCTAAGGGCTGGGGCACGGGCAGCTCAGCCCCTGCAGGAGAGGAGAGAGGGGGCAGAGGTGGTTACGTCTGGTGGAGAGGTCTCTCGTTGGGCAGCGGCCAGCTGGACTGAGGCTGAATCCCGGGCTTTGAGGCCAGCAGACCCAGGCCACTCAGGGCCTTGCCTCTGTGCTCCAGCTTCAGCCCCACCCACAAGCCGGAAGTGGCTCCCCCTGGTGCGATCCCAGCTCCTCCTTCTCCCGGCCAGGCAGGCCGTGGTCTCAGGGTGGGATGCCCATTTGCAGGCTGCGGTGGGCACCTCCTCCCACAAACCAGGAAGTTGGGGGGGTGCAGAGATTGTGCAAGAACATCTGGAAAAGTGGGGGTCCTGGGGTGACCCACGCAGACTCCTCCCCTAACTCTACTTGCGAAATCAATAAACACACACAGCACCCCTCCCTGCCCTACCCCCACCGAGTCTGTGGAGGAGTAAGAAGGGGCCTGGATCCTGGATTTGGGACACAGCGCCACCCCCCACCACACACACAGCTGGGCCACCTCCAGCCGGCGCCTGCTCCTCCTTCCCAGGAAGTGCTTGAGAGGCCCATGGAGCTGGGAGGGCAGGTGTGAAGGCAGGCTCCAAGGCTCCAGGGCAGGCTCCAGGGCTCCAGGACCAGCTCCAGGGTGGGCTCCAGGGCTCCAGGGTGGGCTCCAGGGCTCCAGGACCAGCTGGGGGGGGGGGGGTTCCAGGGCTCCAGGGTGGGCTCCAGGACCAGCTCCAGGGCAGGCTCCAGGGCTCCAGGACCAGCTCCAGGGCGGGCTCCAGGGCTCCAGGGTGGGCTCCAGGGCTCCAGGACCAGCTCCAGGGGGGCTCCAGGGCTCCAGGGTGGGCTCCAGGACCAGCTCCAGGGCAGGACTCCAGGGCTCCAGGACCAGCTCCAGGGCAGGACTCCAGGGCTCCAGGACCAGCTCCAGGGTGGGCTCCAGGGCCACAACTGCTGAAGAAGGGGTGGCAGGCCAGGCCCAGCGGCCAAGGGTGCAAAGGGGTCCGAGGTGCATAGGCACACAGGTCAGGAAGTCACGTCCCCAAGGTCTCCTCCAACACGGCCCCTTGAGGGTCCAGGGATGGCAGGGGCGGCAGGGGCATGAGGGGCAGCAGGGGGCGTGAGGGGCGTCTGTGCGCCCTGAGGGGGGGCGCCCTCCTCCCGGCCCCTTCTCATCCTGCACCGGGGGCGGGGCGTGCTGTCGGCCCCGCCCCTGTTCCTGTGCGCAGGCGCGGCCCCGCCTTCCTACGCATAGTCCCGCCCCCTCCGCAGTTCTTGTGCGCAGGCGCGGGCGGGCGGTGTCAGAGGATGGGGGCGCGCGGCGGGGCGCGGGTGAGCGTTGCCGGGGCTCCCGGGGCTCCGGGGGCATTTGGGGCTCTCAGGGCGGCCATGGCTCCCGGGGCGCCGCCGACACCGGCCCGACGGGCCTCCAGTTCCCGGAGCCTGGCCGAGAGGCTGCCCACGGACCCTTCCCCAGGTCCGCACGCGGCTCCCTGGCCCCGCCACGGCGTCCGTGCCCAATGCTTCCTTTTGCTCTCTGCCCCTGCAGCTGTCCCAGAAGGTAGGGCGCAAGAAGCGGCGGCTGGCCGAGGGGCGCGCCGAGCTGCAGCAGAGGCCGGCCGAGGGGGCCGAGGGGCGCGCCGAGCTGCAGCAGAGGCCGGCCGAGGGGGCCGAGGGGCGCGCCGAGCTGCAGCAGAGGCCGCTGGCTGAGGCTCTCCACATCCCCGGGCCCCAGCGCAGCATCTATTTCATGAGCTCAAAGGACAGTCCTGCCAGACTGGGGACAGAGTTCTTCAACCAGCCAGCCGTCTCCCTGGCACGGGCGTTTCTGGGTCAGGTATGGGAACCAGATTTATGTAGCTGACAGGGAGACCGACAGAGATGGGGGTGCTGGACCTTCCACATGCCTGGCAGGGAGGGACCTGGGACAGCTTGACCTGCTTGCTGTACCACGGGGCTGGCCCAGGCGGTGATCACTGCTATGTGAGCTGGCAGTGCACCGTGGGCCCTGACCTGGGGGAGCTCTTCACAGCCGGTGGGTAGAGCTGTGCTGTGTAGGTGTGGGGCTGTGGCCCACTGAACAGCTCCTGTTTCCCTGGCAACAAGAGGCAGCCAGGAGGCTCCTCCCTGCCCTGAGCAGGGACTGACCACTCACAGGTCCTTGTACGGCGGCTTGCTGATGGCACCGAGCTCCGTGGCCGCATCGTGGAGACGGAGGCGTACGTGGGGCCTGAGGATGAAGCAGCCCACTCCCGTGGTGGCCGGCAGACCCCCCGCAATCGTGGCATGTTCATGAGGCCAGGGACCCTGTATGTCTACATCATCTACGGCATGTACTGCTGCATGAACGTGTCCAGCCAAGGTGAGTGTCAGGCAGGGGCTTCAGAACCCCGAAGCAACGGCCATGGGGTCACCCAAGCTCAGAGCTGCTGGCAGGTGGCTCTGGGAGGGGCAACAGGAGGGCCCACACTGGGAGGCCAGCTGGTCCTGACTGCCCTGGGGAGGACACAGCTACAGGTCAGGCTCTGGCCTTGGTGAGCCTGTGGCGACCAGGCAGGGCTGCAGTCTGCATCTGCAGCAGATGGGAGGTGTCAGGAAGAGGAACAGGGTTTGGCATGCGTTCAGTGGCCAGACCTGTGACTACCTGGTGCAGGCACCTGGTGGCGGCACAGAGCAGGTGTTGAGGTGGGGTGGGTTCTTGATGCCCAGTCCCTCTCCTGACCCCAGAGGAGGGGCCAGCAGAGAGGTGCTTGGTTCTGTGTGGAGCGGCCAGGGCCAGCCAGCCACATGAGGGGCAGCCCACCTAGCGCCTGTGACTGCTGCAAGCCAGCCTGGATGTGCAGTGGAACCCAGACCCTGACGCAGTCTGCCTCACAGGGGACGGCGCCTGTGTGCTGCTGCGTGCACTCGAGCCCCTGGGGGGCCTGGACGCCATGCGGCAGCTACGCTGTGCCCTCCGCAAAGGCACCGCTGGTCGTGCCCTCAAGGACCGTGAGCTCTGCAGTGGCCCCTCCAAGCTGTGCCAGGCGCTAGCCATCGACAAGAGCTTCGACCAGCGGGACCTAGCTCGGGACGAGGCCCTGTGGCTGGAGCGCAGTACCCCTGGGCCTGGAGTGCCCACTGTGGTGGCAGCAGCCCGGGTGGGCATTGGCCAGGCAGGAGAGTGGGCCCAGAAGCCCCTGCGCTTCTACATTCAGGGAAGCCCCTGGGTCAGTGTGGTGGACAGAATGGCTGAGCAAAGGGCCTGCTCACCCGAGTGAGGCTTTTTAATGGGACTTTGAACAAATAAAGGATTTATTTGTAGAAAACTATTGCTGTGCCCCAGCCAGAGCCCCCTGGTGGTCAGCATGTGGTCCAGGCCTCCTCTGGGAAGTCCCCGTAGACAAGATCCACAACCCTGCAAAGTGACCTCAAGATCAGGATGTCGCTTGGCCATGCCTGCTGTGGCCTTGGGGCTGCGCTAAGGGCCAGGCCAAGTGCAGCCCATGGAGAACCGGCAGGAACGGAGCATGTGGTGGACAAGGATGGGCCAGCAGCCGGGAGCTGGCTGGCTGCTCCTGTGGCTCACAGGCAGTGCCTGGAGCAGGTCTAAGCGCACCACACGGCCAGGCTGGGAAGGGAGTCTCCTGGCCTCACCTGGCTTACGGAAGCAGCGCCTGGAAGACAGCGATGACAGGGTCCTCGTGGGTGGTCACCACCAGCACGCTGCGAAACTTGTCGAAGAGCATGAGCAGCTGGGAGCGCCGTGTGTTCTCATGGTACATGATCTCCTCCAGGTGGTGCCGCCCACGGAAGTAGTGCAAGAGCCTGCCAGAAGAGGCCGTGTGGGCTGGGGGCTCGGGGTAACTCCTTAGCAGGCAGGCCATGTGGGGAGGGACTGCCATGGCATGGGAACCCAGGGACTCTGGACACTGCGGGGAAGCCTGCAGCTGAAGCTGTGTGAAGTTGTCCGGAAGGTTCTGTTGGAGGCTAGTTCCCACAAGGGTTAACCTGATTACGAGGCCTCAACCACTTGCAGACGCCCTGACAGTGGGGTTTATTGAGGCGTCCCAGGGCTGAACCCCAAGCAAGGAGCAGAATGTGATGAAACCCTCATGCTGCTTCTGAGGGAGCAGATCCCAGGGAGCACCAGCACCCCCAAGCCTGACACATAGGTTGCCCTGCACGCCTACAGGGAGCCCTGGGGACCCCCGGGTCTGGCACACGGGCTGCCTTGCATGCAGGCTCCAGCTGTTAGTGCTTGTGGGCTGGAGATGCTTGCCACTTAGTTGTCAGGGAGTTGGGATTGCTTGAGGTCAGCCTGGTCCCACCTGGCAAACATGCGGAGGTCCTCGGGGTTCTGAGCCGCAGGCACGCTGAGGATGGCCGCCCGCTCGTGCTCTGACAGGCTGGCCAGCAGGTTCTCCGTCACCCTCTTGTTCAGCGGCGAGTCCCCACTAGGGAGCAGCTCTGCACTGGAGTTGTCCATGCTGGGACTGGTGAGGGTCATGTCGTCACTGCTGGCTGTGGGTGAGCAAGTCAGCTGAACACAGCACCAGCAGTGCACAGCCAGTAGCCATATGGGTGCCTCAGCCATGGCCACTGCAATCCTCTGGAACTCGCTGTCCTGTCTATCTGAACTGCCCTGAGCAGTGTCTGCCATGGGAGCAGCCTCGCTAACCCTGCACCTTACCGGGGGATGGGCACAGCTCCCTGGGCGGGCGGGGGTCTAGGCCCAGCACTTTGGGAGGGCGCCTTTTCTAGTTGCACATGCCATGGCCACTTGCAGGAGGTGATGGGGCAGAGAATCCAAGCCAGTGACAGGTGGGCTGGACAAGCCACCTTCTCGCAGCTGTGCCAGGCAGACAGGAGGTGCCCGTCACTCCCAGCAGGGCCCCCCACCCTGCTCTGAGGTGCATGGGGGTAGTGCTCCTACTTGGAGAGCCGAAGCTCAGGGCATTGGGTGTACTGAGGCTGCGGCCGCCCACCCGGGCCGTGAAGGGCACGTCGTCTTCTCGTGGGCGGGGCTCATCCTCGCTGGGGGAGGCCATCAGGCAGACGTAGGTGTGCAGCTGGATAAGCAGCCGATGCTGCAGCATCCACACCACCATCTGGATGAGCTGGGTCTGCGGGCCGAGCCAGGGACCAGTGGGACAAAGCTCTTGGGTGGTGCCCCTCGGTCACCCCCCAGAGTGCAGGCCGATGGCGTCCCTTGGAACACACAGCCCCAGTGTGTCCCCAGGTCCTGAGCCCCAGGCAGGCTGTCAAGGGCCAGGGGAGCCCCAGGAGCACACCTACAATCCTTATGCCTTCATGGGTTGCCAGAGCAGCACCGGCTCTGCCTCCCTGACCATCAGCCACAGGGTTCTGCATTGGACCTGGCCAGCAAAACCAGTCAGTTCAGGAAGGGGGAGAGGGCAGACACAGCCCTGGGAGTAGGAGCCTATCCTTGGGCCCACCTGGAACCTGTGCTTCCAGAAGCTGGGGTAGGACCTGCTGCATGGGTGAGGGGCAGTCCTCCATTACCAGAGGCACAGCCAGATCAGGCTTACTAGGTGTGCCCCAGAGCAGGGACCCAGCACCCGGCCCTGGTGCTGCAGGAATGGCCCTGGGCCTCGCTGGACATAGAGGACCCATGCTGTCAGCCAGACCACGGAAGGGAGGGGCAGACGCAGCCTGGCAGGACTGGAATGCTTCCCAGGAACCCAGGGCTCTTTCCACCTCATCATCCAGGGAGTGGGACCAGCAACTTAGGCACAGCTAGGGAAGGGAGAGGGTCTGATTTTAGCAGCTGGTTATGCGCAAGAGACCTGGCAGGACTGGAGAACACCCAGCCTGCAGCCAGTAACTGATCTAGCCATATTCAAGGCCCAGGCGCTCAGCAGAGGGGAAGAGGGGTCCCACAGCCCTCACTACTGCCTTGGCATGAGACTATCAGTGGTGACTTCTGCCCCAGGCTTGCCAGTTCACCCCCCAGCTCTAACGAGGGTACCCCCAGACAAGAAGACGGGACCCATGACCCAGGACAGTCCTGGAGTCATGACAGACCAGGCCCAGAGGACTCTCAGCCATGCTGCATCACCCACCCAACACCACGAGAGGGCGTCAGACCGGCAAATGGCAAAGGGTCTGCAGGTGGCCTTTGGGTCAAAGTGGGTCGTCGGGTTGGTACTTGAGCCAGTATGCACCACCACAGCCTGCTCACAGGGCTTCTGCTCACCTCCTGCACAGGGGGGGCCAAGGGGTTCCTAAATTCTGACAAGGAGACAGGCAAGGAGAACTTGGAGAGGATGGATGGCAGGTCATGAGCTGGGAACTGGCGGGAAAACTGCTCGGCCAGCGAGGAGTACCTGTGGGAGGGGGCCGTGAGTGTGCCTGAGGCTTTGTGGTCAAGAGGGGTGGGGACACCCTAGTACTGCACAGGCCCAAAGGGGAGGGTCAGGGTAGCTTCCCTCCAGGGGTGTCAGAAGACACAGCACATGCTCCCCTGCACCCTCTCATCCTCCAGTTGTGGGTTCTGGAGCCAAGGACTAGAAGACCCTCTTGTACTCCACAGGTGGGAGGACGCCCCAACACCAGCAAGGCAGAGCAGTACACAGCCAGACTAGGGCCCGGAGAGGAGCCGTGGGGGTGGGGAAGGGGCCTCCGTGTGGGCACGCCCAGCAGGCCAGGCAGTGGAGGGCACTCACAGACACACGCTGGCGTTGGGGGACAGCATGTACACGTTGTTCTCACACAGCGGGTAGATGATGATGGCCTTGCCCCAGTACACCAGGTGAGCCGCAAGCTGGAACACCTGTGGCCGAGGAGGTCAGACGCTCTCAGCACGGAGCGTGTGGCCAGGCTCCCACAACCTGTGCCCCGACTGGGGCCACACCTTCCCCCTCCCACCAGGCCTGGGGGCCTGGCCTGCCAGACACCGCAGCTTCCAGTAGGCCTGATGCTGTCCTGGCTCCTGCTGAGGATGTTGGGCTAAGGCCCCAGACACGAAGGCATCTGGGGTGCTGCGGGTCAGGCGGTCAGGCACTTGCCCACTCACCCAAGTCCATCACCATAAGGCACCAAGTCATTTGCGCCAACATGCCACTATCCTCCACAGGTCCTCAGATGCCAGGAATCGTTCCCAGGGGACCCTTGGAGTACCCCACACCCCACGGGGCCGGGTCCCAGAGCACAGAGGCCAGAACCAAAGGAGAGGCTCAGGAGGTTGCAGAGGTCACCTCCCCCAGCCCCCCGGGGACATGGCAGCCACCAGAGTCCATTTGCCACCTCAACACTCAGAGGGTATCAGGTTGTGAATACAGCCCTGCCAAGGGCAGGGGTGCCTGGTGGGCATGACCCAGAAATGCACTTCTGGGACGGGGATCATGGGCACTTTTCCTGTATCTAAATGTTCCCACATTTGGTCCTCTTGGCTGAGTTGGAACATAAGGGACATGCAACTGCCTGGTCCAGCAGCACCACCCTGCTCCCCACAGGAGGTTGCTGCAGCGGAGAGCTGGGCTTCGTCCAGCAGCAAGTTCAAGCAGAACCAGTGCCAGCAGGGAGGCCTCATGGAAGCCAACAGCCTCCTCACCAGGCCAGACTGGGATGCATGGGGACACCAAAGCGACATTAGTGGGCACCAAGGCCAGAGTGAGGCATGCGGCAGCATAGAGGGCCACAGCCACTGCCCAGGGTGGTGCTGGGCTGTGGGCCGCACATGGGAGTCCTCACTGCATGTGCAGTCCAAGGGGCAGTCTGCCCAGTGCTGTTCCCAGGACAGATAAAGGAACAGGGACAGAGGAGAGACGCTTCTGGGGCGGCCTGGGTGGGACCCAGTTCCCTGAACTGGGCCTCTGCTGTTCCTGGTGGCTCGTGGATCACTACCCATCACAGGGACAAGGCTGCAGGGTCAGGAGACCCTGCTCCTGGCCCCCATGCTTCCTGGCTGTGGGTGAGACTGAGGGCCCTGCATCTGACCAGCCCACAGGTAAAAAGGCATTGGCATGAGATGGCACAGCTGCTACAGGCATACCCAGTGTGTGAGGCTACCAGCCAAATTGGTCTGTATAAGAGCTTCCAGCCCCCACAAGCTGGTCTCCTGCCCTGGTCAGTCCTTGGGGCTGTGGCCTGATGCTGGGGGCATCTTGTTTCCTTTCTCCTGCAGCCAACTTGACAAACCAACCCAAACCTCACACCAACCCAGGAGTTGCATAGGACTATGGCAGACTGTGCAGCTGCTCGGCTGCACTGGGTCCCGGGGTGTGACGCACCAGGTGGCAGGCATCTCTGAAGCCCCAGAACCACCCCTTCACTGTGGGGCCCTCCTTCCCAGCCATGAGGGCCCAGGGTCCTACCTGCAGCAAAGCCAGGTCAGCGTCCTGGGCCAGCTGCTGCAAGTTCTTCACAGCAGACGTGGTCTTGATGACGCGTACCAGGGCCGGGGAGCAGTCGACAGGGAGCTCTCCGAGCAGGGACTTCTCGTCACTGAGCAGCAGCAGGGCATGGTACGGGCTGCAGAGAGAGTCACAGTCTACCAGGCACAGACAGGCAGGCCGACCTGCAGGTGTGTGCACAGACAGGTGGGTACAGACAGGCGGGGCGTCCTGCAGGTGTGTGGGCACAGACAGGTGGGCACAGACAGGCGGGGCATCCTGCAGGTGTATGGGCACAAAGGAGCACTGATGTACAATGAGACCCAGGGCAACCTCAAGGGGGAAGGTCATTAGCCCAGGGCTTGTGAGATGAGCATGGGTGACGCCATGTTTGGGGAACTGCCCAAGGCTGAGGTGTGGCTCAGCAGCAAGAACAGGGAATTTCCAGAACCCAGCATGGCAGAAGAGCCTCTGGGGAGTGTGTGGGGCTGGGCACTCACCGGATGGCCTTGAGGCTGCGCTCTATGGCCTCAGGGGGGATGAGGCTGGACGCAGCATAGTGGATCTTGTGGGGCAAACAGAAGCTCACCTCCAGCCAGCTGTTGATGTGGAGCCGCACCACGCCAGAGGTGCACAGGCTGCAGAGAGAGGGTGCTGTTAGCGCAGGTGCCCCTGCTCGGCCCCATAGGACTGGTGCAAGGACTGCCTGTGTCCTGGCATTCACACATGCCCAGTACTCATCCC
The DNA here is from genome assembly GCF_017591425.1 of Ochotona curzoniae. Classification (NCBI taxonomy): domain Eukaryota; kingdom Metazoa; phylum Chordata; class Mammalia; order Lagomorpha; family Ochotonidae; genus Ochotona; species Ochotona curzoniae. The sequence goes on along the minus strand of NW_024465421.1, from coordinate 24,564,521 downwards.
TGTGAAGAGGCTTACTCTGCACACCTGCATACAGGTGCGAAGGAAGTGAGACATGGCACCCCACAGATGCCAGGAGGGCCCTGAGGGCAACGTATGTGGTGGGATCCATCCACCCAAGCCCCTGAAGAAAAGCACTTCTTGGCTGTTCCCTCAAGGATTCAGGTCCAGATTCTAAGGCGAGAAGTTTCGTTATCTCAGTCACACAGTCCCTGAGTTAAGTGGCACGGCACTGGTTCATCCAGCAGTGCCATCTGCTGCCTGTGCCTAGATCTGCCTTCACACCAAACCCCAGATTGTAGACACTGAGGCTCAAGTCCACCAGGTGGCGCTGGGTGGCCCACATCTTACCTGCTCCCCACTCCCCACCAGTGTGCCATGCAAGCACCTCTTCAGCTTCTAGCACATCCCCCACCTGGACAGCAGCCAAGGCTACCTCTCTTTTTCTTTGTTTCTTCTTCTTTTAAAAACAATATTTATTTGGGGCTGGCACTCAATATGGGTCTTGGTTCAAGTCCCAGCAGTTCCATTTCTGATCCAGCTCTTTGCCTGGGAAAGCAGCAGAGGATGGCTCAAAGCCTTAGACCCTGCACCTACATGGGAGACCAGGAAGAAGCTCCTGGCTCCTGGCTCCTGGCTTTGGATCAGCTCAGCTCCAGCCGTTGTGGCCATGTGGGAAGTGAACAAGCAGATGGAAGATCTTTCTGTGTTTCCTCTCTGTAACTCTGCCTTTCAAAACAAAACAAAAAAGGCTCATTTATTTACTTGAAAGAGATCTTCCATTTACTGCCTCACTCCCCAAATGGTTCTTACAGCCAGGGTTAGACCAGGCCAAAGCCAGGACCTCCGTCTGGATCTCCCACATGTGTGGCCAGGGACCTTAGCCCTTGGGACATCCTCCACTGCATTTTTATTTACAATTTTTTAGCATTAATTTTTCTTAGAAAGTCAGAGAGTCAGATCTACAGAGAAAGATCTATCCACTGGTTCACTCTCCAAGTGGCTACAATGGCCAGAACTGAGCCAATCCGAAGCCAGGATCCAGGAGCTTCTTCTGGGTCTCCCATGTGGGTGCAGGGTCCTAAAGCTTTGGGCCTTGACTGCTTTCCCAGGCCACAGGCAGGGAGCTGGAAGGGAAGTGGAACAGCTAGGATATGAACCGATGCCCGTATGGGATTCTGGCACATGCAAGACAAAGACTTTAGCCACTAGGCTACCGTGCGAGAACTTGTTTTTTGTTTAAGATTTATTTGTTTCTATTGGAAAGACAGATTTACAGAGTGAAGGAAAGACAAAGATCTCCCATGTGCTGGGTCACTCCCCAACTCCCCAACTGACCACAGCAGCTAGAGAGCCAGGAGCTTCTTCCAGATCTCCCTCATGGGTGCAGGGTCCCAAGGCTTTGGTCCACCCTCCTCTGTTTTCCCTGGCCACAAGCAAGGAACTGGATGGGAAGGGGAGCAGCTGGGACACTAACGGGTGCCCATATGGGATGCCAGCGTGTGCAGGTGTTTGCAGAATCAGCCAATTGAGCCACCACACCAGCCCCCCACTGCCTGCTCCGGGGTGTTAGAAGATAGCTCAATCAGAAGTGGCACAGCTGGTGCACAAACTTTTGCCCACCCGGGATACTTGTGACCTTGGTGATTGGTTAAACTGCCACACCACAACGCCATCCCATCTTTGCCTTTGAAATCAATAAAATTAGAAAAGAAAAAGACAAGGCAAGCCCCTGGTGGGAAGCCCTTCACCCCACATCACAGTGCTGAGTCTGCATCTCAGCCTGCCTTGGATTCTCACTCCTACTGAGCATCACAACCCAGTGAGTCAGTTCCTGACACCACCTGCTCCTGACTGCTGCGGGTACTTGGGGAGTAAGTCGGAGGACTAGGACATCTCCCTGTCACAGGAAATAAAATACTGTTTAAAAGTTCACATTTTCTTCACGCCTCAACTTATAAAAAAGAAAAGGAAGGAACACAGCCTGGAGGCCCAGCCCGCCCTCCCAGGCACCCAGCCTCCACACAGCTCATGCTGCTGCGCCTGCAGCCGGAGATAGCTCCCACCCCGCCCTCCCAGGCACCCAGCCTCCACACAGCTCACCCTGCTGCGCCTGCAGCCAGAGATAGCTCCCACCCCGCCCTCCCCAGCTCAGTCCCTGCTGTGACTGCAAGGGCAGTGGCGGCTCACACCCTTATCTCCCCCATGCACCTGCTTCCCGGCTCCTGAGAAAGTGGGAACAGGGACTTCCCTTTCTGCACTCTTCAGTGGTCCTCTCCTTCCTGGGATGGAGACCTGCGTCCTATGCACCCAAGTCCTCTCTATGTTGAAGACACTGGTACTGGTATGCACATGGGGTTAGCACCTCAGTGGACACTCAGCAGCAGCCGAGCCTGAGCCTGGCACACCTTGTGAAACTCAGAGTCGTGTCCTGTCCACACTGAGCACAAGGGCTTGGCAGAAAGGGAAACACGTCCTTGTCCTCCTGGGCACACAGCCTGGTGACCACAGGATAAGTGAGCAGCTGTCACCCATGGGCTCCCCGGAGGGACAAGCTGCCAGGACAGCTGGAGAGCTGCAGCGGCTTCTCGAGGCCTCACACCCTGGTCCACTCCTCAACTGTCCATACTGGCCAGAGCTGAGCTGGTTCAAAGCCAGGAGCCGGGAGCTTCTTCAAGCTCTCCAACGCGGGTGCAGGGTCCAAGGCCTTGGGCCGTCCTCAACTGTTTTCCCAAGTTACAAGCAGGGAACTGGATGGGAAGTAGAGCAGCCAGGACTTGAAACTGGACCCACATGGGATGTTAGCACCACAGACAGAGGATTAGCGTGCTATACAATGGTACCAGTTCCATCAAATATATATATATATATATATATATATATATATATATATGGTAGCAAATGCAGAACATCTCCTTTGCTGAGTCTCACAGCTGTGCTCTTGCAGTCTGAGACACCCTCTCCCAAGGGCCAGCAGAAAGCCACGGTCACACACTTGTGCTCTGTGCCACCCAGCCAATAGGTAAGTTCAGTCTCCCCCACCCCTCAGCGCACAGGTGTGGCCTGCCACTCAGGGGCAGAGGTGAGCCGGCCCCTCACGTCAACCATGGATTGGTGGGCACAGAGAGGAGGCTGCAACTAGAGGCTCCTGGGGAGTGGAGGGGTGTGGGCGTGGGGCTGCCTAGCTTCATGCCAGAGCAGCCCAGCTCCCAGCATTCCTCGGCCGGGCAGCCGGATGGGGTGGACCTCCAGCCTGGGAAGCACCATCCTGGGCTCAGGAAGCAAGCAAGTGCCAATAGCAGGAAACCTTTGCCCAAACCCCAGATTGCAGACACTGAAGCTCACGTCCAGCAGGTGGCGCTGGCATGCCTCCTGTTGGAGCCACCGAACATGCTCCAAACTCTCAAACCCAGCAAACCACCAGCTATTTTCATTCAGAAATATGAACGGCACTGGCTTACTTCCCTGCTGGCTAATCCTAGTCAAGGCTGCAGATCCTGACTCAACAGGACAATTTCTCTCAGCCAACAGCTCAAGACAGGCGTGCAGTCACCTTCCCACAGAGAAAACGCCACTAGGATGCCATGAGGCATCAGCAAGGTTGCACCACAAGGACCACAAAGTCCCGGCCGGGTCAGGCCTAAGGTGGCCCTTGGAGCAGGAGACACAAGCAACCAAAGTGAACACTTGGCATGGTTCACCAACCCCAGGGACGCTGAGCAAGGGGACAGGGGTTGCCAGTGAAAAACTTTCCTCAGAACCACAGGCACACCAAGAACAATAGGGCTATGTGCTGGGCAGCACAGCCTGCCTGAAGCAGCCGGAGCCACAGGGTATGAGTCCCTGCTGACTCACACAAAGGACAGGCAAAGCACACACTGGCCCAAGGGACAGCAGGGCTGCCTGCACCAAGGGTACTGGACACTGATCTTCAGACTGCATGTATATGGGACCTTTCAAAAAGTGAAGTTAAAATGACCAAAGTAGAGCCCGGCGCAATAGCGTAGTGGTTAAGGCCCTCGCCTTGCACATGCCAAGATCCCATATGGGCGCGGGTTCTAATCCCAGTGGCCCTGCTTCCCATCCAGCTCCCTGCTTGAGGCCTAGGAAGGCAGTGGAAGACGGCCCAAATCCTTGTGACCCTGCACCCGCGTGGGAGACCCAGAAGAACTCCTGGCTCCTGATTGGCTCAGCTCCAGCCATTGTGGCTGCTTGGGGAGTGAACCATCTGATGGAAGATCTTCCTCTCTGTCTCTCCTCCTCTCTGTATATCTGCCTTTCCAATAAAAATAAATAAATCTTAAAAAAAAAATAACCAAAGTAAATTACCAAAATGCTAAAGTGGTCACAGGGATGTATTGCTTTTCTTCCTTCACACTCAGGCGAATTCCCCAGATGACATCATGAGCAAGCAGTGTGAGGAAATGCACAGCCGCGTGTGTGTGTGTGTGTGTGTGTGTGTGTGTGTGTGTGCGTGTGCGTGCATGCTGGAGCCCCCAAGGCCAGGCCTCCCTGCAGCTGGGAGTGCGCAGCACCAGCAGGGAGGCCTGGGAGGAGGTACTGCACTGAAAGGATGACAGAGACAAAGTAGGCAGACAGCCAGGCCCACGCTGCTGAGGACCTAGAACTCACCAGCTGCACCAGCTGCCAGCTGAGTGCCCTCTGCAGGGCTTCAGAGGGCAGTGGGGCAGGCGGGCAAGCAGGCAGGCAAGGCTGCCGAGAGGTGGGCAGTTAGCAGGGTACAGCCCTGGCGGTCCACAGCTAGCGCTGGATCCAGGCTCCAGCCCAGCACCTAGATGGATGCCCCTTCTTGTCCATACTTGGCAGAGTTGGTGCAACTCAACTGTTGCCCAGACCTCAGCCTCTGCAGCATGGGCTGCTAAGCTGTGGCTTCTCCATGGGAGAGGAATAGATGACGCTCACCTAGCAGGCCATGAACCTGCCTGTGCGTCATTGCATGCTCGGCCAAAGTCCACCAGGCTCCCAGACACTGACTTCAGGGTCCCTTTAAGACGACTCTGGAGATGTCCTTAGCATTGAAATGGTCAGAGAACTGCCCTGACCCACCCACCCAGGAGCCCCTCAGACCCCAGACACTGTCCTACCTGTCGTAAGCCTCCTTCAGGTCCCGGGCCAGTTTGCACTTGGGCAGGATGTGACGGAACGGAGACGGGGGGCTTTCACCTGCTGCAAGAACCACAACGCGGGATTTGGAGCTACAAGGTACAACACCTCCCAATACGTCTGCCCTGGGAGGAGCTGTGAGGGCCTCTAAACCAGCAGCAGAAAGCCCCCTGCTGCCACTGGAACACAAATCATTCTCAGGCCATCAAACCACCTATCCGAGAGGCTGCCTCCTGCTGCTGCCTCCTGGGTAATGGCTCGACTGGGTGGACCTCCACCATGTACACAGCAACCTATGTGGAATTACAACTCCCCCGCTTCCAGCATGGCCTACACTTCTCAAGATGAAAGATCTCTCCCTCCCTCTCTTTTTTGTCACTCTGGCTTTCAAGTAGATGGAAACAAACATTTAAAAATGAGACTCAGGGGGCCCGGTGCAGCAGCCTAGTGGCTAAAGTCCTCGCCTTGCTTGTGCTGGGCTCACATATAGGCACTAGTTTGTATCCTGGCTGTTCTACTTCCCTTCCAGCTCCCTGCTTGTGGCCTGGGAAAGCAGCAGAAGACAGCCCTAAGCCATGAGACCCTGCACCCATGTGGGATACCCAGAAGACGCTCCCAGCTCACGACTTTACCATGGACCAGTCCAGGCTGTTGGTCATCTGGGGAGTAAACCAGAGAATGGAAGATCTGTCTTTTCCTGCCTCTCTCTCTAACTTAAAAACAAACCCAAGTGGGGCCCGGCACAATAGCGTAGTGGTTAAGGTCCTCGCCTTGCACATGCCAAGATCCCATATGGGCGCGGGTTCTAATCCCAGTGGCCCTGCTTCCCATCCAGCTCCCTGCTTGAGGCCTGGGAAGGCAGTGGAGGACGGCCCAAATCCTTGGGCCTCTGCACCCGCGTGGGAGACCCAGAAGAACTCCTGGCTCCTGATTGGCTCAGCTCCAGCCATTGTGGCCGCTTGGGGAGCGAACCATCTGATGGAAGATCTTCCTCTCTGTCTCTCCTCCTCTCTGTATATCTGCCTTTCCAATAAAAATAAATAAATCTTTAAAAAAACACACCCAAGTGGCACTAGGAGGGGGTGCCCCACCAGCCCGACACTCAGCTGTGCCCCTCTCCCAGCTGTTGCACTAGCGCTATGTGCCCTGTGGGCTGCTGGGACGCTTCACCAGAGCCCAGGTCACGACCACCCTGGCTGCTCTGCTGTTCAGGCAGACACAGGGAGGGCTGACCCAGCCCAGCCCCACTCACCGTCTGCCACAGTGGACACCTCATCCTGCAGTGCCAGGATGAGCCTGGCCTCCCTCGTGAGGTACTGGCAGCGGCGCTCCTCGTGCTGCAGCACTGTAGCGATGCGCCGGGACAGATTGTGAAGACACTCGATCACCGACGGGTCAGCATTAGCCTGCAGCAGAGAGCAAGCCGAGACCCGTGGACACACAGCAACACGCGTGCGCTCAGCTGCTGCAGACGGCGCATGGGATGCCAGATCCCCTGCAACCTCAGCTCCTGCTAGAGCAAGCGCTGGGAGGCAGCAATTGGCTCTAAGTGCCCCGTTCCGTCACCCACAAGGGAGACCAGACTGAGTTTCAGACTTCCGGTTTTGGCGTGGGCACGGGGAGGGATCTCTCTAGTCTGTCAGTCTCTGTTGCTGTGCCTTCTAAATGATTAATAATCAAGTTTAAAGAGTAGGCAGCTACTGTTTAAAACCAAGGCAGGCACACAGGCCACACGTGGTTGTGCAGTTTCAGAGGTCACATGTGTGCACAGCAAAACTCCAGCTGTGAGAAACTGCCGCTCCCCAAGGCCTCGCTGCTGAGGACCTGGCTTCTGGTCTCCTCAGTCACCAGCAGGAAAGCCAGCTGCCAGGACCCACGCACTCCCTGCAGGATGGGCCCATGAGGTGCCATGGTGGGGGACAGGGGGACACGCCAGAACTGTGCAGAGAGCTGCCAGGGCTCAGGGAGCCTGAGAGATGCGGCACTTCCTGTGGGCGGGAGGTCTGTGGGGTCTAGGAAACCAAGCAGCAGTCTCAGAGAGCCAACTGATGTGCTCCACGAGGGCCAGGTGCAGGAGCAAGGTGGGCTGGAGGAACCTGGAGGGGCCTGAAGCCACAGGCCAGCAAACCTCCTCCTCAACTGGGGACCACGTATGGACTTGGGCCAGAGCCGTGGAGGGCTGATGAGGCCCTCGCTGTGCGAGACAGACCTGGGCAGGGATGAGTGAGACTTGAACCATGCTCCTGAGGAAGGCACCAGGGCAAAGCCAGCAGAAGTGCCTGTGGTCACTCTGGTTCCGAATGGGAGTTCGGCAACAACACGCCACAGTGTCAGGGCAGCTCCAAGCACTTCCTGAACTTTGAGCTGAGAAGCTCTGGAGCAGAAAGACCCTGTAAACAAGAGAAGCCTGCAGCTCCATGCCTAGAACTTGTCCATCTGGCCCAGGGCAGCCAGGGAGCCGGTGCTCAGAAACCAGCAGGTCCTTCGCCCAGGCCATGAGTGGAGTGTGCAGCTGCAGGGACTCTGGGAACAGATAATTGCACCAACCATGACTCAGAGCTTTTGGAAGCCAAGAGGGCGCTGCTTCACCCTCAGGGGCAGAGGGCAAATGGTGCAGCTGATACGGTTCTGCCTCCCTCCTGCTTATCTGAAGAGAATGCAGGCTGCGGGGGGGGGGGGGGTCCCGGAGCTTTCCTGTTCTCTCAGCAGATGCAGTGGTCACTCACGGGCCGATCCTGGGTGGGCCACACAGTAAGCTCTGCCACCAGTGCCCTGCAGCTGAAGGCACACCCTCCACAGGGTCCCTAGGACTGCAGGGCAGCTGGCAGGACACCTACAAACTATACAGTGAATTATTAATCATTATAAACAATTAATCACTACCTTGAAAGTCAGAGTTCTATATATAGAGAGAGGCATAGACAGAGAGGGAGAGAGAGCGAGAGAGAGCTCAAGTGGCCACAACAAGCAGGGCTGAGTCAGGCCAGAGTCAGTAGCCGGGAGTTTCATCCATGTCTTGTGCATCCTCGATGGGCCACGAGCAGCGAGCTGCATGGGAAGTAGAGCAGCCAGAAGGTTCATCACGTCTTATGCATCCTAGATATAAACCAGGACATAAAACAGCATCTGCGGGGCCTGGCAGCATGGCCTAGTGGCTAAAGTCCTCTCCTTGAACGCGCTGGGATCCCATATGGGCACTGGTTCTAATCCCGGCAGCTCCACTTCCCATCCAGCTCCCTGCTTGTTGCCTGGAAAAGCAGTCGAGGATGGCCCAAATCCTTGTGACCCTGCACCCATGTGGGAGACCCAGAAGAAGTTCCTGGATCCTGGCTTTGGATCGGCACAGCATCGGCCATTGCGCTCACTTGGGAAGTGAATCATCAGACGGAAGATCTTCCTCTCTGTCTCCCCTCCTCCTCTCTGTATGTCTGACTTTCAAATAAATAAATAAATCTTAAAAAAAAAAAACAGCACCTGCACTGCAGACAGCAGCAGTACCTCAATGTCACAACACTGACCCCCAAACTACACATTTAGAAGAATCTGTGTAAAAATGCTCCTGCCACCAAAGCAGAGGACAATAATGGTGGACCTGGACCATTACTCTGAAATGACCAAGCCACACTGTATCACCTGACCCTCCCAGGTGTGTGTGCTGGTGCTGCCTCAGGCAAGACCCACTCGCACAAGCAGGGTGGTGGGGGGAGGGAGAAAGCAGGCTGCAGGGCACAGACCTGGTGTGGTGGGGGGAGGGAGACAGCAGCCTGCAGGGCTTCCTGGGGGGAAGGAGGTGTTAGAGAGCCAAGGTGGCTCAAAGAGTTAATCCTCAACAAACAGTGCTGGTGGCATCTGGCTCATGGGCACCAGTTCATGTCCCAGCTGTTCCACTTCCCGTCCAGCTCCCTGCTTCAAGCCTAGGAAATCAGTGGAGGACAGTAAAAGCCCTGGAGCCCCTGCACCCACAAAGGAGACCTGGAAAAGGCTTCTGGCTTTGAATCACCTCAGCTCTGGCCACTGTAGCCATCTGAGGACTGAACCAGGAGATGGGAGTACTTATCTGTCTCTTCTTCTCTTTGTAAATCTGCCTCTCAGATAAAAATAAGTAAATCTTAAGAAAAAAAAGTAATGAGGGCCCCCACAAGAGTACCTAGTGGAGCTCTCGGAGATGGCATCAAGCCCAGGGTGTCACCCCAAAACCTGACCCTTCAGGGAATACAGGAACAAACTGTCCACATAATGGACAGATGACACGACAGAGTGAGGACGAGCTTGGGACTGGCAGACGAGAAACACCACAGGTGGAAAGGGGCTGCACCCTAACCAGTGACTCATCGATGCCAGCCTGGACAGGGACCACAGCTGGTGAGTCGCCAACACCAGCTTGTTCCATCAGCACTGGCACACGTTTGAGGACCATACTTTCCACAGCATGAGTCAGCAAGGCCTGCAAAGCCTATGCTTGCCCTGCGATGAGGACAGCGGGGACACAGGTGGAGCCAGGGGGCAAAGGCAATGACTGGGGACCTCAGAGTCAGTGCTGAGGCTCAACTATTCTCTTAGGTTACATGAAAAATATATGAAAAAATATACATTGAAAAACTTCTTCAAAAATGTTTGTAAGTGTGAAAGGCAGAGAGAAAGAGGTGTTCTCCACCTGCTGAGCAATCCCCAAACACCTGCAACAGCCAGGGTTAGGCGAGGCCAGAGCCAGGAGCCTGAAACTCAATGCCAGCACCCCAAGGGGGGGCCTTAGCAACTGCATTAAATACCTGATCCCCAAAACATGTGCAACTTAAAATAACTACTGGAAAGAAGAAAAGCAGGGCCAACACTGAAGCACAACGGGTTAAGCCACCACCTGCAATGCCAGCATGCCATAAGGTCACACTTTGAGTCCTAGCTGCTTCATTTTCCATTCAGTTCCCTGCCAGTATCTAGTAAAGCAGTGGAGGATGGTCCAAGTCATTTGGACCTCTGACACGCTCGTGGGAGACCCAGCTGAAACTCCTGGTCTTCTGGCCCCAGACCCAGTCCTGCAGTTAACTGGGAATGAAATCTACCTCCTCCCGCTCCTCTCTCTCTAACTGCATCTGAAATAAACAAACTAATCTTAACAATAAAAAGCAGCAACAGCAGTTGGCTCTGCTCTGTTGTGGCCACTTGAGGAATGAAGCAGTGGATGAAAGATGTCCATGTCCCTCCCCGTCTTTATCATTCTACCTTTCAAATAAATACCTCTCCAAAAAATAAAAGACTCTGCCCACCCTAGAGCTAACTGCACATGACTCAATTGCGCCTCCCCTCACCCCGCTCAGCAGCACAGCAGCCAAGGCCCTGGGTGTCCCCGTGTCCTGTTACCTGGCCCAGTCACTATCCAGGCCCTGGCCTCCTCTCTCTCCCTCTCTTTCTCTCTCTCTCTCTCTTAGAGTGGAGCCAACACATCCTGTGATCACAAGATGTTTGGCTTGCTTGTCAGGGTGTCCACACTGCACAACAGGCTCGGCTGCCCACTAATGCAGACCTGGGAAACAGTGGCAAAGACTCAGACTGCCAGACTCCTGCTGCCCGTGTCAGGAATATGGACTGAGCTCCTATGTCCAAGCTGCAGCCCTGGCTTGTTCTTCTGTGGTCAAACACAGGCACTCAGGGAATGAAACAAGACTGCTGCAGTGTCCATCCACACAGGAAGTGACTGGACGCCACTGACACGTGTACCCACAGGGCCAGACCGCGGCAGCGCACACTGCCTGACACCATCTATACCAGACAGGCAAGATCAGCCACAGTGACAGGCTGGAATACGAGAGAACAACTGCCAGCTGGATCGAGATGGTGGTGAGCGATGCAGAGGGACAGAAGACGGGAGGGATGGCTCTTGTGACCAGAGTAGATGTCACTCAGCTGTGCACCTGATGATGACCAACACCGTCTGAGTACCCGGGGCCAGCCACGGGGGCCAGCACACGGGGTCAGTGTATAGGACCAGCGTCATGGGGCCCAGTGCACAGGCTCCATCAGCCCCAGGGACGGTGGGAGCTGACTACGCAGCACACTCACTGACTCCGCCCAACTGCCTCAAACCAAGCATGCCCATACTTACCTTCAGCGCAAACACCACATTAAAGAGAATCATGGTGGGGGCATCCCTCTTTGGGGATGGATCCGTCTTGGAAATCTGTAACAGAGGTAGGGGGGATGACAGAGATCTGAGAAGGCCTGCGGCGTGGATCCCCCACACCCAGTCACATAAATACACACATATGCAAACACACCCACACACGTACACACTCACACCCACAACACATACACAAACACACACTCACACCTATATATGCATACACCCCACCTTATACATGTTCATGCTCAAACACAATCACATACACAAAATATACACATACACATGATCACATGCCTAAACTCACACACTCACATGTTCACACATATACATGCTCTCTCACACACTCACACATGCTCACACACACGTGGCATCACAGCACCACCCAGGTTGGCAGAGGGGAGCTGACCATTTCCAGAGTAGACAGGCTATCAAGGGTTCACTGCACAGGCCCCGGGTGAGGAGGATGCTGGCCTCGCTCTAGAGCCAAGTCCTTAGCTCTCAAAGCACCAAAGCATTCAAAGGATGCATGTGTGGTAGAAGGGACACTAGAAACCCTTCAAAGCCAGCCAGCATCACCACCGGGGACCCTTCCCCACCTGTCACTCAGGTTCCAGCCCTGCCCCATGACCTCCCTCTGCCCTGGAAGAGAAAGTTGGCTCTGGGCCCTATGAAGGTGGCCCAATGCCATGTGTCCCATGGTACCTTTCAGAATCTGCGTAACCCCCTCACTGACCGTGCCAATATAAGGCAATGGCAGGATCTGGGTGCCAGGGCCCTTGAGAGCCAACAGGACCTTGCTGATACTCCTCTTCAGTACTGACCCTCATGGAAGACCTGGATGAAGCTCCTGGCTTTTGGCTTCCACTGGATCTAGGCCCAGCCAATATGGCCATTTGGGAAGTGAACAAGTGGAAGGAAAATCTCTCTCTCTTTCTCTGTCACTCTCTGTGTGTCTTTAAAAAAAAAAAGGGGCCTAGCGGCTAAAGTCCTCTCCTTGAACGCGCCAGGATCCCATATGGGCACTGGTTCTAATCCTGGCAGCTCCACTTCCCGTCCAGCTCCCTGTCTGTAGCCTGGGAAAGCAGTCGAGGATGGCCCAAAGCCTTGGGATCCTGCACCCGTGTGGGAGACCTGGAGGAAGTTCCTGGCTCCTGGCTTTGGATCGGCACAGCACTGGCCATTGCGCTCACTTGGGGAGTGAATCATCGGATGGAAGATCTTCCTCTCTGTTTCTCCTACTCTCTGTATATCTGATTTTGCAATAAAAATTTTAAAATCTTAAAAAAAAAAGATTTATTTTTATTGGAAAGGCAGATATACAGAGAGAAGGAGATAGAGAGGAAGATCCTCCATCTGCTGGCTCACTCCGCAAGCAGCTGCAATGGCTAGGGCTGATCTGATCCAAGGCCAGGGGACAGGAGCCTCCTCCAGGTCTCCCACATGGGTGCAGGGTCTCAAAACTTTGGGCCATCCTTTACTGCTTTCTCAGGCCATAAGCAGGGAGTTGGATGGGAAGTGGAGCTGCCAGGATAGAACCGGCGCCCATATGGGTTCCCGGCACATATAAGGCAAGGACTTTAGTCACTAACATACTGCGCTGGGCCCTCTCTGTGTGTCTTTATCTCTTTCAAATACACTTAGACAGAGACCTGAACAGAGGCTCAATACAATGCCAATGTGTATGTGTCTGCGAGCGTGTATACGTATATAAGTACCGGAGGACACTGGTCCCAGCTACTGAGGAGAAAGTAAGCCCAGGGTATGACACACACTGCTTAGCTCGGCTCTGCACCCCAGCAACAGACACATCCTGGAAGTAAGGGGGCAGGGGCCAATGCATGCGGCAAGGAGACAAGTCTCTTTCTCTGCTGGACCCTGAGGATGTATGAAGACACAGCTCAGAGCACATGCCTTTCCCAGAGCCAGCACAGCCAGTCTCAAGGCCCCAGACCCACAAGGAGCCAGGCCTGCCCACCCAGGATGACCATACCTGCCCCAGAGCATGCTGCAGCAGCGTCGGGTGCCCAACAAACCGCACGTTATCAATCTTCAGCTCAAATTTTTGGCCACACATCTCAGATTTGGTTGCCAGAATTGTTGCCAGAATAACATCTGAAAACCTTCAAATCAAAAAAAGAGAACAGAAGTAAGCTAACAAAGCAGTGTAACACCACTGCCTACAGTGGCCAGGGTGGGGAGCTGCTCAGCTGCTCTGCTCTGGGCTGCTGGCCGAGGTCTGCACCAGGTCCCTCCTGAAGGTCCCTGCTGAAGGCCTCCACAGTCAGGGGGACACTGCTGCAGCTCAGATGCGTGACATCACCACAGGTCAGGGCATGATGTCACCACAGGTCCAGGATGTGACATCACTGCAGATCAGAGGAATAACATCACCAGAGGCGGGGGGAATGACATCACTACAGGTCAGGGCCATGACATCACCAGCCTGCAAAGCACACCCAGCAGCACAAGCTGTCCATTCTCCAGGCTCCACAAAAGTCAACAATTCAGAAAATTAAAAAAAAAAAAAAAGAAAAAAACAGCTGTCATTTACTTCTGAAAGGGGATCAGCTGGAGGGGCTCCCCCACTGCATTTGGGTTTGTGGGCTGCACTCCTCAGCCCTAGACCCCCAACCACCACAAGGCCCACAGAAGGCAAGGACACAGTGCTGAGCAATGTGCGCTGCCAAGCTGCCCAGCCCTCTCTTTAGCCTGGACATGTCCACTGTCTTAGTTCTCTCTGGGAAGAAACTTGGGATATGCAGACCCACTGTCTATACAGCAGCTCCTGCCACGTGCAAGAGCAAGAGTACCTGGGAACGCATTACTCCCACTTCGTATCCAGCCTCCTGCTCACTTGCCCCTGGCAGGCAGCAGGAATGACTGACATGTGTGTGGGGGACGCGAATGCAGCCCTGGCTCCCTGGCTTCAGCCTGGCCTGGATGCAGCCACTGTGGACCCTTGGACAGTAAACACTTGCTCTCTCTCTCTCTACAAAACAACAATACATGAATAAGCCTGTTCAAAGCACACAGGCTTGGCAGCAGCAGGCTCCATGCCTCCGACAGCAGGCTGACCCATCACAGCTGGTTGGGTAAGGCGAGCCTGGGTGTGGTCCCTATCTTTCCAACAGTAGGGCTGCCATCTGCTCAGAATCGCATGTGGCCCTGCAGGCAGAAGCCTGCGGGAATGCAGCATCATCTATCTTTGACACCAGGACGCGCAGGGTCTGGTGCTGCCAGGGCTCTGGAGGCCTCTGCATCATCTCACTGGGATTCCTTCAGAGGAGTTTAGGAATTCACAGCCCCTGCTAGGGACTGACAGGGGAACAGAAAGGAGATCTGAAAAAGAGTGGGTGCCCTGCCATGCCCACTGTCCACTGTGCTACACACACAGGGCTCCTGCCTACCCTTGCTGCTCCCACAGGTCTAAGAAACACACACTGCCCAGATCTTCACAAGGAAAAGCACTCCCTCAGGCTCCCCAACTTCAGTCTGTCAAGTAGTGAGTCCAGCAAGGGGCCTTCAGAAAGTTTATGGAAGATGCCAATCACAACTGGGCAAACGGAGAGTCTAAGGTGGACTATGTCCATCAGAGGATTCCTCAGCGACCTCATTGTGCTTGGAATGGCGAGACTGGCAGCAATTCAGAACTGTTGAACTATCAAAAACACCTGAGCAAGACCCTCAGAGCATGCCCCACATCAGGGACCTGGGATGGGTGGGAAACTGGGTGGGGCTTCTCCCTTTACCTCCCCCTTAACCCCAGATATAGAAAAAAAATGTGGAAATGATAGTCTTACCCACTTTTCTGTAGCCCTTGAACTTTTGTGCCCTAATTAACTATGTAAAGAGTGTCAGAAATGAAATTTTAAAAAATAGAAAAACCAAAACAAAAAATGCCAATCACAGAAAACCCGTGCACAGATGTCAGAATTTCCTGCACAGGAATGAATCTGCACTGTAATCCCATTTTCCATGAACTGTTTGAAATACCCTCACATTAAAGAGCCAAGGCACCCCACAGACTTCCCCAGACCAGAACCCAAAACACAGCTCCCTCTGAGCATCACCCTACACAGGAACCAGCCCTGCCCTGCCCAGGTCACCAGCAGGCATGTCAGGCTTGTGGCAGCGACATCCTGCCCAGCTGGGCTAGGAAGGACCTGATCTGCCCGCAGGTGGAGTAGAGCGGCCAGCACTCGAGGAAACAGGGTGCAAGCATGGGAGTTTCCACAGGATCCCCAGTTCCAGGGCTGACACCTGCTCTACATCCTGCAGTGTCTGCCCACAGCTCTGCCCATGCCTTCGCGACACATCCTGCATGGCGCACCTAGGACAGCATGGGATCAACACATGCTGTGATATGTTCAGATTTTCCTTTGCTTTTTTAGACAGTGGAGAATTTTATTTTCTTCAACTTTTATCCAAACACACCCCTTTCTGAAAAAACATAAAGTCATGCATGCTGATAGCATTCTAACAAGGAAAAAACAAAAAGCAACTAACGGCAAATCGACAGTGAGATTAAATGGTGTTATGCGGAACATCGACAGGTGTGTTCAGATTTTCAATTGACGTGGATCTCAACAAGAAATAGAGAGAACTCCTCTCCACGCAATAAGACTTGTGTCATCAGGGACCCCGTGCTCGCGAGGAAAGCACCCCCGCCCCCCCCCCCCCCCCCCCCGTGGCCTGTCCCCAGCCGCCTGTCCAGAGGATCCCAGAGGAAGGAGAATGTGTGGGGTGAGGACGGCCCTGCTCTGCTGACGAGACACAGCTGTCCAGTGGACAGGGACAAAAGCCTCTGTCACCCCTCCACTCCCAAATACAATGACCACCACCCCCCTTTAGCCCCCCTGCTGGGTGATCTGCCAAGCCCCTCCCCTTGGAGAATCACTGGTTATGCCAGAGTGGCCCACATCTCCTCACACAGCAACACAAACACCTCAGCGTTCCCAGAGAACTGAAGGATGTCACCGCTTTACACTTCCTCCTGGGACAAGGAAGAGCAGCCCTTCACCCTACACAGGCCACTCTGAGTGCAAGTAACTTGCAACCTTCCCTCCTCCCCCTGAGCCTGCAAAGTGGACCTGGATAAAAGTGGCCACTAGTTTAGCTTCTGCCTGGGAAAGCAAGGAGAACAGATCTGCTGTGGCTCAGCATCCACAGCTGCCAGAAGACGAGCCCAATCCTCTGGCCAGGTCAAGTGTCCTACTGAACACTGTGCAGCCTCTCTCAGCTCCACGGCCAGAGCAGATGTGGCTAGCATGGCGACCCTCAACCGCATGGGTCTCCCAGAGACCACATTTGGGTCAGCAGGGATGGAGGGCCTTGCCCAGGCAGGGGGACAGAGTCCTAACCTGGAGTCCCCGTCCTGGTCATCAGCATGGTCCCCGGTGTGGTTGACAGCATACCTGCTCCGTGGCTGACCTGAGTAGGGACGAGAGAGAAGAGAACAGCTAAAAACACAGGGTCTTTCAGGAGGCCTGTGGGGCCACAAAAGGCGCATTCTAATGGGGTTCTGCCCTCAAATGCCATGCCAGATACCCCAGGAGACATGCTGAGCCTCAGTGGATTTCTAGACCCCAAAATTCAACCAAGATGGTGGCACAGAAATCAGCAGAGGATGGAATTGCCTCTGGTACAGCCATTTGAAGGACAAAAATGTGTTGGAAATAGATACCAGTGATGGGTTAACAAAGAAGCGTAATTAACACCCCTGGATTCTATCCTTAAAACAGCTGAAATGGCAAATTTAAATTTTTAAAAGAAAAAAAAAAGAAGGTGATGGTTTCTTAGAAACAGCAAGGTGCCAGGATTCAAGTCCTGCCTCCAGTTGCCATCCTAGCTTCCCAGCAAGCCTCTCGAGACGCAGCAGGCATGGCTCAAGTAGCCGACTGCCTGCCCACACAGGGGGCTGAGGCCCACGCTCCTGCCCATCCATCGACAGAGTGACGGGGGGACTCCAAAACCACAACAGGCTGAAGGCGGGAGCTGGAGCAGAGGCAGAGCAGCTGGGATCTGAGCCAGCACTGCCAACAGGATGCCAGCATCGCCAGCACACAGCACCAGGAGCCTTGTCTAGTTCCTAGTGCTGCTGCAGACTATGCAGTAAGACAACACAACATTAGGCTCAACCTTCCCCCTTTCAAAAATTAAAACTCCAGGGGGCAGGGTCGTGCTGCAGGGGTATGTCAGCGTCTAGACACCAGCATCCCATAGGCATGGCAGCAGCTCCCCAGCACGGTGCTGCCATCCCAGCCGCAGCAGACAGGCCCAGTGGTCAGCATCCCGCTGCCCAGCTGGGGGACCCGCATGGAGCTCCACGTCCCAGCTGCCATCCAGCAGAGCGTGACCATTACAGCCATCTGTGGAGTAAATGAGCACATGCAAGATTCTCTCCTCCCTCTATCATTCTGCCTTTTAAAGAAATAAATATTTTTAAAGATTTATTGTATTTTTATTGGAAAGGCAGATATACAGAGAGAAGGAAACACAGAGATCTTCCATCCACTAGTTCAACCCCCTGCCCAAGTAGCCACAACAGCTGGAGCTGAGCTGATCCGAAGCCAGGAGCCAGGAGCTTCTCCCAGGTCTCCCACGCAGGTGCAAGGTCCCAAGACTTTGGTCCACCATTTTCTGCTTTCCCAGTCCACAAGCAGGGAGCTAGATGGGAAGTGGAGCAGCCAGGACACGAACCGGCCAATGGGATCTCAGCAGACACAAGGTGAGGATTTAGTCACTACACTATCACACCAGGCCCCAAATAAATAGTTTTAAAAATATATCAAAACCCTATCTGGCACCAAGTGTACACAAGTAAAATAGGTACTTGCAGCATTGCCATAGAGCCCCGTTTTAATCTCAAACATATAAACAACTCCTTCAATCCCTTAAGGAAAACAATCCAAGAAAATATGCAAAAGTTGCATTGGTGATTCACAGGAAAGAAAATCTAACTGCCAACAAAAGGGAAAAATATGCTCCCTCCCAGTATGCTCAACACAGCAAGAACCCACTGCTGCCGTTATCAGCTGGGAGGGAGCCACGGGACAGACATGCAGCCAAGAGGAAGGCCAAGGACCGGGCCAGGAGGAGCCTTGTTCTTGTAACCTCACACACGTACACACACATTTTTATTATTTTAAAGATTTATTGATTTGAAAGGCAGAGCAACAGAGAAAAGAGGAGAGACTGTCCATCGCAAAGGGCCAGGCCAGGGCTGGACACTGTGCCAGGGGGAGAGGCAGCTGGGCTCAGCAGGTGCCCCCATCGACCCCTTTGTGTAGACAAGTTGCAAAGTACCATCTGTGAGAGTGATCAGGTGTGTGTCACGGTGGGGAAGCTGCCTGCAGCAGCGCCCCACAGCCCCGGTTCGAGCCCCACTGCTCCCGCCTGGGGCTGTTTGGGGCTGGCGCTCTGTGACGTCCGGCCCACTTACTCGTCTGGGACGCCGGGTGCTCCTGGCTCCTCTGGAAGGGGTATCTGAACAGCAGTTTGTTGCCCCTGCTCCCCGAGCTCACCAGAATCACGCTGAGGGGGCTGGTGTTGTCGCCCATGCCGCCGGGGGCCGGAGGTGTCTGTGGGTCCCGGGGAGCAGGGTCGGGGGTCCCGGGGAGCAGGGCTGTCCGAGGGGTCGAGGGTCCCGGGGAGCAGGGCTGTCCGAGGGGTCGGGGGTCCCGGGGAGCAGGGCTGTCCCAGGGGTCGGGGGTCACGGGGAGCAGGGCTGTCCGAGGGGTCGGGGGTCCCGGGGAGCCGGGGGGCGAGCGAGCGCGACAGTCACCCAGGCCTCGCGCCACCCGCCGACATCGCGAGATTTCCGCCAGCCAGCCACGGAGCAGCGCTGAGGGAACGTGCGTACGCAGGCGCGGGGCACGGGCGCAGTCTGGCGGCTGCGCACGCGCAGCTCTCGCGCCGCGGGGACCCGTATTCTGAGTGTCCGAAGCTCGGATTCTAAAAAGTGCAAAATGACGAGAAGAGTTTGAAAAAATAAAAGAAGTGACAGAGACGCGCACACAGATCTTCCCTCCTCTGGTTCGGGATCCTGGAGCTTCACTTGGGTCTCGAGGGGATGGGCCCTTGCACGGCCGTGCTGCTCGTCGGAGAGCTGCAAGTGGCGCAGCTGAGGGGCCGCGGGCCTCAAGCCGCTTCTCGGGGTCCTGGGAGGGGCACACGGAGCCCCCCGTGTCCCCACGAGCACAGCACTCAGTGTGCGGTGCTCTGAGCACACAGGGTGCATGTGGAGCACCAGGCTGAGGCTAACACAGGAGTGGGGACCCCGAGTCTGCTGATATAGCAGTGGGAATCCTGAGTCTGCTGTTACAGGAGTGGGGATTCCCAAGTCTGGTGATATAGCAGTGTGACCCCCAAATCTGTTATAAGAGTGGGAACCCCGAGTCTGCTGTTATAAAAGTGGGGACCCCAAATCTGCTGATAGAGTAGTGGTCACCTCCCCACACACACTCTGATTCTTCTGCTAAGACCTGATTCTACGTTTGAATAACTTTTTGTCATCTGTTTATTTAGATGCTGGGTTAACCTGAAGCTCTGCCCTTCTTCCCAACTGGGGTCTCCCTTGGGTGGGGTGGGAGGCCACTTGGGTGTCAGCCTTATCGGCCCAAGCAGCCAGCCAAGGCTGGGTGGGGTTCACAGGCATATCGGGCCCTGCTTAGCACAGCGTCCCAGCCCCACAGGCATCATCTTAAACTGTGTCACCACAGCCTGGCTCCTGTAGCAACAGAGCCTAACCCTGAGGTGGGCGTGGCTCCAGCTCCCATCACTGAAGTGAAGGTGGCCAGACTGGATCAGCCAGGCTCTGTGCTCAGGAATGCTTCCTCTGAGGGACCTGCTGGGCTTCCGGCCCTCGAGAGCCCCAGCAACCTGCCTCTGCTGCGTGTCAGCTGCTCCCAGCCTCCTGCCAGTCACCAGGCCCAACGGCAGACTCCCCGGTCCCATGCCTCATCAGCTGACATGAAAGTGCAGAACTGTGATGAGAGACAGGCTGTCCACCACAGAGGTGAAGAGGGTCCAGCACAGTGTGCAGCACAAGCATGCAGACTGCACAGCTTCACCTACACCTCACACAGCCAGGTGGGGTGCGAGCAGGGGACCCACTGCCTGGTCTCCCAGCTGCTGTGTTTGTACACCACATCTTTCAACACCAAGGTGAAACACACATAATGTAAAAGGCCCACTTGAAAGACAGCCATTGGGGCTCCGGGATGCCAGCATCACCCCAGGGGCTCTCCCTCCGTGGAGCGGGACCCTGCACTCCACCCTGCACTGGATGTCCGGCATCTGCCTCAGTGCACTTTACTTTCAACATGGATTGTGTTGTGGCGGGATCAGGTGGGACAGAGTGATTTACTAGGAAAATCTCAGATGTGAAACGTTCGAATAATTTCAAGGATTGATTGAGTTATTTGAAAGGCAGAGTTAGAGAGAGGGAGAGACACAGAGATTCCCATCTGCTGGCTCACTCCCCAGATGGGTGCAAGGGCTGGAGCTGGCTCAGACCAAAGTCAGGAGCCAGGAGCTGATTCTGGGTCTCCCACATGGGTGCAAGAGCCCAAGCACTTGGGCAATCCTTCACTGTTTTCCCAGATAGAGTAAAAACTGGATGGAAAGTGGAACAGTTAGGACTCGAACCAGATGCCAGCACCAAAGGCAATAGTTGTTTTGTTTTGGTTTGTTTTTGTCTTTGTTTTTGTTTTTAAAGATTTACTTATTTTTATTGGAAGGGCGGATATATAGAGGAGAGACAGAGGAAGATCCTCCATTTGATGGTTCACTCCCCAAGTGACCGCAACAGCTGGAGCTGAGCCAATCCGAAGCCAGGAGCCAGGAGTTCTTCTGGGTCTCCCACATCCTCAACTGCTTTCCCAGGTCACAAGCAGGGAGCTGGATGGGAAGCAGGGCCATCAGGATCATATGGGATCCTGACATGTGCAAGGCGAGGACTTTAACCACTACGCTATGGCACCGGGCCCCCAAAGGCAATAGTTTTACTTGCTATGTCACAGCATGGGCTCTTCAAGTTTCTAATAAAGATAACTTTAAATGGCAATCATTTTTTACTTATTTATTTTCATTTTATTTGAAAGGCTGAGAAAGTCAGACACACAGGTCTTCCACCCGCTGTCTCATTCCCCAAGTGCCCACAACAGCCAGAACTGTTCCAGGCCGAGCCAGGAGCCCTGAGCTCCATCCTCCCCTCCCCACCCACACGGGTGATGGGACTGTCTTCTGCTGCTTCCCCAGGTGCCCCAGCAAGGAGCTGCAGCAGAGGCAGAACTGCCAAGATTGGAACAGCCTCTCATAGAGAATGTTACCACACCAGTGCTGCCGCACTGCCCTCCACATGCCGGCAGAGGACCTGTCTCCCAGCACTGAGGGCTGCCGCGCTGCCCTCCACATGCCGCCAGAGGACCTGTCTCCCAGCACTGAGGGCTGCCGCGCTGCCCTCCACATGCCGCCAGAGGACCTGTCTCCCAGCACTGAGGGCTGCCGCGCTGCCCTCCACATGCCGCCAGAGGACCTGTCTCCCAGCACTGAGGGCTGCCGCATTGTGTGGAGACACTCGTGGCCGTCAGAGCTGTTTCTACAGTATGTCCTTTGGGAATAGGACACATGTTGAAATAATACTAAGAATCACTAGTTTGACTACTTTGAAATCACATACTTCTGGGGCCAGGGTTGCGGTGCAGTGACCTGAGTTGCCGCCTACGTTGCCCATATCCTATAAGGGCACAGGTTCGAGCCCCAGCTGCTCCACTTCCCTGCTAAAGTGACTGGGAAAACAGCAAAAACTGGTGCAAGTGCTTGGGCTCCTGCACCCACAAGGGGAACTGCAGAAAAGATCCTCCTGGCTTAGGTCTGGCCCAGCTCTGGACACTGTGGCCGTTTAGGGAAGGGACCAAGCAAACAGAAGATTCTCTCTCTATTTTCTTTCTCCTCCTCTCCTCCCCTGCCACTGCAACTCTTTCGAATAAATGAATAAAAAAGTCTTTTTTTTTAAAAAAAACTGTATAGTGCTCGCTTCGGCAGCACATATACTAAAATTGGAATGATATAGAGAGGATTAGCATGGCCCCTGCACAAGGATGACACACACAAAAAATTGTATACTTTTAGGGTTAGCATATAGCTCAGCCATTGGGACACTTGTTAAGGTGCCTGTGTTGGGGGCTGGAGCTGTGGCACAGCATGCTAAGCTACCTCCTGCAACACTGGCATCCCATATAGGCTCCAGTTCCTATTGGGTTGTGCCATTTCTGATCCAGCTCCCAGCTAACAGCCTGGGAAATGCAGTGGAAGAAGATGGCCCAAGTGTTTGGACCCCTGCCACCCACATAGGAGGCTCAGATGCAGCTGCAGACCGCTCAGTCTGTGCATGTGTATATTTCAAGTCCTGATCATTGAGGCAATCTGGAGAGTGGATGGACCAACCAATGAATGGAACTTCTGTGTGTCTGTGTGTGTGTCTCTGCCTCTCTGGGAGTGTGTATGTATGTATGTCTCTGTGTGTCTCTCTGTCTCTGTGTGTCTCTCTGTCTCTCTGGGAGTGTGTGTGTATGTATGTCTCTGTGTGTCTCTCTGTCTCTGTGTGTGTCTCTGCCTCTCTGGGAGTGTGTATGTATGTATGTCTCTGTGTGTCTCTCTGTCTCTGTGTGTCTCTCTGTCTCTCTGGGAGTGTGTGTGTATGTATGTCTCTGTGTGTCTCTCTGTCTCTGTGTGTCTCTCTGTCTCTCTGGGAGTGTGTGTGTATGTATGTCTCTGTGTGTCTCTCTGTCTCTGTGTGTCTCTCTGTCTCTCTGGGAGTGTGTGTGTATGTATGTCTCTGTGTGTCTCTCTGTCTCTGTGTGTGTCTCTGTCTCTCTGGGAGTGTGTATGTATGTCTCTCTGTCTCTGTGTTGCTGTCTCTCTGGGAGTGTGTATGTATGTATGTCTCTGTGTGTCTCTCTGTCTCTGTGTGTGTCTCTGTCTCTCTGGGTGTATGTATGTATGTCTCTGTGTCTCTCTGTCTCTGTGTGTCTCTCTGTCTCTGTGTGTCTCTGTCTGTCTGTGTCTCTGTCTCTCTCTGGGAGTGTGTATGTATGTCTCTGTGTGTCTCTCTGTCTCTGTGTCTCTCTGTCTCTGTCTGTGTCTCTCTCTGGGAGTGTGTATGTATGTATGTCTCTGTGTGTCTCTGTCTCTGTGTGTGTCGCTGTCTCTCTGGGAGTGTGTATGTATGTCTCTGTGTGTCTCTCTGTCTCTGTGTGTCTCTCTGTCTCTGTGTGTCTCTCTGTCTCTCTGGGAGTGTGTGTGTATGTATGTCTCTGTGTGTCTCTCTGTCTCTGTGTGTGTCTCTGCCTCTCTGGGAGTGTGTATGTATGTATGTCTCTGTGTGTCTCTCTGTCTCTGTGTGTCTCTCTGTCTCTCTGGGAGTGTGTGTGTATGTATGTCTCTGTGTGTCTCTCTGTCTCTGTGTGTCTCTCTGTCTCTCTGGGAGTGTGTGTGTATGTATGTCTCTGTGTGTCTCTCTGTCTCTGTGTGTCTCTCTGTCTCTCTGGGAGTGTGTGTGTATGTATGTCTCTGTGTGTCTCTCTGTCTCTGTGTGTGTCTCTGTCTCTCTGGGAGTGTGTATGTATGTCTCTCTGTCTCTGTGTTGCTGTCTCTCTGGGAGTGTGTATGTATGTATGTCTCTGTGTGTCTCTCTGTCTCTGTGTGTGTCTCTGTCTCTCTGGGTGTATGTATGTATGTCTCTGTGTCTCTCTGTCTCTGTGTGTCTCTCTGTCTCTGTGTGTCTCTGTCTGTCTGTGTCTCTGTCTCTCTCTGGGAGTGTGTATGTATGTCTCTGTGTGTCTCTCTGTCTCTGTGTCTCTCTGTCTCTGTCTGTGTCTCTCTCTGGGAGTGTGTATGTATGTATGTCTCTGTGTGTCTCTGTCTCTGTGTGTGTCGCTGTCTCTCTGGGAGTGTGTATGTATGTCTCTGTGTGTCTCTCTGTCTCTGTGTGTCTCTCTGTCTCTGTGTGTCTCTCTGTCTCTGTGTGTGTCTCTGTCTCTCTCTGGGAGTGTGTATGTATGTATGTCTCTGTGTGTCTCTCTGTCTCTGTGTGTCTCTGTCTCTGTGTCTCTGTCTCTCTGGGAGTGTGTATGTATGTATGTCTCTGTGTGTCTCTCTGTCTCTGTGTGTGTCTCTGTCTCTCTGGGTGTATATGTATGTCTCTGTGTGTCTCTCTGCCTCTGTGTGTCTCTCTGTCTCTGTGTGTGTCTGTGTCTCTCTCTGGGAGTGTGTATGTATGTATGTCTCTGTGTGTCTCTTTGTCTCTGTGTGTGTCTCTGTCTCTCTCTGGGAGTGTGTATGTATGTATGTCTCTGTGTGTCTCTCTGTCTCTCTGTGTCTCTCTGTCTCTCTGTCTCTGTGTCTCTCTGTGTCTCTCTGTGTCTCTGTCTCTCTCTGGGAGTGTGTATGTATTTCAAATCCTGATCATTAAAGCCATCTGGGGAGTAGAGAGTGAAAGGACTCTCTCCTCTCTCTCAGATAAACAAATTAAAGAATAATGCCTGTGCTGGGCCCGGCGCGGTGGCGCAAGTGGTTAAAGGTCCTCACCTTGCACGCCCGGGATCCCATATGGGCGCCGGTTCTAATCCCGGCAGCCCCGCTTCCCTTCCAGCTCCCTGCTTGTGGCCTGGGAAAGCAGTCGAGGATGGCCCAAAGCTTTGGGACCCTGCACCCGCGTGGGAGACCCGGAAGAGGCTCCTGGCTTCGGATCGGCATAGTATCGGCCCGTTGCGCTCACTTGGGGAGTGAATCATCGGATGGAAGATCTTCCTCTCTGTCTCTCCTCTCTGTATATCTGCCTTTCCAATAAAAAAATAATAAAAATAAATCTTTAAAAAAAAAGAATAATGCCTGTGCCGTACATCAGTGTAGCTGGGTTCCGCCCCTCGTGCCAGCTTCTGGGGGCAGCAGTGATGGCTCAGATAACAGGGTTGCTGCCACTCCCCTGGGAGTAGCTTCAGTGTCAGCCCAGCCCGGCCCAGCTCAACCATTTCTGACACTTACAGAGTGAGTCAGCAGGTGGGAGCTCTCCATCGCTATGGCCCTCTGCCTCTCAAGCGAGCAGATTTTTTAAAACTTTATCTCACCCACTTTCACCCTGTAGCCCGTGACCCTTTGTACCCTAATAAACTAAGATTATTTTAAAAAAAAAAAGAGTTAACAGTTAAACTGAAAAAAAAAACTTTATCTCTATTTTTTTTATTCGAAAGACAGAAATCTTGCACCTGTTGGATTATTCCCTAGATATCTGCCACAGGCAGGAACAGGTGAAGCTGGTAGCCTAGAATTCCAGCTGAGCTGCCCACAGGGGTGGTAGGGACTCAGAGAGATGGGCAAACAGGACTCAAGGGAGTACTGTAAGAGGGGTGCCAGGGACCCAATTGACACCTCTACGGCTGAGCCAAACACCTGCCCTGCTGCATCCCAAATGCACACAAAAATTAGAAAATAGATAAGTCTGCTCCACCACAGGTAGAGTTAAGAGGGTGGAGGGAAACCAGGGGGGAGGAATACAGACACAGATACAAAGAAACTACAGCCAGAAGATTTTTGGAGATGTCCAGCAACATGGCCAGGATATGAATGCTCCCACCAAGAGCAAATCCACATGGCCAGTGCCCAGGCAGGAGAATCTGAACTCAGACCCTGCAACCTGTCTGAGACCACATGCTCTCCAGAAAAAGCAACACTAAGAGGCCCAGGGAGAGAGCTCATGTCCAGCACAGATGGGAGGACAGGGAGCAGGCTGGCATTGCCCAGCACAACTGCAGGCAGGGGCACCACATGCTGTGAGGTGCAACCCCATCCACCATCTCCTAAAAGCCAGCTGCCCACCCCCAGCACAGCGGATCAGCCACAGCTTCCTCTGACGTAGCTGGTCTCTCACACAGCCAGGTCACACAGGGTCCCCATGTCCAGCGTTTTCCAGGGCTGTGGGGCTGTTAGCAACTCCATTCCCTGCCTGCTTTCTCAGACACATTAGCAGGGAACTGGATCAGAACTGGAGCAGCAGGTCCAGCACCGTGGCCTAGCGGCTAAAGTCCTTGCCTTGAATGCACCGGGATCCCATATGGACATTGGTTCTAATCCTGGTAGCTCCACTTCCCATCCAGCTCCCTGCCTGTGGCCTGGGAAAGCAGTCGAGGATGGCCCAAAGCCTTGGGACCCTGCACCCGTGTAGGAGACCTGGAGGAGATTCCTGGCTCCTGGCTTCGGATCAGTGTAGCTCTAGCCATTGTGGTCACTTGGGGAGTGAATCATCAGACGGAAGATCCTCCTCTCTGTCTCTCCTCCTCTCTGTACATCTGACTTTGCAATAAAAATAAATAAATCTTTAAAAACAAACAAAGAAGTGGAGCAGCTGGACTCAAACTAGTGCCCAGATGGGTTGCCAGTCACAGGTGGCATCTTTGCATGGGGATCACCATGCCAGCCCCAAGCTCAGCCTCTTGGGAATCATTTTACATCCCACCTGCAGTGGACAGGTGCCCGTTCCTTTGCCCCTTGCCAACACCTTTATTGTCTCTTTTTAGGCAGCAGCATCTCAGTATTCTGAAACAGTATTCCTCTGTGTGTTTTCTAAAAATACCAATTGATTGATTTATTTGACAGAGGGACAGGCAGACTGAGGCTTCTCGCCTGCTGTTTCACTCCTGAAAGGCTCGCCTCAGCCAGGGCTGGGCTAAGCCCAAATCAGGGATTGGGACGACAGGAACCCCGACCCTGAAGACATCCCCATAGTCCCCCAGGGTCTGCAATGACGAGAAGTGAAGTCAGACCCAGCTGTCTGGGCTGGGAAATCGGGGTCAGTGACAGAATGAGCCTCTCCTTCCCCGATCACGCTGAGAACATCAGGGCCTGTTGGACACTTTGCATCTTCTTCAGACTGTGATCTATTTCCAATTTGTCCAGTTTTTTTGCTGTCTCCTTTATGTTTTTGGACAGTTCTTTATCATAGATATGATTCACAAATATTTTCTTTCTGTGAAATATAATCCAATGAAAAAATGAAAAGATTAGCTTTAGGTGGAATGCCAGGGGCCTGGTGGCAGGAGGCCGAGTTGTGAAGCAGCAAATGGGAGGCCACTTGGCATGGGGCATCCCAGACAAGGCTGGAACCAAACCCCAGGTCTGATCCTGGTTCCTGCATCCCGTTTATGCTTAGGCAGTAGCACACGCCTGCTCCTCACAGTGGAACGCCTGCGCATGTACCAGCTGCTTTGCTTGCAACTCGGCTCCCCGCTGATATCTTTGCGAAGCCAGCAGACAATGTCCCAAACACATGGGTACCTGCCACCCATGAGGGAGACCCAGATGGAGTTTCTGGCTTCTGGATTTGATCTGACCAGCACAGCAATGTGTAGCTTACCCGGATAGCAAACTAGCAGATACAAGATATCTCCCTCTCTCTCCCTTTCCCTCTTTCTCTATTCTGCTCTCCCTCTTTCACTCTGTTTCTTTCTATATCTCAGATAGATACACATTTTATCAAAAAGTGTTAATTTTAAAATAAGTGAATCCTCTGGAAAAATATTTCACTGAAAAGGATACATGCAGAGCTAAGAAGCAAAGGCAAGCACACTCCTCACCACCAGCCAACGGAGAGGTGCAGACTGAAGTCACACTGACCCGCTGAGCGCACGCCTATTAGGATAGCCTCTGGAATGGGCCTTCCTGCTGATGCACAAAGCCACGGTGGAGCACGCTAGGCAGATTTTGGAATATGAGTTAGCCTCCCTGCAATTCCACCCTCCACTCACGTGAGCTCACAGGGATCTTGGAGTGAGCACTCGCAGCTTTTCTGGTCAGCTGGCAGTGAGCATGCACAGCAGCTGCACGTGAGCTCACAGGGACCTCTGGGAGAATCCGCACAGCTTTTCTGGTCCCTGTGCAGCTGCAACCAAAACAACTGTCCATGAGCCCTTGAATGGACCGGTTCCAACCAACACAGTGCAAGATCCCAGGTATCCCTGCCTTCCTCCCTGGGAGCAAAGTCCAGGTAAATGCAAGCAGTCTACACGTCACAACGCCATAATGTTTGTCTAAAGGTGCCTTAGAGGCAGAGGCAGGAAACACAGCAAGACAGATCTTCAATCAAGAGGCTCACTCCAAGATGGCCCCAAGAGGGCACTTAACGTTGGGCTTGCTTCGGGGCCTCCTATGTGATGGCATTTGTGGCAGTACCTGCTGCTTCCCCAGGAACTTCAGTAGGGAGCCAGAACCCAACTCTAGCAGACAAGACTCAGCCTTCCAGGTTCCTGGTTTGATCCTGGTCGAGCTGAGGTGACTGCAGGCTTCTGACATATTATTCCCAAATAGGAAAATGATCTCTAAGAAATTAAAGAAACAATGCCCGGCGTTACGATGACTGATACCAGGGAAGAGTGTGATCCCCATGAGGTGAAAACAAGCATTTGGTCACAGCCTCCCTCATCAGGGCAAAGAAAACCATATTCGCCCCTGCCCTGGCATGGCAACCAAAATCTTAGAGGAATCTCAGGGTCAGAGAGACTAATGGGGAAGACTCTGACGGCGCCTGTGCTGGGTTGGCCCCCTTCTCTGGTTCCCCATGCTGGGATTCCAGAAGGAGAGGCCATGCTGACCACAGGGGTGGGACAGCCCTGGGATGGCCCGGCCCCTATCTCTGCTGGACTCTGGTGAGCTGCGGCCAACGCCCCTTCAGGCCCCACCAGACTGACGGCCCCTCACCCGCCCCCTTCCACCAGACCCTGCCTGTCCACTGCCACAGCAGCCGATAACAGACCCCACCCTGCAGCCCCTTCCCCTCCTCCCGGGAATGGCCCGGCCTGCCTAGCTTCTGCCTCGGATACATAAGGGGACCCCACAGGCTGAGCAGCACCAAGGCCACGCTGAGCAGCCAGCAACACAACCAGCACCATGTCTCTGACCAAGAGTGAGAGGACCATCATCATGTCCCTATGGGACAAGGTCTCCTCGCAGACCGAGGCCATCGGCACTGAGGCTCTGGAGAGGTGAGTGTGGCCTGGGACAGCCCAGCACCCGGCCAGGGGCTGGGAAAGTGGCCCGGGACAGCACAGTGCCTCCCAGGCCTGGGCTGCTGCACGTGGGGCTGCCCAGCCCCAGTGTAAGGGACAAGGAGCTGGAGGAGGCCCAGGTCGAGCAGGGAGGCTGGGCCCGCCACCCCTGTCCTGCCCTGTCTCCTTGAAATCCCACCGGGGCTCCCTGTGGATTCCCTCTCACCTCAGTGTCCACACAGCTTGTTGCAAGCAAGCGTCCTTGACCCTGAGGGCGGGGCCTGGGGGCTCCTGCGCTCAGCTCAGGCTCACGCCCCTGCTCCCCACCCTCCAACCTCGCCCCCCATGCCACCGGCCTGCAGGCTCTTCAGCAGCTACCCTCAGACCAAGACCTACTTCCCGCACTTCGACTTGCACCCGGGCTCAGCGCAGCTGCGCGCCCATGGCGCCAAGGTGGCGGCCGCCGTGGGCGAAGCGGTCAGGAACGTGGACAACCTGCCCAGCGCCCTGTCCAAGCTGAGCGAACTGCACGCCTACGTCCTGCGCGTGGACCCAGTCAACTTCAAGGTGCGCGCGGGGCTGCGCGGGGCGGGGCGGGGAGCACGTGCAGGCAAGGCTGGCCTGGCCCCTCATTGTTCCCGCTCCTCCCCCACAGCTCCTGTCCCACTGCCTGCTCATCAGCCTGGCCGTGCGCCTGCCCGCGGACTTCACCGCCGAGACCCACGCCGCCTGGGACAAGTTCCTGTGCCAGGTGTCCGCCGTGTTGACCGAGAAGTACCGCTGAGTGCTGCAGGCCCCAGGACAGCCCGTGGCCCCTTCTCTGCCCCTGAAGCCCAGGCCCTCGCTGGGCGCCCCAATAAACGGATCAGGAAGGAGGAGCTGGCTCCTGAGTTCTTTGTGCTGAGGGAAGGGGGTGGTGAGGGAGGCAGATGTGGTGTTCCCCTTGTCCTTTGGCATGCAAAGATGTTCGGATTTGGTTCCTTGGATTTCAAAGATGACATGGGTTCTGGGCAGCATCCCATCCTGCCTGACCAGTGAGTCGCTTTCATGCCTTGGAACCTCCCAGGCTGGACTGCATTTGGATCCAGGGTTGGGACTGGAGACTGACCCTGCATGCCCTGCAATGGACTCAGGCACCCTGTGACTCTCTCTGTGGCACACCCATCCCAGAGAAATTGGGCACTATACACTCCTTTCCAGTTCCCCCGAATGCCCACACAAGACAGTGTAAGAACACCTGTCCTCAGGCAAAGTCTGCCTGCTGGCAGGGAATTCAACGACAGGAAAGTGTCTGAGCAGGCAGGTTTCTGTGTCCCTGCCCCACCTACTAGTGTCTAGCTGAGTTGCCAGAGCTCTTGGGACGGAAGCCAAAAGCAAACTTCAGGGCACAGATCTGCTCAGGTGTGTAGGTGCAAGGTCTCTGACCCTTGAGGGTCAGGGTAAGGCTGGGCCACGCCTGTGCCACTCTCATACTCCAAGCACACTCCCTTCACCGCGTTCCCACACACAGACTCTGCCTCTAGGTCCAGCAGCCTCTGAGCCATGGGCAGTACTTGCTGCCGGGCAGCATGTGGACCCTGCCGAGTGTCCCAGTCAGCGGGGCCACTTGCCACCTGGTCTGTAGGAGAGGTTTCTGCCTTAGCAGATGTGTCCATGTGTGTGACATGTGCACGGTCACAGCTGCTGTGTGGAGAGGCACCCATGGTCTTCTGAGGCCACACCAGGGTCTCACCTTTCCCACCCTGCAGGCCCCAGGAGGCACAGCCTTCTCTCCTCATTCCCTCACTTATTCATTCTCTCCCTCCCCACCTGGCACTGCAACGTACAGCCAGACCCTTCACTCTGTCTGTGGACAGAGGGACCCTAAGACGCCCAGGCCAGGGCCTCAGTCAGGTGACACCTGGCCCAGGGTTCTCTGGACTCTCTCCCTCTCTAAGTGTTCCCTCTGCAGCTAACCAGTTCACCCTTTCCTCTGAACGCCATGGCCTCGGGAATGAAGCTGTACAGATCCCGCCATCTACTCTTGGCCATAACAGGCCAGTTTGAATCCAGGTCATGGGGACAAACTGAGTGTTCCTGTGCATGTCAAAAAAGCCCTAAGCTCCCTGGGTTTGGAAACACTTGTGCCAGCTCTTACCTGAGCTCCATCCTGCAGTGCTAGCCAACCTGCTGTGCAAAGTCAGCTCTCACTTTTGTGCTGCACTGTTTTGGTTCCTGAAGGAGTCAACCTGACTCCCCTATTCAGCTTGGAGAAGCCAGTACACTTCTTCCTAATCCTGCAGAGGAGTCAAGATTTGCACAGCAGACAGAGGCAATGAAGGAGCCAGGCACTGACTCCATCCCACAGCCCCTTGAGAGCACCAAACACAAAGCAAATCAGGAGTGTGTATGACTCCACTGCATCCAAAGGGAGGGGGCAGAGAGAGAGGAAGAAACAGGGGGTGGGGAGTCGGGAAAGCAGAGATGTTGAGAGTCAACGGGAGGCAATTTAGGAGCAGGGGAAGCAGACAGACAGGACTACCATCTACTGCATCACTTCCCAGAAGTGGACACCAGCTGGGGCTGGTCCCTGCCAAAGTCAGGAGCCAGGGTCTCTCATGTGGGCAGCTGGGCCAAGGTTTGAGTATCCATGTCCTGCCTTCCCAGGGTGCACCTGAGCGAGCTAACAGGGTGTGGGCCAGGACTCACAACCGGGCAGTCAGATCTGGAGTGTGAGTCCCAAGGAGCAGCCCATCCATGGAGGCAAATGCCATGCCTAGGAACCATCTCAAGTGTTTTTGTATTTTACAACTGATTTAGTTATTTTATTTGAAAGACAGAGATAACATGGAAGGGAGTTGTTGAGGTAAAGAGAGATCTTCCTTTCAGATCTTCCTTCCCCAAATGTCCACAAAGGCCGGATATGGGCTGCACTGGGAGCTGATTAACGTGGAACAGTTGGAACTAGTATAGGTGCCAGTGTGGAATGCTGGCACCACAGGCAGGGGCTTTACTGGACATGCCAAGGCACCAACCTATTGTGTTTATATACTGAACTGGAAGCAGATTGGGCTGTGGAGGGCACAGAATTGGCAGTGGGGATGGGTTTCCAGCAGACAGGGTCCTGGGCACACAGAAGCCCAGCACAGGGCCGAACACTGCCAAGAGTCCCACACGGGGCTCCGGTCCAGGCTGGTCCTGACATTACCTGGGTTAGGAGCCCTGGTGGGGCCCCCAGGGCCTTCAGCCAGATGGGGTGCAGGACTGTCTGGAGTCTGGGCCATCAGCACTTAGGACAGGAGCCTCTTCCACTGCAGTTCACAGGAGAGGAGGGAGAGGCCCAGGGTCTGGCCACAGGGCTGGTCACTGATGAGCTGCTGAGGCTGCTGCAGACTGCAGACATGGGGAGCAAGGGGCTGCCAAGGACATGCTGGGGGTGGGAGGCAGCTGGGACCAGGGTGCTGACCGGTCAGTGTGGCACTCAGAGGGGTTCCTGGTGCTGCCTTTGGTCCTTGTTTGGTTTGGGTGCAGTCAGCACTATTTCCTGGGAGGGTGCTAGCCCCAGGACACCCCTGCTGTGTCCTGTGAAAAAGTCTGGCACCTCCCAAAGGGGACAGGGCTCCTGTCTCCCCCTCTGTCCAGCCCTCTCCAAGGCAGCTGCAGAGAGGGCCCTGGGGAGGCAGGGATGAGTTCTCCACCTGACATCCACGTCCCAAGCAGGGGCCTGACACTCAGACACATGCAGGTGGCACCAGCTCTGGCTTCATTCAAAGTGTGTCTGGAAAGGGAGGGTTGGGAAGCCTGGCGTGCTCCCAAGCTCCGGTTCGGGAAACTTGGAAAGGAGGGGAGCCTGGAGTGCCAACAGACTCTGGTTCAGGAGTCTTGGAGAGCAAGGGAGCCTGCAGTGCTCACAGATTTCGGTTCAGGAGACTTAGAAAACAAGGGAGCCTGGAGCGTTTAAAGAATCCTGTTCTTGGGCCCGACGCGGTGGCGCAAGTGGTTAAAAGGTCCTCACCTTGCACGCCCGGGATCCCATATGGGCGCCGGTTCTATCTCGGGCAGCCCCGCTTCCCATCCAGCTCCCTGCCTGTGGCCTGGGAAAGCAGTCGAGGACGGCCCAAAGCTTTGGGACCCTGCACCCGCGTGGGAGACCCGGAAGAGGCTCCTGGCTTCGGATCGGCATAGTATCGGCCGTTGCGCTCACTTGGGGAGTGAATCATCGGACGGAAGATATTCCTCTCTGTCTCTCCTCTCTGTATATCCGCCTTTCCAATGAAAAAATAATAAAAATAAATCTTAAAAAAAAAAAAAAAAGAATCCTGTTCAGGAGACTTGGAGGTCAGCGCTTTGTGCACATTGGCATGGGACTTGTCCATGGAGTTGTATATGAGAGGGGGACATTGCTGGGTGGTGTCTGGCCATGGTCATCTGGAGGGAGTGGTGCAGGAGCTTGGTACAGAATGATCTAGCACCCTTGGGTACTGCCATAGTAACCTAATGCTGCACCTTCTGGAACCATATCATTTTCCTGCCTTAGAGGGGCAGGGCATTTCCTGTGGTCTTGTCCCCAGAAGCCACCCACCAAGCTGTACCTCACCTTGAGTTGATGGGATCCACATGCAGCTTGTGGGACAGCATGTTGCAGATGGACTCCTGGGTGTCCAACAGGCCTTGGCCATGACCTCAGTTACTCTCTTGTTGCTCCTGTCATAGTCGGGGAAGGAGGTCCTGGAGGTGAGGAAGGAACAGAACATTTTGTGGGGCGAGGAGTGGGTGAAGGGACCCAGGGCAGAGGTGGACAGTGGTGCCAGGAGGGACCAGAGTGGCCTTACCTCACCAGGGCTTCTGCAGTGTACCCCTCAGCATGGCTGCCAATCTTCTGCCACACAGCCTTGTCACCAGACAAAATCATAATGGCTCTAACTAAGTGGTAACCAGAACACTGGGTGGCCTGGCCAGTGGGGACTTTCACGCGCTGAGCTATTCCCACTGGGTGGGCCATGCCAGGTCTGCCCTACAAGACTGAATCGTGGAGGGTTGGGTGCTGCTGGGTGTCCGTGGCTGCCCTGGGTCTCTTGGACCTGACAGGCAGTGACCCAGCTCTGTTTGTGGCATCTTCTGCCTCCCGCTGCTCTGTTTATCCAGGCCTTACCCACAGCGGCTTTGAGTCTGGACAATGGACAGATTATAGTAATGAAAACTGCTGCTCCAGCAAACTGTAGGGCCAGAAGCTCTTGTCTGTCGTTGTGGGTGCTATGCCAGTACAGTGGGGTAGAGAAAGCATTGTGGTATGTAGTTTAAGCCTCTCCTTTAGGCCCCAGGATTGCATGTCAGAGTGTGGGTTGGAGTCCTGCTACCCGGCTGCTTGTCTAGTTTTTGGGACTATTCCTGGGAAAACAGTGAATGACGGCCGAGTATGTGAGCCACACCACAACCAGGGAGCCTTGGATGGAGTGCCAGACTCCTGGTGAGGCCTGGCCAGCCTCAGACACTGTGGCCATCTGGAGAGTGAAGCAGCAAATGGAAGATCTCTCTCTCTCCCTGTCTGTCTTCTTGCATTCATGACTCCCTTTCAGATGGGTGGGGCCCAAATACTTGTGTCACCTTTCCCTGCTTTCCAAGACATTAGCAGGGAACTACAGGGACAGTGTGGCTGCTGGGATGTCAACTTGTCTCCACGATGAGGCCAGCACTGCAGTGACAAAGTCACAGGCCAGTATGCCGTCATAGTGACCTATTGTTTGGCTCACTTTTTAATGTACGTGTTCATTCTCTAATTTTTTAAACAATTAAATTTTTTTATTGTAAAATCAGAGTTATAGAGACAAGGAGAAACAGAGAGACTTTCCATCTGCTGCTTCACTCCCCAAGTGACCACAAATGCTGGAGTTGAGCCAATCTGCAACAAGGACCCAGGAGCTTCTTCTGGGTCTCCCATGTTGGTGCAGGACCCAAGGCTTTGGGCATTCCTCCACTGTTTTCCTAGCCCTAAGAAGAGGGCTGAATGGGAAGTGAAGCAGCCGAGACATGAACTGGCGTCATATACAATCCAATTGCAAGCAGGGTGAGAACTTTAGCAACTAGGTTACCAAGCTGATCCCAGTGCTTGTTTTTTAAAAACATTTTTATTTACTTCAAATGCAGAGAGAGAGAGAGAGAGAGAGACAGTACTCACATTTACTGCATTGTTTTCCCAATGTTCACACCAGCTGGCGCTGCCAAAGCCAGGAGCCAGGGTCTCCTGTGTAGGCAGGCTGGGCCAAGGTTTCAGTCCCCATGTCCTTCCTTCCCAGGGTCTTGCCTAGCCTGCCTTGCTGGCGTCAGGCAATTCACGGCCGGCTTTAAGGCCATCGGGGATGGGAGCAGCAGGTGGATGGTCATTCCTCCTCTACCTGTATTTAGCTCAGACTTTCAACCAAGCAAATTTCAAAGATGAAAATGTAAAACAATCATACAGTTTGAACAAGTCTTAGCCCTGGCATGGCGTATCCAGTTTCCTGTAGGAGACTCAGGGTCAGAGAGACTAATGGGGAAGACTCTGACGGCGCCTGTGCTGGGTTGGCCCCCTTCTCTGGTTCCCCATGCTGGGATTCCAGAAGGAGAGGCCATGCTGACCACAGGGGTGGGACAGCCCTGGGATGGCCCGGCCCCTATCTCTGCTGGACTCTGGTGAGCTGCGGCCAACGCCCCTTCAGGCCCCACCAGACTGACGGCCCCTCACCCGCCCCCTTCCACCAGACCCTGCCTGTCCACTGCCACAGCAGCCGATAACAGACCCCACCCTGCAGCCCCTTCCCCTCCTCCCGGGAATGGCCCGGCCTGCCTAGCTTCTGCCTCGGATACATAAGGGGACCCCACAGGCTGAGCAGCACCAAGGCCACGCTGAGCAGCCAGCAACACAACCAGCACCATGTCTCTGACCAAGAGTGAGAGGACCATCATCATGTCCCTATGGGACAAGGTCTCCTCGCAGACCGAGGCCATCGGCACTGAGGCTCTGGAGAGGTGAGTGTGGCCTGGGACAGCCCAGCACCCGGCCAGGGGCTGGGAAAGTGGCCCGGGACAGCACAGTGCCTCCCAGGCCTGGGCTGCTGCACGTGGGGCTGCCCAGCCCCAGTGTAAGGGACAAGGAGCTGGAGGAGGCCCAGGTCGAGCAGGGAGGCTGGGCCCGCCACCCCTGTCCTGCCCTGTCTCCTTGAAATCCCACCGGGGCTCCCTGTGGATTCCCCCTCACCTCAGTGTCCACACAGCTTGTTGCAAGCAAGCGTCCTTGACCCTGAGGGCGGGGCCTGGGGGCTCCTGCGCCCAGCTCAGGCTCACGCCCCTGCTCCCCACCCTCCAACCTCGCCCCCCATGCCACCGGCCTGCAGGCTCTTCAGCAGCTACCCTCAGACCAAGACCTACTTCCCGCACTTCGACTTGCACCCGGGCTCAGCGCAGCTGCGCGCCCATGGCGCCAAGGTGGCGGCCGCCGTGGGCGAAGCGGTCAGGAACGTGGACAACCTGCCCAGCGCCCTGTCCAAGCTGAGCGAACTGCACGCCTACGTCCTGCGCGTGGACCCAGTCAACTTCAAGGTGCGCGCGGGGCTGCGCGGGACGGGGCGGGGAGCACGTGCAGGCAAGGCTGGCCTGGCCCCTCATTGTTCCCGCTCCTCCCCCACAGCTCCTGTCCCACTGCCTGCTCATCAGCCTGGCCGTGCGCCTGCCCGCGGACTTCACCGCCGAGACCCACGCCGCCTGGGACAAGTTCCTGTGCCAAGTGTCCGCCGTGTTGACCGAGAAGTACCGCTGAGTGCTGCAGGCCCCAGGACAGCCCGTGGCCCCTTCTCTGCCCCTGAAGCCCAGGCCCTCACTGGGCGCCCCAATAAACGGATCAGGAAGGAGGAGCTGGCTCCTGAGTTCTTTGTGCTGAGGGAAGGGGGTGGCGAGGGATTTGGTTAGGTGGGGTCAGCCTTGTTTCTGAAGGCTTGCCATTTTGCCTGAGGACCTTCAGACATCTCAAGGCACCAGAGTCACACCTGGCAGCTGCGTTGTCGTGAAACGTTTAGTTTGGTGGCACATGGGGTCACTTGCATGCTGAACAGAAACAGGCACTCCCAGCTCCTGGGACACCAGGCGGTGGGGGCCACCGCTTTCTTGCTGTACCTGGACAGCTGTGGCGCACCCCCAGTCCTGTGCCTCTCCACTTCTACCCCAGCAATGGGGGCCCCAGCTGCACCTTCCCAGGCCCTGGGAAAGTCAAGATGGGGCATCCATTCCACTGTGTGAGCAACACAGGAACAAGGGGTCTGGAGGGTGAAGGCCGCCTGCAAGTGCGAATCTGGGGTGCCTGGGGGGATACTATTATACCCAGGTTAGGCTCTCTTCGTCCCTGCCTTATTTGGCCTGTGCAAGAGTGGGCAGGTGACCCGGGGGGCCAGCGTGCCATTTGGCACTAGGCTCCGCCCTCTGGCCTTGCGGCCAGGGAGCTCTGGGGATCTGGTTCTTTATATCTCCATTTTGAACCCTCAGTGCTTTGTGAACATAAATCAATCCTAACGATCCCCAATGACAGTTAATCTTCCTCAGATGAACCTGTAATTAACACTGTTTCTAACCATGTGCTGTGAAAAATTGCAATACCTAATATACTGTCAAAACCTTGTGCTACTCAGAAATGGAGCGGGAGAGCAGGGAAGTCTTCCATTCCCCTCAAAGGAGTGAGGAAGACGTGTACTGTAACGTATCAGGAGCATGGCAGGTAACCTACAGACAATAAACTCAAAACAGGATTAGACAATAGTAAAATCATAAAGACATACAGGGGGAATCAAAAGCGATCCTAGCAACCTATTCCCAGGTGGTCACATGCCCAGAGCAGGGGAGGCACCCAGAGTGGAGCAGGTGAACAGGAGGAGGCTTGTGTCCCAACCCTGGAGACTCCCGGATCCCCACCAAGGTCAGCGTCCCAACTGCCAAAGAGACCACGGGGAACTGGAATGCCTTTGGAGGCCGAGAACTCAGAGGGCATTCCCACCCCCGCTCTGGACCTACCACACGGGATGGAAGAAGCCCAACCCTTCATCGTGGGACTTAGGGCCATCAGAACAACAGAGAGGAACCCTGAGTGGCCCTCAGAACCAGAAGAACAGTAAACCTCCTTCGGAATTGGGGAGAGGAGCTTTCTCTGGCCCTTGCTTGGTTCCAGCTTTGGGTCCTCACCCTCTCTGCAATGACCATTGGGGTTGCTCCAGAGCCCCCCTCCAAACACACACACACGTTAGAATAGATAGGCAGAGACCAAAAAGGCAAGCCTGATGAGCATAAACTCATACACACCTCGCTAGGGAGGACGCGAAGATTAAGCACTCCTCAGCAAGGTATTGAGAATTCCTCTGCATACCCCTCCTAAACTGTCTCACACCTCAATTGTTGAAATGTCATGGAAGTAGTCACAGGATGTGGTTAAGAACTTGCTTACTCGACGATGTCAGTTCCACAAAATTGTATATTGTTGCTGATGTTATGTCTGGGCTTGTAACTGACCGGGATCTTACTTTGTTGGCTGTAACTTTGGACTAGAGAGGGTCTCCCCAAGAAGCTGTTGAACTTATCTGGATGATGAGATGCTGAACTCTATGCTAGGTATAGGCTCACAGGGAAGGAATCTCAACTGAACTTGAACTGTTGATACACAACAAGGTGGAGGAATCTACCATGCGGGGAAGATTGGGGGAGAGGGGGGGAATTCCAGTACCTAAAAAGCTGTATCACATAATGCAATGTAATAAATTGGAAAAAAAAAAAAAAAAGAGTGAGCAGGTGGTCCCTGGAACGGTAGCCCTGTGGCTAAAGTCCTTGCCTTGCATGCACTGGGATCCTATATGGAGGCTGGTTCTAATTCAGGTGGTCCCACTTCCTATCTAGTTCCCTGCCTGTGGCTTGAGAAAGCAGTAGAGGATGGCCCTAAACCCTGGGACCCTGCATCTGAGTGAGAGACCCAGAAAAGACTCCTGGCTCAGATTGGCTCAGCTCCGGCCATGTGGCAACAGAAGATCTTCTCTGTTTCTGTCTCTCCTCCTCTTTGTATCTTTGTGTATATGAAGTTCTGAACCTTCAGAAAAAAAAAAAAGAGTGGGGTTCCAGACCTAGACCCTAAGGCACTCTGTTGGAGAGCTGCTCAGGTGTGTGGGTACAGGGGGTCTCTGGTCCCTGAGGGCAGCAGGCACAGTGGAGCTGGGCAGTGGTATCAATAGCTCACTCAGTGTCTAGCCTGTGGCCAGTTCTGGGCCTTTCTTTCCTCTCCTGTGAGCTCCAGTGGAAGGGGCTCCTGTCCTAGGTGCTGACGGCCCAGACTCCATGCAGGGCCTGCACCCCCATTTGGCTGAAGGCCCTGGGAGCCCCACCAGGGCTCCTAACCCAGATAATGTCAGGACCAGCCTGGACCGGAGCCCTGTGTGGGACTCTTGGCAGTATTTAGCCCTGTGCTGGGCTTCTGTGTGCCCAGGACCCTGTCTAGCCTCCTGGCAACCCATCCCCACTGCCAAGTCTGTCCCCTTCACAGCCCAAACTGATTCTAATTAAAGAGTGACAATTGAGAGAAACCATATTTGATTGCCAAGTGAAGGGGCCACTCTTTGGGGTTCCCACAAGCCAGAGCTGACTGCCTGGGTTTGAATCCTGGCCACATACACTATGTGTTGTATAAGCTTCTGTGTGCTCATGGGAAGGCAGGACATGATGATGTAAGAACTCTGCTGCCTGCGTGAGAGACCCTAGTCCCTGGCCTTGGCAGGATCAGCCTCAAGTGATGTGAATATTATTGAAAGTCCACAGACGAAGTCCTCCCTCTCTCTCTTCCTTCTATCTCTGCCTTTGAAGTAGATCAACACAGCAATGAAGAAATAAACTCAAATCCACCCCATGTCTTAGTGTTTGTTTGATACACTCCACGTGGATGGCAGTCTTGCCTGCCACAGCCTGGGGTTGGGGGGATGCACATCAACAGGGGCCTAGGAGAGCCAGCAGGTGGGGCTGAGGTGTGGGGTCTCTAGGAGAGCAGCGGGGTGAGGTGTGGGGTCTAGGAGAGAGAAAGCAGGTGGGGCTGAGGTGTGGGGTCTAGGAGAGAGAGCAGGTGGGGCTGAGGTGTGGGGTCTAGGAGAGAGAGATGGGGGGGCTGAGGTGTGGGGTCTAGGAGAGAGAGACGGGGGGCTGAGGTGTGGGGTCTAGGAGAGAGAGACGGGGGGCTGAGGTGTGGGGTCTAGGAGAGAGAGACGGGGGGGCTGAGGTGTGGGGTCTCTAGGAGAGAGAGCAGGTGGGGCTGAGGTGTGGGGTCTAGGAGAGAGAGACGGGGGGGCTGAGGTGTGGGGTCTCTAGGAGAGAGAGCAGGGGGGGCTGAGGTGTGGGGTCTAGGAGAGAGAGACGGGGGGGCTGAGGTGTGGGGTCTCTAGGAGAGAGAGCAGGTGGGGCTGAGGTGTGGGGTCTCTAGGAGAGAGAGCAGTGGGCTGAGGTGGGGCTAGGAGAGAGAGGGGGGGCTGAGGTGTGGGTCTAGGAGAGAGAGACGGGGGGCTGAGGTGTGGGGTCTCTAGGAGAGAGAGCAGGTGGGGCTGAGGTGTGGGTCTAGGAGAGAGACGGGTGCGAGGTGGGGTCTAGGAGAGAGAGGGGGGGCTGAGGTGGGGCTAGAGAGAGAGCGGGGGGCTGAGGTGTGGGGTCTCTAGGAGAGAGAGCAGGTGGGGCTGAGGTGTGGGGTCTCTAGGAGAGAGAGGGGCTGAGGTGGGGTCTAGGAGCGTGGTGAGTGGGGTCTAGGAGAGAGAGACGGGGGGGCTGAGGTGTGGGGTCTAGGAGAGAGAGACGGGGGGGGGGGCTGAGGTGTGGGGTCTCTAGGAGAGCCAGCAAGTGGGGCTGAGGTGCAGCGCTTCCCTGCTGTGTGACTGCGCCTGCACTGCCCTCTTGCGTCGGCTGCTCGCTCCCCTCCCGATCGCCCCTGGAGGAAGGGACACCTCTGTCTGAAGGTCTGTCAACAGCCCTGTAAATTCTCTTCAGAAGGCATCTGTCCTTTACCCGTTCTACGGGAAAACTCCTGGGAAGCCCGCAGAGAGCGGGAGGAAAGGGCTGGGACAGGCCCGCGGACTCCACATTGCCCATCTGCCAGGCACCCGTTCCTTCGCGCCTTCATCCAGGACTGACAGGGGAGCCCGGTGGGGACAGCGGAGGCCGAGGGGAACCGGGGCCGGGCTGAGGGACCGCGCCGGCCGTGGGCAGTAAGGCTAGGGTCTCGGTGGGCAGCGGGGGTCTCGATGGGCAGCGGGGGTCTCGGTGGGCAGCAGGGCGGGGGGCGGGTCGAGGGACCCGGGCCGGATTCCAACCCGGAGCCCAGGGCCGTCCGCGAGCCCCGCCCCCGGGCAGCGCCAGCCAATGACCGAGGCCCTGGGGGGCGTGGCCTCCGCACGCGGGGCATAAAAGCGCCGCGCTCACCGGGATCCTCACGCTTCTGATCCGACCACTCGGTGAAAGCAACCATGGTGCTGTCTCCCGCTGACAAGGCCAACGTCAAGGCCGCCTGGGGCAAGGTCGGGGGCCACGCCGGCGAGTATGGCGCCGAGGCCCTGGAGAGGTGAGCCCCCTCCTGCCTGACCGCCCGGGCCCAGCGCCCCCGCGTCCGGCTCACCCGCCTCTTCCCGCAGGATGTTCCTGAGCTTCCCCACCACCAAGACCTACTTCCCCCACTTCGACGTGACCCACGGCTCCGCCCAGGTCAAGGCCCACGGCAAGAAGGTGGCCGATGCCCTCACCCAGGCCGTCGACCACTTGGACGACCTGCCCGGCGCCCTGTCCGCGCTCAGCGACCTGCACGCCCAAAAGCTGCGGGTGGACCCTGTTAACTTCAAGGTGAGGGCGCAGCCGGTCCCCCTCCAAGGACGGTGCGTGGCGGGAGGCCGGCTGCGTGGGCTCTGGGGACAGTGCGTCTCCCTCCAAGGACGGTGCATAGCCGAGGCGGGGAGACAGGGAACACAGGAGGCTGCACCCACCGACGCCCCCCGCCGCTCTCCCTGCAGCTCCTGGCTCACTGCCTGCTGGTGACCCTGGCCAACCACCACCCCAATGAATTCACTCCTGCGGTGCACGCCTCCCTGGACAAGTTCCTGGCCAACGTGAGCACCGTGCTCACCTCCAAGTATCGTTAAAGTGGAGCTCGGGGCTGTGTCCAGCGCCCCTCTCTCCCACCCGCCCCGCCCCGCAGCACCCCGCTCTTCTTTGAATAAAGTCTGAGTGAGTGGCAGCCTGTGTGTGCCTGAGTCTCTGCGTCGCTGAAGTGGGGGACCTCCACCCCACTGCCGAAGGAGTGCAGTGCAGCGCAGGGGCTGCCTGCCCGGTGCCTCCTTCCCCAGGCCGCAGGTTAGGGTGCAGGCTCCCTTTCCAGTATGCACCTGCGTTCACCGGCCTCCACCTGGGACCCCCAGCTGGGGTTGGGGGGATGCACATCAACAGCGAGCGAGAGGGGGTACAGCACCCCACTGGGCCCTCCATTGTCCCTGCAGCCGTCCACTCCCCCACCCCTGGGGCACCCACAGACGGGTGGCTGTGGGACTTTTCTGCGAGCATCACTCCACGACCTCATGTGTCCTGGGACCCCAACAGCAGGAAGAGGAGCCAGGGGTGCTGGTCTGCCACTCCAAGGTTCACTGGGCAACTGGGTCTGGCAGTTCTGGGCTCCATGCCCCCAAGACCAGTGCCCTTTTTCCTGGAAGGCGTCAGTGCACCATGGGCCCTGGGTAGCCTACCAGGGAACCAGGCAGAATGGGGGAGCCCCGGGGGATAGCCCTTGGTGCATCGTGCTGTATCTCCTGGGTTCCAGGGGTGCCTGGTGCCTCAAGCAAACCCCAAAGGCCCCCATCATGCATGTACTCCCAGAGGGGCCCCCTTTTCAGCGTTCCCTGATACAGCAAATATGGCACCTTGCTTACCTGGAAGCCTGAATTCCATCCTGCCCACAGTAACCCAGTTAGAGCTGTTATCGGCAAACCTGTGGGGCAGAAATAATTCTTGTCAAGACAAAGCAGCTAATGGACATGCTTGGGTGTGTGTCATTTAGAAGTGGAATTTCAGCGTGTTCAGTACTTAAAACCCGGGGCCAATCTGTGGGTACCTTGTTGCATGATGGGATAATGAATCTATATTCCAGTTAATGTCACATTGGTTCTTGCCAGAATAGCAGTAACAATGCTCAAGCACTAAAACACTCTGGCAGCTGCTAAAACACAACTTCCTGGGAGACAGGCGGTGGCAGAAAGCACGCCTGGGCAGCCAGGAGCCGGGAGGGGGCTGCTGCTAGGTACGAGGGTGACCTTGTTCTTGGTCTCCCTTCCCCCAGGCAGACTGCATGTCGCTGTCATAAGGCCTGGGTTATGATCCCAACAGTGGGGGCAGCACTGGGGGAACCCACGGATGGGTTCCACATTTTTAGAGTGTTCTCTCAATAAACTTTATAAACCATAGCATAGTAGGCTGAGTCTCAGTCTGTGGCACCAACACCCCATATAGGCACCGCGATTGGATCCCAGCGGCTCCACTTCCAGTCCTGCCCACAAGCCCATGTATGATCTCCCCCATCTGCCCTCCTTTCTGTAGCTCTGCCTTTCATTAAATGGGGAGGGGGGACCCAAACATGCTTCTGGCAGAAGGCTTAGGGGTTCTTCGAGGCGCGCAAGGTCGCAGGTGGAGCTCCGGTTCCGGACCAAGGGGCGGTGCAAGTGTGGTGTCCCGCCCCCTGAGCACCGGCGCGCGGCCATTGCGCGGGGATGGAGCTGTCGGCGGAGGAGCGG
Organism: Ochotona curzoniae; assembly: GCF_017591425.1. NCBI lineage: Eukaryota > Metazoa > Chordata > Mammalia > Lagomorpha > Ochotonidae > Ochotona > Ochotona curzoniae. The sequence continues at coordinate 24,520,464 of NW_024465421.1, read as the reverse complement.
GACCTGCTGCGGGCTCTCTGGAAGAAGCTGGGAAGCAACGTCGGCGTCTATGTCACCGAGGCCCTGGAGAGGTGCGCAGCCCGGGGGCGCCCGTGCGAGTTCTCCGGGACCCCCAGACGCATCACACCACACAACCCAGTTCCTCCCACAGAACCTTCCTGGCCTTCCCCTGCACCAAGGTCTACTTCTCCCACATGGACCTGCGCCCGGGCTCGGCTCAGGTCAGAACGCACGGCCAGAAGGTGGCCGCCGCGTTGACCCTCGCTGCTGATCACCTGGACAACCTGCCCAGCACATTGTCGGCTCTGGGCGACCTGCACACGACCAGGCTGCGCGTGGACCCAGCCCACTTCAGGGTGAGTGCGAGGGCTGGGGTGCCAGGGCCAGGGGGCAGGTGGACCCGAGGAGCCGGTGTACCAATGATGCGGTCCCCGCAGCTCCTGGGCCACTGCCTGCTGGTGACCCTCGTGCGGCACTTCCCCGGAGACTTCAGTCCTGCCCTGCAGCTCGCAGTGGACAAATTCCTGGACCATGTGATCTCAGCGCTGACCTCAGGGCGGGAGGTCCCAGTGGTGGAGTAAAAGATCCTGCAGCCTGTGAGTGTCCTCCCTGGGGCGTGGCGGGGGGCTCTGGGTCCCAAATCCCCACACACATCCTTGGCCGGGACAGGGACAGGCTCAGACACACCTGTGCCCTGAGTGCCTCAGAAGTTGGTGGGCAGAGCTGTGGGGGTTCCTGAGAGACCAGTTCAGCCAGCCCCTCCCTAGTCGGATGGCTCCCACAAGGTCCTCACTCGTGGCTGCTGGAGATGAGGGGCTCTCCAGCGGATCCACAGGGAGGGGGGTCTCTGCTGCCCCAGGCTGGGACCTGCAGTTCTATGGTGGAGGCGGACTCTGGACCAGGGTGGGTGGTTGTCCAGCCAGGGTAGGAAGACCTGCAGCTGCCCCCACTCAGCCCCCACCCCGCTCCCAGCTTCTGACCTGCAGTGAGGTGGTCCCTTTCTACCCCAAAGTGCTGCACATACCCTTCCCAGGGACATCCTGTGAGGTTCCCAACCAGGCCACCCTTCACGCCACACAGCAGAGCTCGGAGCTTCATTCCTGGGCACTCACCAGCATACCTGCCACCACTGCCCTCTACTGGCCAAACCTGGTCAGGACTCAGCCAGGGAGGAGCGCTCCAGGGTGAGCCAGATTCCTCACAGAGGTCAGGGACCCAACTCCTTTGCGGGCCAGTGTCCCTCAGCTCCCCATGCCCACACATCCCACAGATGCCCACACATCCCACAGATGCCCCCTCCTCCAGTGAGTGCCCTTCTGCTGGGTGAACAGCTTGGCACGGTGTCCTGCCTGTCACACTGCTGCTAGCTGGACGCATCCCTGCCAATGTCAGTGTGGGGGCCCGCCCAACGCCTGAGCTCACCTGCAGGCCTTGACAGGAGAGATCCCACGTGTGCTTTGCTGTCATCCAGCTCACTGGGGGCACTGCCCAAGTAGAGGTCCCAGCCCACAACATGTGCTGCATGGGCTGTCAGGCACATGCTGAGCATGGTCCCCCTTCCAGGAACCACCCAAACTACCACAAACCCCCAAACCTGAGGGAACCGCACCTCCGAGCCCCAGACTTACAGGTCACCAGAGGCAGAGCCGTGGGGCAGGCCTGGGTCAACTAGACCTGTACTGCTGGGAGGATGGGGCCCCAGCAGCAGCCACCTGGAGCTACCAGAGAAGGGGGTGTCATCTATGCTGCACTCCCAGCACATGTGGGTCAACGCCACTCCTGGGCCTCACACTGGTAAAATACTACTGGTGCATACAGCAATTCACAACCAGAGAAAGGGTCCCAAATCCACTGAGGAAAGGCTGTGTGGCCAGGGCCCTCAAGTCACTGCCCGAGCAGCCCTGGCCACGGCCACAGCACTGGCCTGGGGTGGTTGGCCACCCCCAAGGCACACGCACGAGCCACACGAGGGACTCCGATCTGCTTTTCTGCTGGCATCCACCTGGCAGACCCAGGCAGGGACTGGCTTTGGCTGACACGGACCCAGCCCCTGAGGGCACTGGGAAATGAATAAAAGGATGAAAACACATTTGGGAAAAAAAGGGGGAAAGAAAGAAAAAGGCCAGAGCCTGGCACAGTGGCCTATTGGATCAAGTCCTTACTTTGTATGTGCCAGGATCACATATGGGCACCAGTTCATCTCCTGGCGGCCCCACTTCACAGCCTCGTACTTGTGACCTGGGAAAGCAATCGAGGATGGCCCAATACCTTGGGACCCTGCACTCATGCGGGAGACCTGAAAAAGCTCCTGGCTTTGGGTTGCTTCAGCTGCGGCCACTGCAGCCACCTGGGGAGTGAATAAGTGGATGGAAAATCTGTCTCTCCTTGTCTCCATAAATCTGACTTTCCAGGGCCTGGGGCCGTGGCCTAGTGGCTAAAGTCCTCACCTTGAACGGGATCCCATCTGGGCGCCGGTTCTAATCCCGGCAGCTCCACTTCCCGTCCAGCTCCCTGCTGTGGCCTGGGAAAGCAGTCAAGGATGGCCCAAAGCCTTGGGACCCTGCACCCATGTGGGAGACCTGGAGGAAGTTCCTGGCTCCTGGCTTCGGATCGGCGCAGCACCAGCTCTTGTGGTCACTTGGGGAGTGAATCTTCGCACAGAAGATCTTCCTCTCTCTGTCTCCCCTCCTCTCCGTATATCTGACTTTCAATAAAAATAAAATCTTTTTTTAAAAAATCTGGCTTTTCAGTAAAAATAAATAAATCTTACGGAAAAAAAAAAGTCAGCCCAGTAAGTTGGAAGTGATTCAGCTCTTCCCACTCCCAACAAGGTGCTGGGTCTTCCTTGAAACAATGTGCCAGCAGGTGCACGGAGACTCAGGCATGGGGACCCCCACCCTGCCAGGATATCCTGTCCTGTGCAGATGGCTGGCAAGGACAAACAGCTGGCCCTCAGGGCTGGCCAGCTCCAAGGCAACCTCTGCACCCTGCAGGGACAGGATGGGGTGACTATGAGACAACTCCGGCTTCCAGTCTGGTCCTCATGCACATGTGGAACTGGGAGAGGACATCAGTCAGCCGGCCTTGCCAGAGGACAACCACTGATGGTCTGAGGGGGCTGCTGCCCAAGATGCCAGCACCCAGCTCCTCCACGGGTGTCCCATGTCTGTTTGGGAGAGGGAGTGCAGGGCACAGGAGCTGGGTACAGCATGAGGCAATGCCATCCCTCCACAATGGAGCCTGCAGAATGGGCTGTGTCCACCCCACCACATCGTGTGCCCCTGCAGGAGGGCAGCGCAGAGCCATTGTGAGTTGCCCATCATTTATTCGCCTTCCGCCCAGCCCCAGGACACAGAAGTGACTGAACAACTCTGGAAACTCACAGCTAGCATCAACACAATAAAGTCAACTACAAAAGAGAAGTCGTAGCCAGCACGCTGGAGGGCGGCCGCGCAGGACACGTAGGGTCCAGGGCCAGCACGGCTCAGATCTCGCCGGCCTCCTTCTCCTCCGACCTCCGCACTGCTGCCTTCCCATTGGCACCCTCAAGCCTCCAGTCCAGGGGCACCCGCTCGCTGCGCCCACACTCCCAGGACTCTTCTCTTGAAGGTCGGTCTCTGGAGAACCTGGGAAGGGGAACCAGAAGGTCAGTGTGAGCATGCACCCCAATACACCCTGGGAAGGCCAAGTGCTTGCTCAAAGTGACAGACAGGTAATTCCACGTGAGGGAGAGCTTCTGACCGATGGACGGTAGTACATGAGGACCCAGCCCAGCACCCTCACCGTGTGAACAGGACCAAAGGGACAGGGAGAGGGGAGCAGGAAGGCAGCCTCTGGCATGGTCCAGCTGAGGACCCATGGCCAACCCCACCTCCTACCAGTGGGACCAGAAGGCCTGGCTGCAGACGCCCACTGCCCTGGGAGGGGCTCCCACCCAGCGACAACTCCTCAGGCATTCTGAGTACTAACTTGTATTTTGCACTTCCATCCCTGGAAAACCGGCGGTGACCCCGGCTGTGGCTCTGGGAACGGCTGCGGTGGCGCCGGTGCCTGTCCCGCGAATGGGACCTCGATGGCTTTCTTCGTTCTCGGGAGGCAGATCTTGACCTCCTCCGACGGCGGTCCCGGGAACGTGACCTAGAAAATCCAAACAGCAGCTCAGAGGGGCAGGACTGCAGAGGAGCCTGAAGCCCCTGCCTTACTGGGGTCACCAGCACCATCACCTCCTCCAACCACCCAATGCCCATGCCGCCCCCAGGCAGGCCTGCCGGCCGCTAAGGCAAACACAGGAAAGTTCAAAGTGCCTCAGTACATCTACAAACCTACCTCCTGCGGTCTCTGCTTCTCGATCCAGACCTGAAAAGGGAGAAGATGAGTGAGCCCCCAAGCAGGCTACCCCCCAGCGTTCTGCAGGACGCTGGTGCTCACACACCCCAGCTGTGCAGACATGGAGCCACGCGACTCCAAACACAGGCTCATTACTAGTGCTGCTTACACCCTATTTACCAACAGAGTTCACGTCACGTCCATTCTCGCCCTGAGCGGCCAGCAAAACCAGGGACCCCGCACGTGTCTGCCATGTGCAGTCTACAGAGGACCACTCAAATGGAGTGCCCAACCACAGCTGTGCTCACCTCTGCAGAAGACCAGCACAGGAGACACTGCCCTTTCTGATTTCTCCACTAAGCCAAGTGCAGCTTCAAGAACTTGAGCACAGCTACCCGTCTCCAGCGTCTGCCGTGTCTGTGGCTCCATGGCTTCCAGAACTCTCAAAGTGAGGTTGTCCACAGCCAAACCTGTCACTACCACCCTATCCCACCCCTACCACTCAGACATACAAGCAAACAAGGTCAGCCATGCTGCTTCCCCACGCAGCACATAGGCAGGTCCCATTAACACAGCCAGGATGCTCTGCCCCATGGTTGAGGTCCTGGACCCTCCCGATCAGCTCCTCAGGGTCAGCCCCCGCTGGACACCCGCTGCTCTCAAGCTGGTCAAGATTCCCCTCCCCTCCTGTCCACACACACACACCAGGCTCACCTTCTGCTCAGCCGCTCCTCCCGTTCTCTCTCTTCTCTCCTCCGCAAGCGATCCTGGTTCCTCTTCTCCTGCTTCTCAGCCACAGTTTTCTGACAAACACGAGGACAGGGGTGTGACTGCAGTGTAACAGAAGAGTTTCACACCCACACTGGTGCTCTGCAACCTCAGGGCATTCTTAGGAATCAGGAACACAGTGCAACTCCTCACCAAGGCAGCGGAGAGCACACAGAGACCTGACTTAGGGATAAGCGCCTAGACGAGTGCTTCGACCTCCAAGCCCAATGGCAAGTCCTTGGGCCCCTGAATCCATGTGTGAGATCCAGATGAAGCCCCTGGTGGCAGCCTGGTCCAGATCTCTCTGTAAAATCTTATCTTTTAGATAAATAAACTTTTATCCAAAAACTAACTCCTCATTAAATCTTACCAATTTACCTAAGTCACAGGAAATTGCCCAGACTGTTTGTAACTAATCCAGAAAGGGAGTTTCTCACCCAAAGGAGGCCCCACGAACATCATGGTAAAAGAGAAGAGCCCTGTGACCCTGCAGCCCTGCTGCCAGGCAGTAGCCCACTCCAGTGCTGGCTTCTGCCCAGCCTCAAAACCAACAGCAGGAAGACGGGAGCAGCCGCAAAGCCATGCACACAGGGAGGCATGGGCAACACCACACAGGGCCACGGCATTCCCTGCAGGAACAGCCCTGACTGCACACAGGCTCTGCCACGCCCAGCAGGGGAGGTGGCACAGAGTGGTGAGGGATGACGCAGGTGCTGGTCTGCACAGAGCAGCCTTTCGTTATGGAACAGCCTCCGGGTAACGACACACGGAAGGCAGCAGTGGCGGCACAAGTGCAAGCACCCTGCCAGCCATGAGGGACACCGACGGACACCAACGTGGAGCCCTGTTGCTGCTCTGGCTGGGCTCAGCTCTGGCTCACCCAGTCCTCCCAGGAGCAGACCAGGAAGTTCTCTATCTTGTCTTTCAAATAAAATGTAAGTGAATAGGAATTTACAAGCAAAATTTCTAGAGTAATCACAAGGAATCTGAAGCTCAGAGAAGAGAACACTTCCATCCTAGCTTCCAGGCCCCAAGCCAGTCACCTAGGGCACCCTTGGGGTGGGGGACAGCTGGTTGCCTGCTGCCCAAAGGGACCACCCTTCCCTGAAGACCACCGAGGCAGCATTCACACTTCCCAGGGAGCTGCCCACCTGACCACAGAAGTGGGAAACCCAGGTCAAAGTATCAGTCAACCCTAAAAAAAACCGATACCAGAGACATCAGCCAGAAACCTACCCCAGGGGTCTCCACAGACACACCAGCTAGAACTCTACACTGGGCCTTCCACAGACACAACCACCACAACCTTACACTGCCCGCACCCCCGCCCCTAGGGCTCCAGGACACGACCACAGACGTAAACACAAGTCATGTGTCCAAACATGACATTCACAAGGACACCTGCCCAGCTTCACCCGGACATCACCCTGGGTGTTAACCACTGTGTTCAAAGACCAGGGATTCAAAACCTTCATGCAGGGGCCAGTGCAGTGGCAACAGCTACGTTAACCCTGCACCTACAGGGCCAGCATCCCATATGCGTAATAGCTCAACTTCCAGCTGCCCCGCTTCCCATCCAGCTCCCTGCTTGTGGCCTGGGAAGGCAATGGAGGACAGCCCAAAGCCTTGGGACCCTGCACCTGGAGGAAGTTCCTGGCTCCTCATTGCTCAGCTCTGGCCACTGCAGCCATTTGGCAAATGAATCTTTAGATGAAAGATCTCTCCCCTTCTCTTTGAAAACCTACCTTTCCAATAAAATAAATAAATAAATAAATAAATCTCAAAACAAAACAGACAATCCCCCTCCCCCAGTGCAGCACATTAGGGTGCTGCCTGGGTATCAGCACGCCCTTTTGGGAACTCAGGTTCAAGGCCTGAATCTTGTGTTTCCAGTTCCACACACCATCGATGAGCCAGGGAAAGCAGTGGACGGCTCCCAAGTGTCCGTGCCCTTGCTCCCCAGTGGGAGACCCAGCTTGAATACCACCGTCCGGCTCAGCCCGCCTGTTCCACCACCGAGGCCATTTGAGAAGTGAACCAGCAGTTGGACAATCTTTTTCTGTCCCGTACTCCCACCTGTCATGTTACCTTGCAAGTAAAACTATTAAAAAGAAGCCATTTCTCAGTTGTAGTGAATATGCAATGGTCCCAGCAGGGTGTCACTGCCACCCTCATGGGATACACGGAGCTGAGAGCTTGGTCCAGCTCAGCCTGGCCATGTCCTGGGTGCTCCAGAAATGTACCCACCAATGGGTGGAGAATCCTGTGTCTTAAGAACATTTGTTTTAATATCAATAACACTCTGGGAAAGAAATACAACACAAGGTTTGCTTTTATTCCCCCCTGTAAATGAATACTCCCCCAAAAATTATACAAAAAAAATTATACTTAAAAAAAATGTTTAAGAAACTTAGAAAATAAGAAATGTAATAATCACAAGACTCCTGAGATTCTCCCAGACACACACATACCCTCAACTGATCAAGCTTCTCTCGGATCTGAATGAAACCCAAGTGCAGCTTGCCCCCAAAATGGTCTGCCAGACGGCGGTCGTTGTCATGGAGCCCAAGGTAGGCTGAGCAGACCTCACAGACACGCAGCTTCTGCTGCTGGAAGCTGGACGCAGGCATGGAATTCCGGTACTCCTCCTGGTGAGAAGGAAAACAGGTGAGGAGCCATATGTCCTCCACAGTAAAACAAGCAAGGGGTGAGCAGACAACTTGAAAGATCTTCCATCCGCTGATTCACTCTCCAAGTGGCCACCACAGCCAGAGCTGGTCTGATCTGAAGCCAGGAGCCAGGAGCCTCTTCGAAGTCTCTCACACAGACACAGGGCCCCAACCAAGGCTTTGGGCTGTCTTTGACTGCTTTCCCAGGCCACGACCAGGGAGCTAGATGGGAAGTGGAGCAGCTGGGACACAAACTGGTGACTACATGGGATCCCAGTGGTTGCAAGGTAAAGGACTTTAGCCACTCACTACCGTTCCAGGCTCTAGAGAGTACTTCTAAACATTAACAATTTTGACATATCTGGCACTACGGCATAGCAGGCCAAGTCTCCACCGTGACTCTGGCATCCTCTATGGACACCAGTTCAGTTTGAGTCCCAGCTGCTCCACTTTCCATGACACTCCCTGCTAACATGCCTGGGAAAGCAGCACAGGGTGGCCATGTGAGAGCCCCTGGACTCACATGGGAGACCCCAAGAAGCTCCTGACTCCTGCCTTCTGCCTGGCTCTGTCCTGCATATGTGGCCAGGGAGTGAACCAACGGATGCAAGACCTCTCTATGATTTTCAAGTAAAATAAATAAATCTTTAATAAAAATTCTGATTCACTCTCTCAGTGTACACAGTGGCTGAAGGTGGGTTGAGCTCAGAGTCTGGGTGTCCCACAACTCCTTGAGCCATCACACACCATCTCCTGGCAGCAAGCTGGAGGGGATGGGAGGAGAGACAGGACAGACTCCACTACAGTGTGCGGGCAGTGGAACCAGCAGGGGAGAAAAAGAAAACCCTGTGCCAAAGACTCCTGTAGGGAAGGCATTACGGCACAACAGAGGGTTGACTGTGACTGCACGTGGCAGCGGGTGCCCAGCACCAGGGAGCTGCAGCAAGCTTCACTGTTGTTGACTCATGCTCCTGTTATTGCCCTGGGAGGAAAGAAGACAACCACCCTGACACACGCGTGTGAGACTTGGGTGGAGCTCCTGGCAGCCCCACTCTTGTGGGCACTGAGGGAGTAAGCCAACCAGTGCAAGACAGCTCTGTGTCTCTAGACTTTTCCAATACATTAAAAATAAATTTTAAAAAGACACGCCTGAGTACTAACTGCCTTGGTCAGTGCCCCACCACCCCACAGACAGACAGACAGACACACACACACACACACACCTCCGCTTCTTTTTTCTTAGTGCGAACTTTCTCTACTTCTGTAAGAATCTTCTGGGATTCATCCACATTTCCTTCAGCTCCCAGCTGCTCGGCCTTGGCAAGGAGTTTTCCTATTTCTTCGTTCAGCTCGTGTACTTTTTCTGCCTGAGGCGGGAGAGAATCAGGTAAGCCAAGTCCAAACACAAGACATGGGATGCCAAGGAGGCAACGCTTCTCCAGTGCAGAGGCGGAGCCACACAGCTAGCCACACATTCATGGTGCCTTTCCCCATCAGCCAACAGTGTGCTGCGCCCTGACCAAGGCCCATCACAAGCTGCTCCTTTCCTGAACCGTCTCTTTATACTTTAATTACAGGTGACAACATGTCTAGGTTTAAATGCACCAAGTATGCAGGACAAACTCTGCAACTTCAGGAACCAGACAGCAGTCATGGCCAAGATCACAAGACTCCACGCTGAGGAGGAGTAGCTGCTGCTTACACAGTCATCCCAAAGCAACAGGTGGGCGTGCAAGCCCTACCGGATCCCAGCTATCTGCAAGTCCACAGCCCGTGTCCTCACTGTTCTTAACCAGACCCGAAAAGAAGACCTTTGCCAAGAGTAAGAAGCCAAGACTTGGACCTGTAGCCCAAGAACATAGCCATTCCACACCCAGGGCCGCCCTGAGGCCGAGTCAGCTCACACAGGGCATGTAGGCGTACCTTCGCTGAGACCTCAGCGCTGATCTCCTCCTGTGTCTCCGCCAGCCGTTTCTTGGCCAGCTCTGTTCTCCGGTCACATTCTGCGATGAAGGACTCCAGGTGGTCCATCGCCTGCTCAGGAAAAGCAGAGAGCTCTCGTCCACCAGGTCTGCCTGAGGACCCCGCCACAGTGGCTACCCATGGCTTGCAGGCTGTGTTCAAGAGCTGTGCTGTAGCTAATGCAGTACACCGTTGTAAATCTGGGCTCTCCCACATCCAGGCACCCTCTAATCTCATTCTTATTTTTGCCCTAAATTTGCAAAAGGATCTGTAACATTCTGAGGCAAAATTGAAAACTTGGCAAGCTTTGTGGCATAGCAAGCTAAGCTGCCACTCTGGGCAGAGTGTCTGGGACAGTCCTGGCCACTCCAGGGGGACAGCAGAGGATGGTTCCTGCCACCCACAGGACAGACCAGGCTGGCCTGGCCTAGTGGTAAATTTGCGGGTACACATGGCAGATCTCTGTCCCCTCCAAGCATATGCAAACACAGACGCCTTAAGCCCTCAACTGCAGAGCTGTGGGGACACAGGCCATGTACCCACTGGGCTCCAAGCACCATGAACAGTCATTCCCGCGTGTCCTGAAGGAACAGACCCCCACCTCAAAGACACAACAGAACAAACATTACTGGGAGCTGGGAGCATTTTCATTACTGTCTACTGTCTCAAATGACAGGGACGCTGCTTCTTGGTCACCCAGGGGACACACCCTAGAGTCACTGGTCATGGGATGAGCTATCATGACACGTTAAAATTAGGCAATGGTCTTTAAGATCCTACGGGTTTGTTTGTGGCGGGAAGAACAGCCTCCTTGTCACACCTGGAGGCATCCTGCTCACCTCAGCCTCTGTAGAAAGGACACCAAGTGCTGGCCAGTGCCCACCAGCACCAAGTGCGTACCTAAGCTAGAGCCCACAGGGTGGCCACCACATCCTTTTCCTGAGATGGAGAGCAGAAAATGGGTGTACGGTGAAGTTCCCGGTAACAGGAACTCCTAGAATATTCCACAGCAAAGAGACTTGGGCGTAGCTCAGGATGGGAGAAGGCTCGGAGCAGCACCAAGATTTCCCAAGTATGACTCCTGGGGTAAGACCATGCCCCGGAGTGCAGCCCATTCTCGCAGGTGCCGGATGCATCCCCGCGTGTTCAGACAGCAGGCACCAGCGCCTCTGCCAGCTCCTGCAGAGCTGCACATGGCCTACCGGAGCCCACAGGGACAACAGCTGACAGGGCAGGAGGCCTCTCCCCAGAAGCACTGACATCGTGGACTTAGTCGTGAGACGAGCCAAGACCAGAAACAAGCCTGCCCTGCGCTGGGAGGCTTTTTCTGCACACCCCCTTCCTGCTTCCTGCTAATGGATCCTGGAGACGTGTGGCTCTGTCACCGTGAGCACACAGCAGATGGGAGATCTCTGTCAACTACACAGAGGGTTCTCTCTTCTGCTTCAGTCCTAATGCAACAGCACAATCTGGGACAGCGGCCTGGCCAAGTGATAAAGATGGCCAGTGTGGGAGCCAGCATCATGGCTCAACACTCCAACCCTCCACCTGCATCCCCTAAGGGTGCCAGTTCAAGTCTCAGCTGCTCCACTTCCAATGCAGTTCTGTGATATGCACCTGGAGAAGCTGCAGAAGATGGCCCAAGTGCCTGGACTCATGAACCCACTATGAGAGACCCAAAAGAAGCTTCTGGCTCTAGCCTAGGCCAGACCCAGTGGCCATATGTGCAGTGAACTAGCAAATAGAAGATCTTTAATTCTGCATTTCGTTCCAGTTGTGGTATACATGCTGCCGAAGCAAACACCTAATCCTGCCTTTCAAACAAGTAAAATAAACTTTATTATTATTTTTTAATGCACAGAGAAAGATCTTCCATCTGTTGCTGTACTCCCCAAGCGCTGCCTGGGCCAGGCAGAAGCCAGGACCCCAGAATTCCACCTGACTCTCCCAATGCCTCTTGGGGTGTGAATTAGCCGCAGTCTGGAATTGAAGCAAAGTACTCAGGGGTCACTCCAGCGGCTCACTGCCACCCCAGCTCCCTCAGGACTCTCCTCACAGGTGTACAGTAGAGCCATGGCACTACCTGCCCGGGTGATCATATATCAACTGTGTGGGTGTGAACTGCCTCAGCACTGTGGGCCCCTTTTTAAAAAAAAATACTTACTTATTTTTATTGCAAAGTCAGGTATACAGAGAGGAGAGACAGACAGGAAGATCTACGGTCCTATGATTCACTCCCCAAGTGACTGCAACAGCCGGTGCTGCGGCAATCCGAAGCCAGGAGCTAGGAATCTCCTCCAGGTCTCCCACGCAGGTGCAGGTCCCAAAGCTTTGGGCCGTCCTCGACTGCTTTCCCTGACCACAAGCAGGGAGCTGGATGAGAAGTAGAGCTTCAGGGATTAGAACCAGTGCCCATATAGGATCCCAGGGTGTTCAAGGTGAGGACTTAAGCTGCTAGGGCACTGCGCTGGGCCCAGCCCTCTGGGTTCTTACACCGATTGCATGAGTGCCAACTCCCTAGTTATAATCAGATCCAGCTTCATTTGAACAACTAAGGACCATGAGAGACGAGCTGATCCATGTTGTTCCAGGAACCTGGTATACATCACAAGCAAGATGCCATGAGGACAAAAGGCTAGCTATGCTTCTGCTGAACTGGAGACCTAATCTTTGCATTTTTACTATGTGAACAGTACAGAAATGTACCGCTGTCTAACTTTCTGATAAATTTTAAAAGTCAGCTTGTTAGCTTTCTGGATGAGCACCTTAGGGGTCGGCACTGGAGGCCATGAGGCTAACAGCTGCAACGCCAGCATGTGAATCAGAAGGTGGGTCGAGAGTCCTGAGCCAGATTCTTGGAAAGCACCTGGGAGGCCAGTGGACGACAGTGTGGTGGACTCAGGTCCCCATCCCATGTACGGCTCCTGGGTTTGGCAGGGCCCAGTGAGGCCCTTGTGGGGAGTGACCCAGGGAATAGAAGTTAACTTTTCTATTAACTCTGCCTTCCAAATAACTGCATCTTTACAAGCCACGAGCATCTCACAGCAGAATATCGAGTTCTGTTCTTCACTCCAGCTTCTTGCCAGGCGGGGCGGGGAGCACGCAGCAGGCAGGGCTCAAGGGACTGGGTCTCTGCTAGTCACGTGGGAGTGTGAGACCTGGGATGAAGCCCTGACTCGAGGGGCTGGCACTGTACTGCCACATGGGCGCTGCCTCAGGCGCTTGGGTCCAGGTGGATTGTAGTTCTGGCTTCTGGTTTTGGCCTGACCCAATATCAGCTATACGGGCACTGGAGAGCTCTAGAGCTCCCACTCCATCCTGTAACTTTCCAAAAAAAAAATTATAAATGTATTTTTGGGGGCCAGGGCAATGGTTCAACTGGCTAATCCTCTACTTCTAAGTGCCGGCATCCCAAATGGGCACCCAGCTGCCCGCTACCCATCTCGTTCCCTGCTTGTGGCCTGGGAAAGCAGTAGAGGATAGCCCAAGTCCTGCGGCTCCTACACCCGCAACGTGAGACCCGGAAGAGAACAGTGTGTGACACAGGTGGGATTCGGGTTCCAGGTTGCAGACTGTTGCCCTCAGCACAGTTCAGGAATTAGGGCTAGGGAACACGTCTCGCTCTGATTAACAACCATCACGTAAAGGCGGGGATGCGGTAAAGGCCCCCCCCCCCCCAGCTTTGCAGAAGCACCACTGCTCAGTTCCCAACTCAGTCCCCTGGGGAAACAGCAAATGACGCCTCTCACAAAACTACTCACACCCCTGTGAGGTAGACCCTGACAGCTCTGAGCTCTTGGCCTAGGCACAGCCCAGCCCGGTCCCTGGCAGTCACTGAGGGACTCAGCAACAGACGGAAGGCCTGTCTCCCTCTCGCTGTAACTGCCTTCGAGACAAACCTTCACATGAAGGCGTCCACTGGGGACAGAGTCTGCTGCCCACACTCTACGGGACTCCTGGCATGCAGCCCCAGGCTTCCCACGGAGGCTGGCCTAGCTCTGCCTCCTTCTGGCGTTTAGAAGCGAGTCCACAAAATAGGAGCTGTGCTCTGCCCTTCAAGTAGCAAACAACAAACACCACCAGGGAGTGAATGGGCTTGGAGTTCCTGTGTCCAGTCCCTGCTCTGCTCACGCGCTGCCGCCCACAGGAAGCCCCAGATGCAGGCCCTAGCTCAGGCCCTAGCTCAGGCCCGGCTCAGCTCAGCAGCTGGGGTACAAGAGCTCAGTCCCTTTCAAAGAAATAAACAAAGCCGAGGGTGCGGCCCAGTGGGTTAAGACAACGCTTTTGCCAAGTCAACATTCCAAGTCAGAGTACAGGTTCAAACCCAGGTTAGTCCACTTGTCCAATGTCCAAGCACATGGACACTGGTACCTCCTCCCTGGCTACTGGCTTCAGTGTGCTGCAGTGACCCAGTGAATGAACCAGTGGAATGGTGTTCTCCAACGTCTCCTCATACTCTGTTCTTTCAAAAGGAAATTTAAAGGGCCAGTGTAGTGTTCAGTGCAATAGCGTAGTGGTTAAAGTTCTCACCTTGCACGCCTTGAATGGGATTCCATATGGGTGCCGGTTTGTATCCCGGCGGCCCTGCTTCCCATCTAGCTCCCTGCCTGTGGCCTGGGAAAGCAGTCAAGCACAGACCAAAGCTTTGGGACCCTGCACCCGTGTGGGAGACCCGGAAGAAGCTCCTGGCTCCTGGCTTCGGAATGGCTCAGCTCCAGTTCTTGAGGCCACTTGGGGAGTGAACCATAGGACTGATCTTTCTGTCTCTCCTCCTCTCTGTATATCTGACTTTGCAATAAAAATAAAATAAATTTAAAAATAAAAAAAGGGCCAGTGTAACGGCTTCTCAGCTTACGTCTCTATGAGTGGTGCCAGTGTCCTGCACGGGTCCCAGCTTGAGTCCCGGCTGCTTCCAGCTCGTGGCCCAGGAAAGCACGATGACCCAAGTGCTCAGGCAGCTGCCCCAACATGGGAGACAGGCAAACAATGCTCCTGGCTTCGGACTGGCTCAGCTCCAACCGCTGCAGCCATTTGAGGATGCAACAGCAGATGGAAGATAGCTCCGCTTTTCAAATAAGAATAAATGACTCTTAAAATTTTTTTTTAAACAAAACTTTCTGGAAGAATCAGATCCCATTAGCACACAGCATGACTGTGTCACTGCGCCCAGTGTACAGAGGACGTCCACCTGCTGGGCTCCTGCCTTTCACGGTCATTACAGCGTGAACACTCCACGTGCAGTTGTGCTCAGAAGAGCTGCCTATATCGACACTGCGGCCAACCCTGAGCAACCCCCCAGCCTTCTACCTGTCTGTTCCGAGCTGTGCTGCCCTGTGCCGACCCCTGCAGACACTGCAAACACTGTCTCAGTCCTCTGACCCATGGCTTTCTGCGGGAGGGTTAACAGAAGCTGCACGCAGGGGACCCAGGAAATGTGCCCTGCAGCCAGGCTCCTGAACAGACCCGTCCCCCTTTTCCCACCTCACTGTGACAGGTGTCCATCTGCAGGGCCGATGGATCCACCTTTCTCCCCAACCTCCACGTTTCACCACGTCTCCACATGGCACAAATCATGCCGAAGAACCAACTGGCGAGCCTGTAATTGCCAACTCTGCTCACCAGGCCCTACTGACTGTACACTGGTTAGACACATTATTCACAACAAGTGATCATGCACTCGTCTCCGCTTCAGCCACTGATGTATTCCTTCTGCAGGGCTAAATCCGACCATTCAAACTGCACTACACTTTGTGATCTAATGGATAAAATTCCAAACCCAAGACCTCACCCTGATGCACCTGCACACCCACGAGTTCTGAAACATCCCCAAGGAACGGCTTGCCCACACGTGTGTCTCCAGACCCCGTGGGCCGGAGGAGCTGCGTTAGCCCGTTCAAATGTCCCCACACTGAGCCTACAGTGTCTTGTTAATCACTGCTTAAGGCTACTGGTTTGAAAAATTTATTCCATGCTGTCATATGGATACAACAATTAATTACACATACAGGAGTGGAGTTTAAAAGGTGTCCAGCACATAAAAATAATATTTGAAGAGACATAAACACCAACCACATTGATTTGACCAACATATCCCTAACATGTATATTGTACTATAAAACCGTAGCCCACAATCAAGTACAAATATTTTTCAACGAGAAAAACTTTGGAGTGGGCAGTGTGGCGGAGTGGATAAAGCTGGCACCTATGATGGCAGCCTCTCAAAGGGTGCTGCTCCATGTCGCAGCTCCCTACTAACGGCCTGAGAGAACAGATGAGGAGGATCCAAGTGCTGGAGCTCTGCCAGCCATGCAGCAACCCTACACGGAGCTGGGAACTTCAGCCTGGCTCAACCATGAATGAGCCAAGGATGGAAGACCTTCCTCTGTAACTCTGGCCTTTTGGCTAAGATCAAGGGTAGAACAGTTTTTTTCAAAGATTTATTTGTATTGAAAAGGCAGATCTTCAGAGAGAAGGAAAGTCAGAGGGAAAGATCTTCCATCTGCTGGTTCACTCTACAAGCGGTCGGAGCTGAGCCAATTTGACGCCAAGAGCTTCTGGGTCTCCCACAGGCTGCAGAGCCCAAGGACTGAGGCTATTACCTGCTGCTTTCCCAGGCTATTAGCAGCAAGCTACAGACATGAGCCCATTGGGGATGCCAGTGCTTGGAGGTGGAGTGTTAGCCCGATGAGCCAATGAGCTGGCTCAGTGGAACTCTCTGAAACAGAAAGGGAATAACCCTTTAAGAAGCGAAGGGGCTGGTGTGGCGCTGCGGCAGGCTAAGCCACTGCCTGAGATACCCTCATCAGTGTGCCGCCACAAGTTCTGGACACTCTCGTTGATCCAGGTCCCTGCTAATGCTCCTGGGAAGGCAGCACAGGGCAAGCCAAGTCCTCGGTCCAAGCTACCACAGGGGAGAACCAACAGGCGCTCCAGCCTCAGGGCCTCAGCCTGTCCCAGACGCTACGGGCATCAGGGAAGCCAACCAGCAGAGGAAAGACATCTCTCTCCCTGTTACTCTGTTTTTCAAATAAAAACAAATTCAAGTACAAAACAACAAAAACAGTTCATTTATTTCAAAGGGAGACAGATTTTCCACCTGCTGGTTCACTCTATTTATGCTCCCACCAACCGGGGCTTCAGCAAGACCCAAGTCCAGCCATGACCCTGCACGCATGCAGCGGACCAAGCGCTCACCTCACTATGGCCTCTCAGGCAGGAATTGGCAGGAAGCCAGACAGAAGCAGAAACCCATTTTGCACCAACATCTGCCCCCCCCCCCAACACTCACAAACATCAGGGGCAGTATTGTGGTACATCAGGTTAAGCAGCAGCCTGCAATACCAGTATCCTATATGGGCACTGCTTGAAGATCTGGCTACCCCATGTTGAACCCGGCTCCCTGCAGTGGACAGGAATGCAGTGGAGAACAGCCCCAAAGTTTGGGCCCAGGAAGCACTTGGCTCTAGTGGCCCTTTGGGGAGTGAACCAACAGATGGATCTCTCTGCTAACACTGCCTTTCAAAGAAGTTAAAAAATATTTTTTAAAATTGTAAAACCAATAATTTTGTATAAGAAACTATATAACTTGAAGGGGAAAGAAGCCTTTACTTGAGTTTTGTGGTTTTTGTTTGCTGAAAGGCATAGTAACAGAGGAGGGGAAGAAGAACTTTCCTCCTGAGGCTGCAGCCAAGGGTGGGCCAGGCTGCAGCCCGGAGCCAGGAGCTCAACCAGGCTCTCCTACAAGGAGGCTCTGACCGTCAGTCCCTCCCAGGCACAGAAGTGGGTTGCTGAATAGGAAGATGTGACCTTGAACCCAGGCACCCCGAGTGATCCCTTAACCACTGTGCTGCAAGGCCCTCACACCACACCTAGTCTGGCTAGTAATGGAGGCTTACCATAAAGCAGCTGCAACGGAATGACTAAATCATGCCTTCCCAAAGGAGCCCAAAAGAAAAACTGCTCTCACAGAACAGACACTGCCGATGGCGTGGCCCAGCAATGGCAAGCACACCAACAGACACGCAGGGCAGACGGGGTCAAAGTGTCACAGGCACATGTGGCCATGACTCGGACTCAAGGTCCAAGACAGGTTGCTCTGCAGGGCGATAATGACACAAAGGCTGTAAAGGATGAACTGTGAGTGCTCCTATTACTGCAGCCAAGATCATACCTGCTGCACGCTAAGCAGGACCAGGCACCGTGGCCTAGCAGCCAAAGTCCTTGCTTTGCACATGCCGACATCCCAGCTGCTCAGCTTCCCATCCAGCTCCCTGCTTGTGGCCTGGGAAAGCAGTCAAGGACGGCCCAAAGCCTTGGGACCCTGCACCCACGTGGGAGACCTGGAGGAGATTCCCGGCTCCTGGCTCCGGATCAGTGCAGCTCTGGCCATTGCAGCCACATGGGGAGTGAATGAGTGGGCCAAAGATCTTCCTCTCTGTCTCCTCCTCTCCTCCCCTCTGTATATCTGACTTTGCCATAAAAATAAATATAATCTTAAAAAAAAAAAAAAAAATAAGAAAGAAAAGAAAAAACAAAAGAGAAACCAGGGCATCACAAAGTTTTACCCCAGAACTTCCAGCTGCCGAAGTGCAACGGGCTAGCTGTGCCGAGTGGAGGGATGACATGACAGACGCTGTATCAGCAACAGGTGCAGGAGGCACTGGTCACAGTCACAGGGAGAACAGGCACAAGACGGGCAGCAGGGCAGCTGACACGGGGCACATGGCAGACACCCAGCCCCAGGAGCAGCTGACACAGGGCACACAGTAGGAAGTGCACCCAGGCCTGTGACTCGAGAAAGGAGTGCTTTCATGTCTTTCAAGCAGCAATGACAACAAATGGCGGCCAACAACTTGGATAAATTCAAGCTGTTAGGGGCCAGGGCCGTGGCACGGCAGGTGAAGCTCCTGCCCGCAGCACCGGCACCTCGAGTGAAGGATGGGGCTCAGGTCTTTGTCCCAGCTGCTCCCTGCCAATGTGCCTAGGGGAGCAGCAGAGCACGGTCCCAGTGTGTGGGCCCATGACCCACATGGCAAACCAGGAAAAAGTGGCTGCCTCGTGATTTCTGGCTTCAGACTGCCCCAACTCCAACCACTGCAGCCATCTGCAACTGAGCCTGCAGACGGAGGGCATCTCCCTGCCCCTTCTCTGTGACTCTGTCTCTCCAACAATAAATCTTTAAAAGACAAAAACTGTTGAAGAATAGCTACTCTATGAAACAATTTTCATAAAAACTCAAAAACAAAGAATGAAACACTCAAAGAAACATTGAAGGTGATGAAAACATCACTAAAGGGAAAATGGTAACAATTCATTCAGGACGGCTAGACAGTGGCAGCCGCAAAGATGCAGTAGAGTGGCAGGTGGGGGTGCTGGCCGCGCCCCCCTGCTAGGGGCCTGGGAGTGCCATCAGGGCACCTCGGTCTGAGGCCCTGGCTCCACCAGACTCCACGTCCTGCCCACACGCACCCTGGGAACAATCTACAGAGTTCTCTCACGGACTCTCGAAGGGGCGGGGGACCTGCCACACGGCAGCAGGGGCAGCACAGCTCACGGATGTGATATACTTGGTCAGCACAGCATTTGATTCTTCACAATAGGGAGGAAGGGTAAACCAAACTTACATCCAACTCAAAGAACAGATCCCGATCTCTACTTGCGATCTCATAATCAGCTCGGAGCGCCAGGTCGTGGATTCTAGTGCATTCTCCCAAATCCATCCGCTGTGGAAGAAGCAACAATGAACACAGGAGAACACTGTACAAAGCACGCAGGACTGCTACCTCCAGAGCCCCCCACACTTCTTCTCTGGGTACTTAAACTATGCTGAGAAAAGCAGACACACTATGACCAAGAAGCTGCTTTGCCCAGCACGGACATGGCACGTGCAGCTCCTCTAACAGGGCGATCGTCCCTCTTACAAATGGAGATAACTGGATGGTAACGTGTTTCCGCTGATTTGTGTGTGCATGCATCCAAGCCTTCAGCAAACACCACTGTGCGGGCAGGGTGGGTCAGCAAACAGCCTCACTGCTCCCTGGAAACTCCAGGCAATGCTTCCGGAAAGTTTTGCGCCCGAGACGCACACACAAAAGGAAGCAAAGGGCAGGTGGGCTTTGGCGGCACCACCGACCCGTCTGCGTAGCATCTGAATGCTGAGGGAAAATAAAGGGCTGGTGTTGCGGTGTAGCAAGTGAAGCTGCAGCCGGACTCGGCCCTGGCCACTACAGCTTCTAGAGAGAAAAAAAGCCAAGGAAGTAATCAGTCTCTCCTCTTCCCAGTAACTCTAAAAATTTATTTATTTTCATTGGAAAGGCAGATTACAAAGAGAAGGAAGGAAAGAAAGATCTCGGGGCCCGGCACGATAGCGTAGTGGCTAAAGTTCTCACCTTGAACACACTAGGATCCCCAATGGGTGCTGGTTCGTATCCCGGCAGCCCCGCTTCCCATCTAGCTCCCTGCCTGTGGCCTGGGAAAGCAGTCGAGGACGGCCCAAGGCCTTGGGATCCTGCACCCATGTGGGAGACCCAGAGGAAGCTCCTGGCTCCTGGCTTTGGATCGGCACAGCACCAGCCATTGCAGCCGCTTGGGGAGCGAACCATCAGACGGAAGATCTTCCGCTCTGTCTCTCCTCCTCTCTGTATATCTGCCTTTCCCATAAAAATAAATAAATCTTTCAAACAAAGAAACAAAAAAAGATCTTCTGTCTGCTGATTCACTCCCCAATAGCTGCAATGGCCAGAGCTGAGCTGATCCAGAGACAGGAGCCCGGAGCATCTTCCAGGTCTCCCATGTGGTACAGGGTCCCAAGGCCTTGGGCTGTCCTCAACTGCTTTCCAAGGCCACAAGCAGGAAGCTGGATGGGAAGCTGAGCAGCCGGGACATGAACCAGTACCCATATGGGTTTCTAGTGCTTGCAAAGCGAAGATTTAGAAATTAGGCTATTGTGCCAGACCCAGAATACCCCGCCCCCCCGGCCAAAGGTTCACTTAGCTGAGGACCCAGAACCATGGCTCAGTGGCTAAATCCTCACCACGCACACGCCGGGATTGCATATGGGCACTGGTTTGCATCCAGCTGCTCCACTTCCCATCTAGCTCCCTGCCTGTGGCCTGGGAAAGCAATAGAGGATGGGCCAAGGCCTTGGGTCCCTGCACCAATGTCGGAGACCTGGAAGAAGGTGCTGGCTCATTGCTTCCAATTGTCTCAGTCCCAAGCCATTGTGGCTACTTGAGGAGTGAACCAGCATAGGAAAGACCTTTCTATAAATCTGCCTTCCCAATTAAAAAAATTAAATCTTTAAAAGAAAATATTGACTCAGTTGAAAGGCAGAGTTACAGAAGGGAGTGAGAAAGACATATCCTTCCTCAGCAAGTTCACTCCCCAATGCTGCCTTGGATAGAGCTGTGCTGGTCCAAAGCCACAATCTAGCCTAGCATGCAACCTCGCTGAAATTAAACCAACTAGCCCAGAATCTTCGAAGAAAAATGGTCATTCTAAAACCACTTTCTCCTCTTGTTGAGTTAGAATACTGGCATGCAGAGCTTCCTGCGTGGCGTGGCTGGAGTGGGTTTAGGTGCCTCAGCGGCTGCCACTCAAAACACAACAGGAACCCTCAGCAGGAGCCCTGGACTCCTAGGAAGGCAGATGGCGCACTATCCTTCTCACGCGTAGAGACGTTACCCTTAGCAACCCCACGAGGACACAGAAGGAGACAGCACAGTGAGTGCCCAGGGAGAGCAGGCTCGGCTGGCACCCTTCCTGAGAACAGTTCAGAGGTCGGCCCAGCTCTGCCTCCCCGAGAGCTGCTGTGCTGAGAAACGAGGGCTTGCAAGTGTGGGCTTCATCTCAAGAGCGACTGGCTTGGACTCTGCCAGGGCTGAGGATCCTGTCTGGAAAAGTGAGGCTAGACCCTCCAGCGCCTGCTGCCCGGGGCTGCCCGAGCTGAGTGAGAAGCCTGTGTGTGGCAGAGGAGCCCTACCCCAGAGCAGCACGTGACACTTCATCTGGTTCTCCCCCAGGTGACAGAGCAGGAGCTGGACCGCCGCACCCCCACCAGCCCTGCGGGAAGCCCCGAGCTCCTGACTGGGACCTGCTCCGTCACGGCCACTGCAGCCACTGGAATGCACCAGCGACTCTGTGCTTCAAACAAACCAATGTTTGACTATCTCAGGACCCTCAAGGCTTTACAGACATGAAACGTCTCTTTTTTACGTGAAACTGACTTTGCCTTTGAGCGGCAGTTCACTGCCACATGAAAAGGGCCGGCCGCATCCAGCGGGAACTGTGCAGCCCCAGGGCACCTACCGTCCCAGCCAGGACGTCATGCGGGCAGCAGTCCAGAAGGTGACTCTTGCAGACACGGTCATCAGTGAACTTGACCCTCTGTCTGGTTTCATCTCCTGAAATTCACGTGTGATTTTCAATAAGACAATGTTATCCCACTCCCCACAGGGGTCCCGGAGCTGACCACCACCCTGAGGCCTGGTCTAGATAGTGGCCTCCAGACAGCGGCACCCATCTCCGTCTTCCCTCCTGAGGCTCCGTGTCCAGAGGAACCACAGGAAACCTGACACATCGCTGTGCTCCCCAGGTCGGGGACTCAGCTGAAGGCCGAGCCCGAGGAGCCACTGGCCCACACGTGGCTGAGGACCACCGCCAGGACCGCTGGCTGCTACATCCCACCACCACAGCTGCTTTTACAAACGCGTGGGCAGCGTTCTACCCTGGTATGCTGGACACTGTGAGGTCCTCTAGGCCTGCTTCTCCTGCCCCCTTTGCCCACCCTCACAGAGGTGGCACCTGGAGTCACTTTACACAAGGCAATACCAAAAACAAACAAACAAACAAAAAAAAAGCAGGAAGGAACCAGGTTAGTGGATACACACTGTGAGCTGCAACCCAGACTGTACCATCTGCGTTCTTCACAAGGCTATGCCCGCTGTTGGAAAGTGCTAAGGGGAAAGTGCTGGTGCCCACACCTGCAGCAACAAGTTGGAGGGGGGTGACATCAAAAGACAGGCAAGGGGGGAGGTGCCGCGCTCTCAGCTAGTCTGTGCAACGCCGGGGGGACGAACTTAGCCTAGCACTTGCAAGCATCCAGCATTAAGGTAGTGTCTTTCAATTGAAAATGCTTTTCTTTCTAAACTACACTTTTAAAATTACTGGTGGAAAAAAGCAAACACTTTTGGTTATAACAGCTTAGAAATCAGTTGTGACTCACGGCTCGATGAACATGAGGCTTTTCTGCAACTCCCTTGCAGAGTGGTGTAGGCAGGAAAGATACACTGAACCTTTATGGACAAAATAGAGGCCACAATTGTTCAGTTTGTAGGAAGTCAAAAGACGGGAAGCAATTCAAAAGCAACTCAACAAACAAAGCTAAAAAAAAAATGTTTAATTAAAATGAAAATAGACACTAGCCCAGCTAGGAAACAAGGTGCAAAGGCCCTGCTCTGCCCTGCCCTTGTGCCAGGTGGCCTTCCAGCTCTGCACCTCCGGCCAGAAGAAAACACCAGCCACACGGGGCCACCCCCTCACCTCAATGACCGCTGGACTCGCTCACCTCCCTACGGCGCGGCCTCCCTGACCACCGACAGCCCGCGGGAACCCCCAAGAAAGGGCCCCACACAGGCTCCCTCGGCAGCGGAACAAGACAAGAGTGGCATGGGCACCACGCCCACAGGGCCTGCATCATGGTCCAGGCGGGCTAGGGTCAGTCCGGGGAGCCCACATGGGCCGGGGTCAGTCCGGGGTCTGCCCATAGTCAGGCAGGGCTCCGTCCCGGGTAAGTTCAGGCTCTGTCCGGGCTCAGTCTGGGGTCAGTCCAGGGTCAGTCCAGGCTCTGTCCCAGGTAAGTTCAGGATCTGTCGGGGGTCAGTCCCGGGTCAGTCAGTGGTCTGTCCCGGGTCCGTCTGGGGTCTGCCTGGGGTCAGTCCAGGCTCTGTCCCGGGTCCGTCTGGGGTCAGTGCAGGCTCTGTCAGTGGTCTGTCCGGGGTCAGTCCAGGCTCTGTCCCGGGTCAGTCCAGGCGCTGTCCCGGGTCCGTCTGGGGTCAGTGCAGGGTCTGTCAGTGGTCTGTCAGGGGTCTGTCCGGGGTCAGTCCAGGGTCTGTCAGGGGTCTGTCCGGGGTCAGTCCAGGGTCTGTCAGGGGTCTGTCCGGGGTCAGTCCAGGGTCTGTCAGGGGTCTGTCCGGGTGCCCAGGGCGCCTCGCGCAGACAAAGGCCCGGCGCCCGAGGGGCGGCTCGCGCAGACGCAGAGAGAGCGGCCCCTGCTCGGGCCGCCCGGCGGCCGCGCCTCACCGCCCCCGGCCCCCGCCGAGGCTCGGCCGCACTCACCGTCCCGCGCCGTGCCCATGAGCTGGTCCAGCAGGGCCCGCATCTGCGCCTGAGCGGACATGGCGGCGGAGACAGGCGCGGAGAAGCGCGTCCGCGGAGACACGGCGCGCTCGGCAATGCGGCCCCGCGCGGGACGCCGGGAGCACGCGCGTCACACCGGCGCGCGTCCTGTCGGGAAATGTAGTCCCCCGCGGACTGGGGCGTGGCTCCCGGGGGCACGGGCCGGCCAGGGGGCGGAGCCGGAGTCCCGACTCCGCCCCTGGGGGAACCGGAGTCTGTTTAGTAAATGAAATGGGACCAAGAAGAGCAACCCGGTGCCTCCTGGGGTTCCTCAGACCTGCAAGGTGTGGGCTCCCAAGGCGACCCAGGTGAGCTTTGTGGGGTAGCCGCTTAGGCCGGTGCTGTGCTTCACCCGAGCCCTCCGCGAGCTCACGCCAGTCTCCATTGCAGCACACACCGCGTGTGCACCTGAACCCAGAGACTCGTGTCGTAGATCCTGGGTTTGTCCAGCTGGCGTTCTCTGGGGCTACCCTCATTTATCACCTTAAATGGCCATGGCCACCCGATGCATGTTGTGCCCACTCTGGCCTCCGCCAGGAGAGGGCGGGGGGCGCGGGCCCGTTGCTAGGCAACAAGGCGGGGCCGGGGCAGGAGCGCTTCCGGCCGTTCGCGCCCGGCCGGCCGGAAGTGACGCGGGGGCGGGGCCCGGAGCGCCTGCGGCCCCGGCGGACAGCGCGGCGCAGGTGAGTGTCGTCGAGTGCGCGGCGCGGAGGGAGCGCGGGCGCCGTGGGGCTCCCGGCCGCCTGGCCTTGGGTTCGAGCGCGGGAGGCTCTCGGGGCGGGAGATGTGCTGACTCCGCGGCAGGTGGCCAGGGCGCGCGCTGAGCGCCCGAGGATTGTCTGCGTCAGGTGGACAGGTGTGCGGAGGGTTAGGGTTCAGAGGCTGCCCCATCGTCCGAGACGGAAGTGTCCCCGGGTCAGGGCTGCGAGCACGCGGGCTGTCCCCGGGTCAGGGCTGCAAGCAGAGCACCGCTGTCCATCCCCTGGGTAGGGCTGTCCCCAGATCAGCGTCGCGAGCGCCTCCGGGCTGTCCCCAGGTCAGGGCTGGGAGCACCTCTGAGTTGTCCACCAGGGCAGAGGCCAGGGGCTGGGAGGTGGGGAGCACAGTCCTTGGCAGACTGATGTCTCAGCATGCTGGGCGCCTCTCCCTGTGGGTGCTCAGGAATGCTTGTGGTTGGCTGGGCGGCTGTGGCTTTCTGGTGCCCAGGGCAGCGGGCGCCCCCCTTCTGTGGAGGCTGGAAGGAAAGCAGTGACCTCAGCCCCCTGGCCCCTGCTGGGTGAGGATGCATCTCGACCCAGCCTCGGGGTGACCACCACTCCAGGAGGACCTGGTCATGGGGAAGGAGCCAGGCAGTGAGGAGAGGCTGCTGGGGTGGGACCACAAGTGTCGGATCCCAATCACATCACCCCGCCACTGGGATTCTGCCTTCTGAAGGGAGGCATGCAGAGCACCATAGCCGTTAACATACCTGTTGGAAAGAGTGCCCAAGCATCTGGAGTCTGGACATTGTGCCTGGTCCTGCTGTTTGTCTTAGTCAGCAAGCCTGGGAAAGGAGCCTTCCCCAAGGTCAGGCTCTGGGCGGGGGGTGTTCCATCAGACCAGCACATCCACTGTTCCTGGAGGGGAAGTGAGTGGCGCGGATGCCCGTAGGGGCCCCACATCTAGATCTATTTATTGGTTTATGAGAAGCAGAATGACAGAGAGCTTGTGTCTGTTGGTTCACACCCCAGTGGCTGCAGCAGTCAGGGCTGGGCTGGGCTAAAGACAGGAGCTCCGTGCAGGCCTACCGTGTGGGAAGCAGGAACCCAGAGTGAAGCTGTATTTCAGTGAGTGACATGGCTGTTCCCCACGGTGTCCGGACCCCAGCTCCATACACCATCCACTGCATCTGCAAGCTGTAAGTTTCAAAGCAAGTGGTTAGAGAATGCATTAATATACAACTCCTTCAAGAAAGTAAATGAGCAGAAGAGTGGGTCCTGTGTCAGTGGGGCTGTACGGGAGGAGAGGCGGCCTACATTCTGGCTTAGTGGCTAATGCCACTGCCTGCAGCACCAGCATCCCATGTGGGTACCACTTTGAGTCCCAGTTGTCCTCCTTTCTATCCAGCTCTCTGTTTATGACCCTGGGAAAGCAGTAGATGCCTCTGCACTCACAAAGGGAGAGCCAGGTTGAGACCCACTCTGAGCTTTGTTCTGTCCCAGCCCAGTCCTTTAGAATTATTTGGGGAGTGAGCCCAAGATACAACATGGGTGACTCTCTGTCCCTGTGGATAACACCCTGCTTGTCATGGGTGCTATGAGCCATCCGCCTGCCTTTCACATGTTTGGCAGGTGAGCTTCTTGTCCAACAGGGGGTTCTTATCCGGCTCTAGCTTTGCAAACCCCTTGTGGAACTTAGGTTGTCAGGACCTTAAAGCAAAAGGCTGGCTCCTGACTTAAATACCAGAAGGAGATACTGAGAGCAAGTCCTGAATCTACCCTGGGGATAACACAGATACCTGTTGGCACTAGGCAGCAGGTGCTTCTCTGGTCTGCCCGTTCAGGTGATAGATTCTTTAGATGGAAGGATGGAGACCGAGGCCCACCCAGTCTTTGGGTTGGTCCAAAGGGATCAGGCTGGAGTTGTTATAGGGTTTTTGACCCGGAATATGGCAGCAACCTCAATTCTTGTCTTGCAGGAAAGAAGAATTTTCATGCGGACACAGTTTAGTTTTAAAGCAAGATTTATTTAAAAAGTTGAGAAAGGGGACTCCCGTCCTAGTGACAGGAGGGGGCTCTGAGATAGAAAGGACCCTTCCCCCCTGCCATAGTGGCAGGAGAAAGTGGAGGAAAAAAAGAGACCAGTATTAATGGTGGGTCTTTTTAAAGGTTTGCTTCAAAGGGGCTCTTCAAGGACAGAAGGAAATTCCTGGTCCCCCTGGTATCTGGCTTTGGGGCAAAAGACCAGACAGGTGGCAGACATTGGGCATTCCTGGCCTTGGGACATTCCTGGCCTCCAGTCCTCTTTTCAGTGATAAGGAGATCAGCCTGAGGCCCTCCTACACAATGGCCGGAGATAATGGCTGATGCTTCAGGTGGGGAATTGATATGCTAATATCACCCTTGTCCCTTGCTCTGGTGAATCCAAGACATGGTAGGGAAAATACTCTTATATTTGAGGAAAAATGACTTGGGGACCCAGAATACCCTAACTGCCTACTGCCCAGTCTAACTTCTCTCACAGAGTCACACTCCTTTCTGTCCCACAGCCTGCTTAATGTAAGGTGTGGAGACCTCTCCATGAGAATGCCAACCTTAATCCATGAAGAAAGCTGACTGCCTGTAGTTTTTGGAAAACCAGAAATAGGAGGAGTTGCTTCCTGTCTGCAGTGCATTTAGCTATCCAGCCACAGCCTCACTTCAGGAGATATTGTGACCCATCCTCAATTACTCTGAATGTTTTGTGGGGCTGGCACCTCAGCAGAGCAGTTAGAATGCTACTTGGGGTGCCTGGGTGTAAGTCCCAGGGTAGCTTCTTTCCTGCCTAGGCATGGCTGGCTGCATCTGTGGCTGGCATTTAGAGCGTGAAGCAGTGGATAGGAGATCTGTCACTTGGACTTTCAAAAAAGAAAAGTAAACAGAATTAAAGACATGTTTCAGTTACAGAAGGAAGGAGTCGTGAAGGGCTGGGGAACACGTGCTGGGCTTCTCTCGCCTTTGGCAGGGATCCATGACCTTAATGTTTGTTCTCAGGAGGAATAATTACGTGCTTGTTCTTTCTCTTGGGCTTGTTCTCGGGGACGGGAAGGCGTAGCTGTTGGCTGTAAACAGCTCCACACTGACTGTCATTGTCTGATGTCTGTTTTGCTCAGTGGAAGGACCTCACGGGTGCTGCACACCACTCCTGACTGTGGTCGGGCTCGTCCCCATGGAGCAGACAGTGGGCACACCTGCGGGAAGATGGCTAGGGAATTGTGGAGGACCTGAGGGCTCAGGAGCGTTACTGTATTGGGCCTGTTTTGCCTGGAGACAACGCTCCGTGAAACTCCACCTGTGCATCACCTGTTCTTATTGAATATACACTGTTGGCTTGGCCCCAGGGACTCTGCAGATGCCCACTTGGCCT
Organism: Ochotona curzoniae; assembly: GCF_017591425.1. NCBI lineage: Eukaryota > Metazoa > Chordata > Mammalia > Lagomorpha > Ochotonidae > Ochotona > Ochotona curzoniae. The sequence continues at coordinate 24,492,241 of NW_024465421.1, read as the reverse complement.
TAACTGTCCCATACAACAGGGGAGAAAAGTGCACTAAATACTGGAATGAAAGGTACTGAGCTCCCTGGTGTGGGCTGGAAGGGAACAGCTCTGAAGTTTGAAGCTGACAAGCATGCGAAGTGTCCAACATGTGTGTCGCTTGCTCTTCAAATCATTGTCCTGGCTGGTGACCAAAGGTGATCCCCAGGCAGTCCACAGATGAAGGGACAAATTCAGGGGCTATACAGCAAGGACCCTCTGTTCTGGATAATTCTTGCCTGATCAAAGGAGTCCAGAGTCAACACATACGTCATCAGGGGCTGCTCCATTTCTGGTCCAGCTCCCTGCTAACGGCCTGGGTGCTTGGTCTCCTGCCACCTGCTCAGAGTGTGCGTTAGCAGGAAGTCGGCCGGGCAGCAGGGAACATGGTGGCCTCATCCTCCTCTGGAGCCAGCCTCATCTCTGCCCACTGGCTTGGTGTGTTGCTCTGAGAGACATGGTTCTTTTCCTGTCTGCAGCTCAGGGGGTTTTGTGATCCTGCAGCTCTCAGCTGCTCCACCGGGTGAAGCTTTCACTGTCCCTGTGTATTGCCCTCAGAGCAGGTGGGGCAGCCCAGGGCCTTGGTGTTGCGCAGACACCAATAATGTCCTGGCTAGGGAACTAGTCCCCCTGGGCATTATGTGTCCATGCTAGTTTGTATTTAAGTCACATTGTTACCCTCATGTTTTGTTTTTTTCTCGTTTTGCTTGGCATTAAAGTCAAGAAATGGACTTGATAACCATCATTTTAGATGGGGAGAACCTCCTGTGAGTGAATTCCCAGGCTCTGTCCCTGGACCCTGGCTGGCGGAAAGTAGCAGAATAAGACCGGATGCAGGCGAGGAGGATCCAGTGTCTGATGCCCACTCTGACAGGGTTCATCTCTTTCAGCATGTACACAGATACAGATTGTGCCTTCCTTTAATCTCTGTCACCTTGGTCGTGACATGCTGATTCCATGTAGCCTCTTGTCGGCTGAGAGAGGCATGCTGTACCCGAGCTGGGACTCCAGGAGCCTTCCACGCTTAATGGTTCTGCAGAGCCTGGCAGGACGTGGGCTTGCTCATGCCACCATGGGATGCCAAGGAAGTTGGTGCTAAGTCTGTGGTTTGCAGATGCCCGTTACAGGTGCAAAGGCAAAATACCTTTCCTGTCTCTCCTGCCTTCTCTTTGAGTAGAGTTTAGCAGTGGTTGTAATTTGAACCAAAGAAACCTGGAGTCCTCAGAACTACCTTATTTTGGGGGGAACTGTTGGGGTCAGAGTCTGATGTTTTGAACCTCCCGTCCTTCCTTTGAGGGCCCTGGGGCGCAGGCAGCATGGATGAAGAGCCTGAGAAGGTGGGCTGGGCTTGCTCCGGAAGGCCCAAGGACACGTGTCAGAGGACAGTGTTGTGCAGTGCTCAGAGCCCTGTGGAGCCCAGCTCTCCCACTGCAAGGCAGGGCCCTGGGGCCAGTGTGGGTGGTGGGCCTCACGCACCAGGCTAAACCCGTGGCTTGCTGCGTGTTCAGGGGTGTCAGTGTCCCCCCACCCTCCCCTGTGGTGAGCTTTGCCTGCGTTCAAAAGCGGCATTGCCCGCATGGGTCCCAGTCCTTACAAGGCAAGCCCTGCGGCCTGGAGGGGTGTTGTCAGGAGAAGCACCCATCTGGTGGGCTAAAGGGACCCTGCTTGGACAGTGGTCTTCTGTGTGTGCTGTTCGTAGTCGAGGCCTGAGGCCAGGAGCCCTGCGAAGGTGGGGCAGTCAGGGCTGGGGGGTGGGAGATGGAGAGCGCAGGTAGCTGCTGCGGGGCCCTGCCTGGGACTGCTCTTTGCCTCGCTGGCCTCTGTCTGGCCCTGCTAAAGGACCTGTGTTTGGTAAAGAATTGTCCATTGTAAGTTAATCCTAGACCACCAGCAGTAGTACTGAGCCGTCCTTGGTGCCTATGGTGGGGCAGTTGGGACAGAGCTGAGGTCAGGCCGTGAACATGGAAGACAGATCTGGAACAGGAACCCCATGCCTTTGGGTTTCACTAACTGTTCTCTTCCTTTTTATTTGAAAGGAGAGTTGCAAAGAGAGATGGGAAGAAAGATTTTCCCATCTGTTAGTTCATTGCCCAATTGTCCACAGTGGGCAGAGCTGGGCGATGCAGTCGGGCTCTGTCCAGGTGTCTTTCACGGCTGCAGGAGCCCAAGCACTAGAGCCATTCCTGTTGTTTTTGGAAGTGCAGCAGCCAGGGCTTGAACCGGCACTCACATGGGATACTGGCGCTGCAGGCAGCAGTTCTACCAGCTATGCCATGGTGCTGGTCCCTCCGCCAGCCTTAATGTGCATTCTCTGTGCATTAAGTCCGACTTTATGAAATCTTTGATAGTTCAGGACCCAGAACTGTCATGTCACCTATCATGACAAAGGCAGTTTAGCCCATCTGCTGCAAGCCGGCTGGCTTCCTCCCTCCCTCCCTCCCTCTCTGTCTTCCTCCCTTCCTTCCTAGCTAACTGCCTTCCTCCCTCCCTGTCTGCCTTTTTTTTTTTTTTAAGATTTTTAAATTTATTTTAATTGGAAAGTCAGATATACAGAGAGGAAGATCTGCCATTTGCTGGTTCACTCCCCAAGTGGCTTCAATGGCTGGAGTTGCGCCCATCCGAAGCCAGGAGCCCAGAGCTTCTTCCGAGTCTCCCATGCAGGTGCAGGGCCCCAAGGCTTTGGGCCATCCTCAACTCCTTTCCCAGGCCACAAGCAGGGAGCTGGATGGGAAGTGGAGCTGCTGGGATTAGAACCAGCGCCCATATAGGATCCTGGCGCGTTCAAGGAGAGGACTTTAACTGCTAGGCCACACCGCCGGGCCCCGTGGCACAGAGAATAAACCACCACCTGTGCTGCAAGTCCTGGTGGCTCCACTTCCCAACCAGCTCCCTGCTAATGCACATGGGAAAGGAGCAGAGGATGACCAGGTGCTTGGGACCCTGCCACCAGCTTGTCCCAGCCCCAGCTATTGCAGCCATTGGGAGAGTGAATTGTTTATTGCAAAGTCAGATATACAGAGAAGAGGAGAGAGAGGAAGATCCTTTCTGCTGGTTCACTCCCCAAGTGGCTGCAACAGCCTGACCTGCGCCAATCCGAAGCCAGGAGCCTCTTCCAGGTCTCCCACATGGATGCAGGGTCTCAAGGCTTTGAGCTGTCCTTGACTGCTTTCCCAGGCCACAGGCAGGGAGCTGGGTGGCAAGCGGCGCTGTCAGGATCAGAACTGGCACCCATATGGATCCTGGTACATGCAAAGCAAGAAGTTTAGGCACCAGGCTACTGCACCGGGCCCATGGCAGAGGTTTTCAGGGATGCTGAGGGAGGTTGGCCATTGGGCGGGCAGGTGAAACTCGCCTGACCACATTCACTTCTGCTTGCCTGTGGTCACTGCAGGACGCAGGAGCCCCAGGATACCATGGCTGTGGAGTGGTTTGGGCACCTGCCTCCCGAGTGGAACTTGCCTGCCTGTGGAAGGCTCTGTTGCCCACCTCATGGGACATTAGCAGCTTCCCCCTCTGCCTCTGCGCTCCGTAGGGGGCTGTGTGTGGCTGTAGCCCTGTCCCAGCCCTCTGCGCTCCGTAGGGGGCTGTGTGTGGCTGTAGCACTGTCCCAGCCCTCTCTTCCTAACCAGATGTCCCATGTGATCTGAGTTCTTTTCCCCCTCACTGGTCAGAGGCCACTTGCATAACCTACCTTTTCTAGTCCTGTTCAGAACCACCGGGCAGGGCAGTACAGCTGCCAGTCTGCACCACTCACTGCCCAGCATCCCTGTCGCAGTGCTGCTTTGAGCTCTAGCTGCTCTGCTTCAGATCCACTGGGCAGGCAGCAAGACCCTTGGTGCCCTGGAGACTCAGGTGGGCTCCTGGCTTAGCCTGTTCCAGCTACCTGGGGAGTGAGCTGGCAGATGGAAGCTGTCTCTGCCTTCCCATCACTCTGCCTGTGGAATCAATAAGTAAATCGTTAAAAAAAAAAAATGGAGGTCGGTGGACAGGTGTGAGGTGTACCAATGGAGAAGTCAGCCTGTGGAGGGAGTGTTTGGAGGGGTCGCCGCCTTCCGGGCCGAAGCTCATGAGGGGAGCGTGTGCACTCCCTGAGCTTGAAGAAGTCTGGCACGGAGGCCTGGAGCAGACTTGATGCAAGGGACAAGCGCGCTGCCCCCTCCCTGTGCTTTGCTGTCCCGGCTCATTCCCAACTCTGATCCGGCTTTGTCCCGGCCTGCCCTGCTCCTGCCCCGGGAGGCGGGTCCCTGCCTGGGGCGTGGCCTGAGGGCTGGGCAAGCTGGGCTGAGAGCCTCTGCACCTACAGGCTGCTCCTGAGACGCACCTTGCCGGTGGCTGCCAACACCACCACCCCTCACCAGAGTCGACAGAGGACAGCTCAGGAAGTCAGACACAGAGACCCATGCTCCAGTGCTGCTGGTGACCAGGTGGGTCTGGGAAATGCACCCAATTTCCCAGAGTGAGGGTGAGGTGGCGTCCTGTTCAGGCGGGCAGTGTCCCTGTGCCCCTGTGTCCGCCCGGAATTGGAGGCTGCATTTGCTGGCCCAGTTCCTCACAGACAGTCGTGCCCAGGTTGCTGGTGGCTTTTCCCCTGGTCCTGCTGCCACACCTGGCCAAGCCCAGGTAACATGCCAGGCTTGATGAGCCCTGCCCTGACTACTCCCATTCCTGATTCCCGGGAGGGTACAGCAAGAGCGCCCAGCCCTCCCCACCACCTGCCTCCTGTCCCCGGCTGTGCCACTTGGGTGGCTTTCAGTGGGCAGCACACCAGCCACAAGCCTTCGTTTGCTAGCTTTTTATTCTTGGGGTTGCATGGCTGGGTGATGCTGGCAACTCTGTCCCCCGGGAGGAGTCCCCTGCTGTGCTCCGGGAGAGCTGTGACTTCCCTACCCACACTGTCAGTTTTTGCTCTTTGAATTAAAGCCATTCTGGTAGCTATATCAACGTTTTCTAGTAAGAACTATTTTTAAAAACAGTTACAGGAAGATAGTGAAGGTCAGAGAGCACAGTGTTTAAGCCAGCATTTAGATCTGTCTTCCTCTGTCTCCCCCTCCCCCCCACTAGGGCAGGTGTGTCCCTGCCCTATCCCGTGATCCCTGTGGGACCCCGCCGTCCCCTCAGGCTGCGTCCTGTTGTTTTGGATGGTAGCATTGTGGTGTGGTGGGCTGAGCCATCACCTAGGACCCCCTCCATCCCACAGCCTAGCCCTGGTTCAGGTCTCAGCTGCTCACTTCTGATCCAGCTCTCTGCTTAATGCCCCTGGGAAAGTAGCAGAGAATGGCTTAGGGGTATGGGCTCCATCGTAGCCACCAGGGCATGACCAGGGATTGGAAGATCTTTACTCCATGTTCTTCCTCTCTTGTAACTGCTGTTCAAGTAAGCGAATCTTAAAACAAGCAAACAGGAAAAGGAAATGAGAGCACCATACCTTTCACAAGCAGAAATCTGTTTCTCATAGCCAGAAACAAGGTGGGACTGACATGCTGGCTTACGTGGCCCAGGCGCCTGTCATACGTGGCCTGTGGCTTCCCAGCCCCAGCATATTTCCCCCCGTCGTGTGTGGGACCCAGCCAGGAGGGGAGTGGGTGGGCAGAGACACGCTGTTCGTGCCCCATCACCTGACGCTGTGCCCACCTTCCTTGACACCATGGTTGGAATTAGCTCCTGCTGGCTTGGACCCTGTTGACTGCTGCTGTTGGCGCTTTGAGCAGCTCTTAGTAAGGCAGTGCTGTCAGCGTCCTTCCCCTGCTCAGATGAGGAGCAGTGGCCTGCAGTCACATGACTTCCCTTCCCAAGTGATAAGCTGTGACTGTGACCACACAACCCACCTTCCTGCCCACGTACCGCAGGCGGTCCCCCCACCCCCCGCACAGTGCCTGCAGGAGCAAGTTCTCACCGGGGCCACCTTTTCCACTGTGGGGAAGGCAAGCAGCACCAGGCTTGGTTCCGTGTCCTGTGTAGGTTTGTTGGGCCTCGCAACTCTGCCCCACACTACGACTCCCCAGGGGAGGCAGGCAGGGTGGGAGGCTCCAGTTCCTGAAGCTGGTTCCCCAAGTCCATGTTCCATAGCACAATCTGTCAAGCAGCACCCTGGATGTTGTTTGCTGGTGGTGCGTGGTTAGGGTGCACCCAAACTCCTAAGCGGGAAAGGAGCAGAACTGGGTGGGCGGGGCTTTCTGCTCTGGTGGCTTTGATGTCCTAATGCTGTTGGGTTTTGTATTATTTATTGGACCCAGTGCAGTAGTGGCCAGAGTCCTCACCTTGCACATGCCAGGATCCCATATGGGCACCAGTTCATATTCTGGCAGCCCCATTTCCCATGCAGCTCCCTGCTTGTTGCCTGAGAAATCAGTGGAGGACGGCCCAAAACTTTGGGACCCTCCACCTGTGTGGGAGACCTGGAAGAGGCTCCTGGCTCCTGGTTTTGGATTGGTGTAGCTACGGTTGTTGTGGCCACTTGAGGAGTGAATCATCAGACAGAAGATCTTCCTCTCTGTCCTTCCTCCTCTATGTGTATCTGACTTTTCAGTAAAAATAAACAAAACTTAAAAAAACAAAAGATTTATTTTATGTATTTGAAAGGTAGGGCAGACACATACAGAGAGAGAGAGGGAAAATTTTCTACATGCTGGTTTATCCTCCAAATGACTGCTCGGAGGGAGGGCTAGGCTGTGCTGAAGCCAGCAGCTAGGAGCTTCTTCCAGGTCTTCCTGATGGCTGCAGAGTCCCAAGCACTCGGGCCATCCTCTGTGTTCCCAGGCAGTTAGCAGGGACTTGGCTCGGAAGTAGAGCAGCCAGACTTGAAACGGTGCAGCATTAAAGGTGGCCGCTTATCCCATTATGCCCCATATATTTGGCTTATTAACACAGTGACCAGGAATAGGCCCTGGGATGTGCACGTGACTATGGACAACAAGGACTTAGAAGCTGAGAGCCACCCCTTGAAGAGCGAAGACAGAAAGTCAAAACAGAGTCCGGGAAACCCAGTTAAAGCTGAAGACCGCCTGCAGCGCTCGCCTGCTCAGTCCCGGCTCTCACGGTGCCGAGCGGTGGCGTTTTTCCTCTCACTCTTCCTCTGCCTCTTTGTGGTATTTGTGGTCTCGTTCATCATCCCCTGTCCTGACCGACCTATGTCCAAGAGGATGTGGAGACTTGACTACAATGCAGCAGGTGAGTGTCTGAGGCTGTCCATCCTGGGAGTGACTCGGGCTGCCCTTGTTGGCCTGAGCAGCCTTTGGTGAAGTCCTCCTGAGCATCTGGGAGCTCAGCACCCCACCCCCACAGAAAGAATGAGGGTGAAATGAATCAAGTGATCTGATCACATCCCTAAAACAGACAGCCTCCAGTGAAACAGAACTGGGGTGGCAGTTGTAGCCGAGGCTGTTGAGAAGCCTGCAAATGTCCCACACATTGTGTCCCCTCCTGCCACAATGCCCGCAGAGCCACTGGCCCTGTGGCCATCTAGAAAAGCACACCCACCCTGTCTTGTGCCTTTTTTTTTTTTTTTTTTAATTTATTTATTTTCTTGGGCCCGGCGGCGTGGCCTAGCGGCTAAAGTCCCTGACTTGAATGCTCTGGGATCCCATATGGGCCCGGTTCTAATCCCAGCAGCTCCACTTCCCATCCAGCTCCCTGCCTATGGCCTGGGAAAGCAGTTGAGGATGGCCCAAAGCTTTGGGACCCTGCATCCACATGGGAGACCCGGAAGAGGTTCCTGGATCCTGGCTTTGGACCAGCATAGCGTCGGCTGTTGGGGCCACTTGGGGAGTGAATCATCGGACGGAAGATCTTCCTCTCTTTCCTCCTCTGTATCTCTGCCTTTCCAAGAAATAAATAAATCTTCTTTAAAAAAAAAAAAAGATTTATTTATTTTTTATTGGAAAGGCAGAGATACAGTAAGGAGAGAGAGGAAGATCTTCCGTCCGATGTTTCATTCCCCAAGTGGCCCCAACGGCCAGAGCTGAGCCCTTCCAAAGCCAGGAGCCTCTTCTGGGTCTCCCATGCGGGTGCAGGGTCCCAAGGCTTTGGGCCATCCTCGACAGCTTTCCCAGGACACAGGCAGGGAGCTGGATGGGAAGTGGAGCTGCTGGGATTAGAACCGGCGCCCATATGGGATCCTGGCGAGGACTTCAGCCGCTAGGCCACACCGCCAGGCTCCTGCCTTTTCTTTTGTTGGCTTGCTTTTGGCATCAGTACATTCAGTGGTACAAAGATTTTCCCCCTGTTCTCAGTTTCACAGTACTAGCCCCTCAGTCAACAGAGATCATTCCAGTTTTAGTATATGTGCTGTCGAAGCGAGTACAAGTCAACAGAGATCAAAGTCCAAAACTCAACTTGTATGTGACCTGCAGCCAAGGGTTGGCCTTAATCTCTGGGTGTGTGGCGGGAGGCCCTTGATGAAAGGAAGCAATTCCTTTAGAGTGTGGGGTGTGGGCATGCCCTGAGAGGGCCCCAAGGAATGCCAAGACAATATCTTCCTGGATGGGGGCTGTTGCGAATGCCCCCTTGTGACCCTGCACCCCATCCTTCGCGACAGCAGGGTGCCTAATCCTGGCTGTGGCTGCCCGGTGGTCTCTGCCTGTGTGGCCCAGGATGGCTTGTGGCTGCTGGGTGGTCTCTACCTGCGTGCTCCGGACTGCCCGTGGCTGCCAAGTGGTCCAGCATTGGTGCAGCCCAGGATGTACTGTGCCTGGTTGTCTCTTCCAGTCACCTATGATTTCCTGGCCCTCGAAGACATTAACGGGGACAGGATACAGGACATCCTCTTTCTTTATAAAACCACCAGCGCTAGCGACGCTGTTAACCACTCCTGCACTGAGGAAGGTAATTGCAGTGCTCTCAGGGTTACTGGGCTCCGGGATACATTACGTCACTCTCCCGGGGGTGGGGAGGGTCTCGGAGGCCAGCCCCAGCCCAGGCAGGGGTTGAAGCCATCGCTCAGGCTGCCCAGCCGGCATCCATCTCATTCCCAGGCTCCTCCCCCTGTGCTTTTGTGGCTGCGGTGTCGGGGGCCAATGGCAGCGTGCTGTGGGAGAAGCCCGTGGCCCCCGACGTGGCCCTCGCAGACTGTGCCGTGCCCCAGTTGACAGATGCCGAGGTGGCACCCACCTGTGTCCTTGTGGGCAGGCCCAGATCTTTCATTGCCGTGGATGTGTTCACAGGTGGGTCAGCTATCCCCTCCCAGGGGTGGCGCCACCGGCTGCTCAGGGGGTCGGTGTTGGCAAGGAGGACTCGGGAGGGGCTGACACTGGCCTGCGGGGCTGCTGGCTGTGAGCACTCACACTGGGCGTGCTGGGTGTGGGACATACCTGCAACGGGGCTTCAGCCAGAGGCAGCACAGGAAGCCTGGATCCCGCACTCTACCTGCTTGCAGGCAAGACCCGGTGGAGCCACCCCAGTGGTTTTGGCAGCAACACGTCCATCCTGCGACCTCTGCTGCATGTGCCAGACGTCAATGGCGATGGAGCCCCAGACCTGCTTCTCCTCACCAGGGAGGGAATGGAGGTGCGGAGGAGTGCCCCTGCCAGCCCCTCCCAAGGCCTGGCCTGACACTTCCCCTGGGCCCCCTCACTGCCTGCTACCCTGTCACTGCAGGTGCAGGGTTACCTCTACTCAGGCAGCACCGGGCACCAGATTGGCCGTGGAGTTAGCCTGGGTGTCGCCGGGCACAGCAGCCCCCTGCTTCATGTCACCAGAACGGGCGCACACTACATTCTCCTCCCCTGTGGTAAGTGGCCTACCTCAGGTCCCTGAAGCAGCACTGAGGAGGGAGAGGGCATAGCTGCCTGGGACCAATGGCATGGGTATCTTGTGTGTTGGACAGCAGATTCCCTCTGCGGCTGCTCCATGAAGGGTCTGTACAAGCAGGTGACTGGGGAGGAGGGCCCCCTGCAGACGGACCCCCTGTGGGAGAGGAAGCTCAGCTCCACCGGCCACAAGCTGGATCTACACAGGTGGGTGCGGCACCCAGGCGGGCTGCTGGCGTCTGTGCAGGCTGAGCTGGACCACAGGAGCGGGCAGCTCGGCCGTGGGAGCCTGAGGGGTGTTGGGGTCAGCCAAGACCTGCCCACTACTCTTCCCCTCTCACCCCACAGCTCCGGGGCTGTGCACCACCTGATGAACGTGCCAGGGAAAGGCGGCCAGGACTTGCTGCTCGTGGGCTCTGAGGCCTGCATGCTGCTGGACGGTCAGGAGCTCACACCCAGGTGGACCCTGGGCGTGGCCCAGGTCCTGAGGTACTAGGCAGCCCTGGGTGTAGCCAGGTTTCCTGGGCCGTGGGGATGAGGCCTGGCACTCATCCTGGGTGCTGCCCACTCTGGGTGTCCAAGTGCCTCTTCCCCCTTGGTCTCTAGACACCCCTGTGAGCTCTCCCCTCCTCCTTTCAGAAAACCTGTCCTCGGCCACTACAAACCAGATGCCTTGGCCGTGGTCATTGAGAACGGAACCGGCCTTGACAGACAGGTGGCTGTGCCTTCTCCTGCCACCCTCTTCGGGCAGAATGGCGTCTTCAGGGGTTGGGGCTGTCTTCACGAGATGGGCCCCCGTCAGTACCCCCTTCCCCTCCATCCGTAGATCCTCCTCCTGGACCTCAGCTCTGGAAACACCTTGTGGAGCCAGGCCCTCCCCGGCCTGCCACAGGGTCCACCATCCACCACTCTTCCCACCGCAGACCACCGCTCTGCCTTCTTCTTCTGGGGCCTGCATGAACTAACCAGCACCAACGAGACGGTATGGCCGAGGCTGCACTCAGGGCACCCGAGCTGGGAGCCAGTGCCGGGCTGAATCTGCCTGGATGCACCTGGGGGCTGCTGAATGCCCCGTCAGGGCCTCCCTGGAGGCTGATGGGCCTGAGATGGGGAGGGGGACAGCCTGGCTGGGGTAAGGAGCTTGGAGCCAGTACTGTGGGGCAGCCTGTTGGGGCAGCACCGCTCTACTAGCAGCCTCCTTGGACCATGAGGCCGTATGTGAGGCTGGCTCTTGTCACAGGAGCCCGAGGCCAACTGGCACAGTCTGTATATGTTCCACCCGACGCTGCCACACGTGCTGCTGGAGCTGGCCAACGTGTCTGCCAACATCGTCATTGCAGATGGTGAGTGAGGTCCTGAGCCAGGCCCCCGCTGGCACACTGCTGCCCACTGACGGCTGTGTCCCCACAGTACTCCTGTTCGAGCCGAGCCGCCATGCCGCCTACATCCTCCTGACGGGCCCTGCCAGCTCCGACATGCCCGGGCTGGTGTCTGTGACCAAGCACAAGGTGCGCGACCTCGTGCCGGGCAGCAGAGTAGTCCACCTGGGCAAGGGGGGCCCGGAGAGTGACCAGGCCATCAGAGACCGCTTCTCCCAGCTGCGCTATCGGAGTGACACTTAGGTGGAGATCACTGGAAGCTGGGGGCAGGACGGGGGGGGGGGGCAACCACTGGCCAGCCCTTCCTGCTATGTCCAGCAGGGAGTCAGGGCTTTCAGGGTCCTCCTCCAGGTGTCCCTTCCGCCTCCCTCGTGTCTCCTGGGTCCACTGGACAGAGTTTGCCTGCCAGCTGTGCCTCGCCAAGTGCCCAGGACCTGTGCTCCCGTGTCTCCCCACACCAGCCTCAGGGGAGCCAACCAAATGCAGCTGCAGCACTGGGTGCTCCGGCCTGGGGCTACTGCCAGCTGGAGTTGCTGAGGTTTCTGATATGGTGGGCCACACTGCAGCTGTGTGTATCCCCACGCCCACCTTGGCCTGTGAATGCTTCTACCCCTTCTCTCCTGCCTACCCTGGTGTCTGCAACCCCACTCACCTCTGTGCCTTGCTGCCCCTGGCGGCTCAGCACCCTGAGCACATAGCAGAGCTGCCTCGCAGCACCCTCCATCCCAGGAGAACCAAATAAACCATTTGCACTGTGTGACCCTGCACCTGGTCAGATGTGAGCTGTGTCAGTCAGTGGTTCTGAGGAGTGACAGAAGCAGAGGTGGGGGACAGCTGCAGGGAAGATGCTCCCAGATGTGTGTGGACAGAAGCTGGGCTCCATGAGTGGCCACGCTGCCCTGGGTCCCCATGGGCTGCTGAGCTCTAGGCTGCCCTGCAAAGCAGCAGCAGTCTCACCCCAACAGATGGCCTTCCCACCGTGGGTGAGGTCAGCCTGCAGCCCATTGTCGGCCACCCAGGATCAGCAAGGCAGAAGTCCCTGCCTCAGGCAGCCACATTCCACAGCAGGCTCACCCCTCATTCCAGCACAGCTGTCCTTCCACCCCCACAGCCCCTGCCTCCTGGGATCCAGGTAGAGCCTGGGAGGGCTGGGTCACTTCATGGTCAGCCCACACACTGGGAACCTTGCCTGGAGGCTCATTCATACCTGCGCCCCCCAGTATGCTCATACCAGCCACCATGTGTGCACACCCCAAGCTGTGCCCGCCATCCTTTATTGCCTGGAGGAACCAGCTGTGCATTCACCCTATGTCAGGGAGACCCCCCCAGCGCAATTACTCATGAGCCACAGCTTGTACCCCAAAAACACTAAGCCCAGGGTGGCCTCCATAGAATGGGGGCTCCCAGGAGTCCCATAGGGCAGGGTTGTGCCCACTCCTGGACCTGATGGGCTGATTGGGACCTTCCAGGGGTTAACTGCTAGAAGGGACTTCTGGGAGACGTCTGGAGCCCAGTGCTGCCCTGGAGAACACCAGGATGCAGGCGGTTCCAGGGGGCCTCCAGTCTCGCCCAGCCTTGTTGTCAGAGCCCTCCATCCTGAGCCAGGCTTGCTTTGGAGGGCTGCACAGTGAGCGGGCACAGGGCAGCAGGTGATCAGCAGCTGCAGGAACCCTGGGCTGAGGAGGGTATGGGGCAACCAGGGGCTGGGAGCTGACTGGTCTGCTAGGCCTCCTGGTGGCCAGCCGTGGGCTCCCCCAGAACGGGAAGGAATGTGGGGCGGGGGCTGGGGTGCCACGGCTTCCGCAGGAACAGGAACACCCTGTGGGTGAGAAGCAGCTGAAAGCTAGCACTGGGGTTCCCTGCCCTCGCCACAGAGCCTCACCCACGCCCTGGGGACCTGCCAGCCTCAGCCAGCAAGCGACAGCCTGGGCTCACCGCCTCTTGGTCTCTGCAGGGACCGTAGCCTCGGCCAGCAGGCCCTTGTACAGGTCCGACTTTAGGAACCTCGGGTAGGAGTCCTGCAAAAGGGGGCATTGGCCCTTGACCCCTCCCAGCTGGCCCTAGTCAGTCCTACCCTGGGAGGCCCGAGGGAGGGCTAGAGCATGGAGGAGAGCAGGGCATTGCCCCAAAGAGAGGACATGGATAGCATGTCACTGGGGCCAGCTGCAGCCCTGTAGGTTAGGCAGCCACAAGCGATGCTGGCTCCCTGAGTGGATTCTAGTTCTGCCTCCGGTTCCAACTCAGCTCCTTGCTAATGGGGCTGGGGAAGCACCTGCCTGTCCCGGAGTGGGTCAGCAGGAAGCTCACTGGAGGATGGTGACCATAGCTACTTTCCATCGTCTGGGAGTGGAGGATGGGTGTGGGAGGTCCCCTGGCTGCCGTGGGCACCCAGAGTGACCACACACCTCAGGCCCTCTGTTGCACTGCTTTGTGTGTGAAACAAACAAGCTGATTCCCCCTGCCCTGTCACATCGTTCACAGACCCACATCCCGGCATGCAGCGGGGTGCAAACACCATGCGGAGATCCTGGCAAAAGCACACCACCAGATGTGGGACTCGGGCCCACAGCCCACGTGGGAGAGCTGCCCTCAGCTTCAGCCTGGCCAGCGTGGCTGTCTGGGGAGGCCCTCTGCTCAGGTCTCCCTGCACAGCAGCACAGCACCACCTGCTGTGCGCGCCCACCTTCTTCATGAGCGTGTAGATGTGCAGCTGCGCGTCGTCCAGCACGTAGCGGTGTGGCTGGCTCAGGCCCGCCAGCGTGCGCTCCATCGTGCGGCTGTCGATGTTGACCCAGTGGGCAGCCCCGGGGGCCAGGAACTGCCTGGGGGAGGCGGGGAGGCGCGGCAGGTGCAAGCGGGCTGGCCAGTCCGCCACCCCCGCCCAGCCCCTCATACTCACTGATACACGGTGTCCACCAGGGCGGGGATCTGGGCCTGCCCTCCGTAACGCAGCTCCTCACAGGCTTCCCAAAAGCTGAGGTTCTCGGCTGGAGGCCGGACACTGCGTCAGCGGTCCCTCGGTCCCTCGAGCAGAGGGCAGCAGGGGAGGGGGGTCTGCTCACCACTGAACTCTTTCTCCAGGAAGTCCAGGAAGTGCGCCCGGCCCACAGGGTCGTCCAGGAGCTCGCGGAAGCTGAAGGCCCAGCGCTCCACACGAAGGCGCGTCGGCGTGGGCACCCTGGAGGCGAGGAAGGCGGTCTGCAGCTGCCCCTCACCCCGGGCGGGCCTGCCCACGGCCCTGCCCACCCGCAGCCCTGCGCTGGCTCACGTGGGCGCATTCACAGCCCAATAGGCCTCGTCATCTGTGACCCAGGGGTTGCTGGGCAGGCATCCGGACAGAATGGGGTCGTGGGACCCACGCTGACCGCTGAACTTGAGGTACCTGGGCAAGGATGGCAAGGCTGGTACCCCGCGGAAACAAGGCCTGGGTCCGCTGCCACCCCTCACCCCACTCACGCCTCAAGGCAGTCGGAGGACTTGAGCCGGCTCCTGCCCAGCGCCCTCCTGGCGTACTCGATCTAGGACAGGGGCCTGTGAGTCAGGGCCTGGTCAGCCTGGGCCCCTGACCCTGCCCACTGACCACACCTACCTCCCACTTGTAGAACTGCAGGCTCTTGCACTGAAAGGGAATGGCCACGATCAGGGACCCTGGCCCAATGGACCCTCCCCAAGCTGAGTCCCAAGTCCCCAGGATGTAGCACAGGACCCCTGATGGACTCTCAGATCCCCCTCTGCAAGATCTCTGGGAACTGTGAGTCTGGAAGCTACCAGAATGTTCCACAGAGATTCTCAAAATTGCCAGTCATCTTCAAAAGTGTATTTTTCTGATACAGAGGTGGCAGGCATTAGTGGGAGCTCCAGGGAACGCCACTGCAGGATGGACCTCACTCACCATGTGCAGGCGGCTGGGGGCACACAAGCTCCTCTCTGGACCTTGCTCCAGCACATGAGGGACCCCTGGCTGCAGCAAGAAGAGGTGGGGACTGTGCCTCCCGCCACCTGCAGGGACCTCAGCCCTGGACTCCCCGCCCAAGTCCTCTGAGGTCCAGGCTTCTGGGAAGACCTAGTCCTATGAGCTCACAGAGGCAGAACTGGCACCTGTCACCTTTACTAAGGCTGGGGGCTCACCGGGGGCCGGTTTACCAGCCAGTAGGTCTGCTCCTGGCACGCGATGACCAGCCTGTCTGCTCGGCGGCGCTGCCTGGCAGCCCTGAGGGCAGTGGGAGAGCTGGATGCATGCCACACCCCCGCCCAGCCTCAGCCCAAGTCCGGGGTGTCCACGCCAGCCGGCCAGCCAGCCAGGTTCACCTCAGCTGCTCCCTGGCTTGCATGAGCACCAGGTCCCAGGTATGGCCGATCTTGTGCCGCAGCTGGTCATAGTGCTCCTGTGGGAGGCCCCAGACCACACTCAGCTCTGAGGGAACTGCGCCGCCCCGGCCCCTGCCGCCCCTGGGCCCTCACCTTCTCGTGATCCCCCAGAGTGCCCTGTTTGTGGATGCGCTTCTTGGTCAAGTAGATGGCTGCAGGGACATGCGGCACGGTCCTGCCCTCAGTTCCCTTGTCCTTGGTCTGCATCTGGGCCTCAGACCCCAGCCAGCCCAGCCCCTGTTCTCACCGTAGTCCAACTCAGCAGCTGGCCACACAGTGCTCGCCCAGAAGTAGGGTGTCTGCCGTGCCATGGGAGAATGGTGTGCAGCACTGGCATGGCCTCCCCTTCCTGCTGCCACCCCCACTTCTGCCCGGCACCCTGGGAGGAGCCCCGGCTGGGCACTGCCCATCCTGAACAAGGCCTGCTTTTCTCTTGGGGCCTTGGGCAGGTGCAGTGGATTCAGGCTGGGGCAGAGGGTGACTGGGGGCTAGCTGGGGGACAGGAGAGGCAGGAAGACTCCGGCAGTTTGGGGCAAGCCACTCAGACACCAGTGGGCAGGGTGGGGATCCCAGGAAGGGGAAAGTCTTTCACCCCACAGCACTTGCATCCAGGCCTTTTGCAAGAGGGAGGAGTTGTGAGGCCTCCCCAGACGACCCCACCCTCAGGCTGCCCACAGGGCCCCAGCCTGACCTGGAACCTGTAGGGTGTATCATCCGGCCGCAGCACCAGACTGCGGAGGTCCCGCAGCGGATACAGATACCCGTGCTGCACCAGCAGCATGCCCAGGTGCAGCGCCTCTGCCGAGGGCACGGGTGAGAACAGGGGCAGCCGGCCCTCCCGCCCCCGCCCGCCCGGGCAGACCCTCACCCTCGTCCGAGATGCAGAACTTCTGGGTCAGCCACTGCACCACGTCGCCACCTGCGCAGGAAACACTGGCGTGGTGCCGCGTGGCGTGGGGTGGGGGCCAGGCTTCCCGGGCCTCCCACCCGGCCGCGGGCAGGGTCTCACCCGTCACGGCGTGAGGGATGACACTGACGAGGAGCCGCTGGCTTCGCATCTTCACGCCCTGATCCGGGTCCTGCATGCTCACGACCACCCGCTCCATCTATGCCGAGCGCGCTGCCATGAGGGCCAGCCTGGCCGCCGCCCCGCCCCACCGACCTCGGGCCCCTCCCCCCCCGTGGCCCTGCGGGAGGGGAGGGGGCACACCCGGCCGGGGGACAGGCCCAGGAATAGGCCCAGGGCGCAGGGAGGGGAGGGGGCACACCCGGCCGGGGGACAGGCCCAGGGCGCAGGGAGGGGAGGGGGCACACCCGGCCGGGGGACAGGCCCAGGGCGCAGGGAGGGGAGGGGGCACACCCGGCCGGGGGACAGGCCCAGGGCGCAGGGAGGGCCGTGCGCTGTGCCCACCTTGTCCAGGTTCGACTTCTGCGCGCGGGCGCGCTGGCCCAGGGGCGCGAGGCAGGCGGCCATGGTCGCGGCAGGTGGCGCAGGCCGGACCGCCCCGCCCCCGCGCGTTAATCCCGGGGCTGCGGGGCCGCCCTGAGTCTCCTCCTCATGTCTGGAGGCCTTGGGGCCCGGGAAGGGGCTGGGGGCAGGACCTGACCTGGGTAGATGTCTCCCGGGGCAGTCGGGGCCTTGACCTCGCTGAGGGCAGGCGCTCCAGGAGGGGCACTTGAGGGCGGCCTTGCCTGGGGAAAGGAGTTCGCGGGGTTTGTGGGGTGTGACCGGGGTTGTGAGGGCAGGATGGGGTAGCTTCCCCGGGTGCCTCACACCGTGGGTGACCATGACTCCTGGGACAGGGCAGGGAAGATGGGGGACGCTGGGGGTGGTGGGTGAGGAGGGAGGTAGGTGGCTGCAAGTGCCACCTGGGGAGCTGGCAGCCAGGTGGAGGCCACGCCTGGTTAGTTTCTGCTCTAAACATGCCCCCCACCCCACCCCGCGGAACTTCTGGGTGGGGTCACCTGGAAATGGATGGCTCAGGCCCCTGCTGCGGCGCCCAGAACCGCCTAGGCAGGCACCTTTGACAGTGGGAGGAGGGTCTGGGTGGGAGGACTGGGGCGTGCCCAACAGGCCTCCCAGCTCTGGGCGCAGGCCTCAGCGGTTCCAGGAGCTGCGCCTCCCGGGCATCTGCAGGATACATCCCCGCCCCCCCAGGACCCCTGAGCAGAAAGCTGTCCCACCCCGGGGTGTCCAGGAGCAGGGGTGGAACCAGACTCCAGGATCAGCCTGAAGGGGGAGGGCCTACCCAGGCTGCTGCCCAGGCTGCCATGCAGGGTGTGGTTCACCCTGGTGTCCCCAGAGCAGGGGGATGGGGCCGTGGCAGGGTGAGGTGTCAAGACCCCTGCCAGGTGGGGTCAGCACTGCCCAGAGACAAAGAAGACCCCCCCACCCAGGATTCCGCAGGCAGTGCCAGTCCTGGGGTCCAGCAGCCTGGGGTCCTTGAGTCCCCAGCTCAGGAGGAAGGAGGTCCGGGGATGTGGGGTGCGAGCCCCGGGTGTGGCAGGCAATGAGCGCCTGGGGACGCGGCGGGGGGCGCGCACCTGCTCCACCCGGCCCCGAGCACAGGGCTTCCCGGGAGACCCCAGCAGCTCGGCGGCGGGGGTGGGGCGGGCGGGGGACCGTGACGGCAGCCGCCGAGCACTCCGTGCGGGGCGCGGCTGTGTCGCGGCGGGGCCGGCCCGGTGCCAGCGGCAGCGCCCGCGCCGGGCGGGCGACACGCGCGTCTCTGCGGGGCTGCGCGGGGTCCGCGGAGCGGCTGGGGGCGCGCGGCGCGGGCGCGGCGCTGGGCGCGGGGGGCGCTCCCGGCCGGGATGAGCTCACCGCAGTCGCGCCGGGGCTGAGCGCCGAGCCGGGCGGCGGCTCCGCGGCGGGCCGGGCCGCGCGCCACCATGCTGGGCCTGGACGCGTGCGAGCTGGGGGCGCAGCTGCTGGAGCTGCTGCGGCTGGCGCTGTGCGCCCGAGGTGAGCGGCCACGTGGGCGGGGGGCTCGGGGCCGGGCTGGGAGCCTTCGCCCTCCGCCCCCAGCCCGTCTTGCGGCAACTTTGGGAGCCTCGCGTGCAGGGCCCTGGCTGGGGGGGCCCTGGCGGCGGGTGGGGGAAGGGGGGCCAGGCCTGTTGGTGAAGCCGGGGAGGCAGGGCCCCCTCTCACCCGGTGGGTGGAGACTGGAGACAGCGGCCAGGGGCTGAGAGAGAGCCTCCCCGCCTCCTGGAGACTGGTGGGAGGGGGCTGCGCATTAGGGAGCGAGCTGGGAGTAGGGGGCCCTGGAGAGGGGAGGGGGCTGAGTCTGCTCCAGGCCCTGGAGGCCTCCTGAAGGCGGCTCCTGTTTGGGGTCTCGGTTGCTGCCACCCTGGCCGGGATGTCAGGCTTGTCTAGGTCTGGGGGAGGGGGGCTGCAGGTTGGTGCTGCGATGCAGGGGTCAGCGGTGGGCAGCTGCTCATGCGGCCTTCCCGACCCTCAGTCCTCCTGGCTGACAAGGAGGGTGGGCAGCTGGTCGCGGCGTCCGAGGAAGAGGAGGAGGTGCTGGACGAGGCGGTGCCGGGGTACCGGGCCCCGAGCCAGAAGAGCTTGATGGAGATCCTGCAGCTGGACCCCGGGGACGCCAGCCTGGCCACGTACAAGCGGGTGCTGCTGGAGCCCCTGCCGCCTGTTGCGGGTATGGGCTTGGGCCCTGGACGTGGGCGGCAGCGTCCAGGTGTGTGTGGGGTGGGGGCGCCGTGTGACTTGGTTTCTCCCTAGACCCCAGCCTGCCCCAAGTGCAGGTGATGCGGCTGACGCTGCTGTCGGAGCAGGCCCCGGGGCCCGTCACCATGGACCTCACAGGTGTGTCCTCGGCCCTGCGGGGGGCTCTTGGCAGAGTCGGTCCTGCCGGGAGTCCAGCTCTCCACGGCCCCTCCTCCCACAGGAAACCTGGCTGAGCTGAAGGACCAGGTGTTTGTGCTGAAAGAGGGTGTCAACTACAGGGTGAAGATCACCTTCAAGGTGAGGTGCCCCGGGGGACCGCGTCTGGCTCCGCCCCATCCTGCCCCCCCCCCGCAGCACCTGATCGCCCCTGCCCACCCCCCCCAGGTCAA
Source organism: Ochotona curzoniae (assembly GCF_017591425.1). Classification (NCBI taxonomy): domain Eukaryota; kingdom Metazoa; phylum Chordata; class Mammalia; order Lagomorpha; family Ochotonidae; genus Ochotona; species Ochotona curzoniae. The sequence goes on along the minus strand of NW_024465421.1, from coordinate 24,472,659 downwards.
CAGGGAGATTGTCAGCGGGCTCAAGTGTGTCCATCACACCTACCGGCATGGCCTGCGCGGTGAGGACAGGGCCTGTGGCGAGCGGGCGGGCGGGTGAGCGGGCGGGGCAGGCCCTGACCCCTCGCCTTCCTGGCCTGCTGCAGTGGACAAGGCCGTGTGCATGGTGGGCAGTTACGGCCCCCGAGCAGAGGAGTACGAGTTTGTGACAGCTGAGGAGGAGGTGCCGCGGGGCCTGCTGGCGCGGGGCCCCTACATCGTGTGCTCGCTGGTCACCGACGACGACAGGACCAGACACCTGTGCTGGCAGTGGGGCCTCCTCATCGGCCGGGCCTGGGAGGACTGAGTCCCCAGGCCGCCCCTGCTTGCGGTCCTGTCTCCCCACCTCTTCCAGTGGCTGCCCAGGGACCCCCACCCCGCCCCAGTGCTCCCCACCCCCTTGATCTGAGACCCAGCCCCCGGCCCACTGCTGTGCCCCAAACAGCCCTATTAAACGTCACCCTGTCTGTGTGCCCTCTGTGTCGCCTTTCTGCCTCCTCCCTCCCGTGGGGGTGCCAGGGCCTTATCTTTCCTGCGAGTGGGCTGGTGCCACGTGGCGGCTGCTGCTTAGCCCCTCAGTCCCTTATCTGCCCCGTGGCCCTGAGGCCCGGCACTGCCGTGGGGTGCCAACTCTTGCCCATGCTGCCGCCGCTGCTCCTCCTGCTGCTGCTCCTGGGGACCCCAGGGCTCCAAAGTCAGGGTCAGGAGCCTGTGGAGGAACCCCCCGAGGCAGAGTCCCCCTCGGAGGAGGATGGGGTCCTGGTGTTGAGCCAGCACAGCTTGGGCAGGGCCCTACAGGAACACCGGGCCCTGCTGGTGGAGTTCTGTGAGTGCATGGGCCCAGTGGGGCGGCAGGGTCACCCACAGGGACAGGTGGGGCTCCCTGCCCAGGAGGCTGGAGGAGGCGGTGGAAGCATAGGACCTTGCGGGGGGGAAGCAGCACTGCTGCTGTCATTTCTGCTGGTCAGGTGGCCTCAGGCCTGCACACAGCTGGGGGGGTCTCGCCCAAACCTTGACCCACATGGAAACCACTCAGCCCAGGCTTCCACCAGCAGCCCCACACACCCTGGACATGCTTTCCAGCCCCCCCCAAACCTCACTGGTCTGCCCAAGTCTCATGTTGAGGGGACTCGGTTTGGGAGTGGGGGACCCTGGAAGAGGGAGATGTACACAGAACATGCTTGCTTGCCTGGTGCCTGTTCCGTGCCAGGCACAGGGCGGGGCTGGGCACCAGGGGGACTCACAGCCCTGTCCCCTAGATGCTCCGTGGTGTGGCCACTGCCAGGCGCTGGCCCCAGAGTACAGTAAGGCGGCTGCCCTGCTGGCAGCTGAGTCGGCAGCAGTCACGCTGGCCAAGGTGGATGCGTCTGCAGAACCAGAACTGACTGAGGAGTTTGGGGTGACTGATTACCCCACCCTCAAGTTTTTCCGTGATGGGAACCGCACCCACCCAGAGGAGTACACGGGTACGGGTCAGCCCAGGAAGGGAGGGGGCTGGGGCCGGGGCCAGGCCTGGGCTCAGAGGGACTGAATATTGCAGGCCCCCGGGAGGCCAAGGGCATCGCCGAGTGGCTGAGGCGGCGGGTGGGAGCCAGTGCCAGGCGGCTGGAGGATGAGGAGAGCGCCCGGGCACTGATAGACGCCCAGGATGTGGTGGTCATCGGGTTTTTCCAGGTAGGTGAGGTCATGAGGCGCGGCACTAGGAGCAGTGCCCCTAGTGCTGCCTGCCTCACAGGGTCTGCCCCTTAGGACCTGCAGGACGAAGACGTGGCCACCTTCCTGGACCTGGCCCGGGATGCCCTGGACATGACCTTCGGCCTTACAGACAGCTTGCAGCTCTTTGAAAAGTTTGGCCTCACGGCGGACACTGTAGTCCTCTTCAAGAAGGTGAGTCAGGCTGGGGTGGGGTCGAGACCCGGGGCCAGGCTGGGCTGGGCTGGGCCGGGCCGTGGTAGGGGCCAGGCTGGGCTGGGCTGTGGTAGGGGTCAGGCTGGGCTGGGCCGTGGTGGGGGCGGGCTGGGCTGGGCTGTGGTGGGGGGCGGGCTGGGTGGAGGCCTGGCTGGGCTGTGGTGGGGAGCGGACTGGGCTGGGCTTGGGGCTAGCCTGCACCTCACTGACCTGCCTGCCTGGTGTCCAGTTTGATGAGGGGCGAGCCGACTTCCCGGTGGACACGGAGCTAGGCCTGGACCTGGGGGACCTGTCACGCTTCCTGGTCACCCACAGCATGCACCTTGTCACAGACTTCAACAGCCAGGTACATCGGCAGCAGGTGTGCCTGATGGGGGCGGTCCCTGGTGTGGGGAGCCCGGGGAGTCACAGGTCACCACTGCTCCCCCGCCGCCAGACGTCCCCCAAGATCTTTGCTGCCAAGATCCTCAACCACCTGCTGCTGTTTATCAATGAGACGCTGGCCGCCCACAGGGAACTCCGGGCTGGCTTTACGGAGGCTGCACCCCCGTTCCGGGGAAAGGTACTGAGGGGGTGCTGGGAAGAGGGGGAGGCCAGGCATGGAGGGGGCTGGCATGGACTCTCTGTTGCCAGGTGCTGTTCGTGGTGGTGGATGTGGCTGCAGACAACGGCCACGTGCTGCAGTACTTTGGCCTCAAGGCAGACGAGGCCCCCACCCTGCGTCTCATCAACATGGAGACCAACAAGAAGCACGCCCCCGCAGCCAGGGAGCCCATAACCGCAGCCTCAGTCACCACCTTCTGCGAGGCGGTCCTCCACGGCCAAGTTCAGGTACCCCGAGAGACTGCCCAGCGGCAGGGGCTGGGGGCTCTCAGGACCCTCAGTGAGAGCTTGCCTGGCTCCCCAGCCCTACCTCCTGAGCCAGGAGGTCCCCCCCGACTGGGACCAGCGGCCAGTGAAGACCCTCGTGGGCAAGAACTTTGAACAGGTGGTGTACGATGAAGCCAAGAGCGTGTTTGTCAAGTTCTGTGAGTGTTTGGGGTGGTGGGCGGCAGGCGGGCAGGGGCAGGGGCAGCAGGTGGAGCCCAAGGCCCTGTTCCAGACGCCCCCTGGTGCAGCCACTGCAAGGAGATGGCCCCGGCCTGGGAGGCGCTGGCTGAGAAGTACAAGGACCGCGAGGACATCGTCATTGCCGAGCTGGACGCCACATCCAACGAGCTGGAGGGCCTCACCGTGCACGGCTTCCCCACCCTCATGTACTTCCCTGCAGGGCCGGGTCGCAAGGTAAGGTGGACCAGGCTGGCCACGGGGGTGGGCACAGGGAATGGGGCGGGGCGGGCTGGGCACTCCCTGAAGCCCTGCCTCCCCTCCTCCTCCTCAGATGATCGAATACAAGAGCAACCGCGACGTGGAGACCTTCTCCAAGTTTCTAGACAACGGGGGCGAGTTGCCCCCAGAGGAGCCTGCGGCCCCCTCACCAGTGAGTGTCCTTGCCCCGGGCCCGCCCTGCTGGGCCTAGTTGCTCGGACACAGCACTGAGCTGGCTCCTGTGGCCCTTTGCAGGAGCCGCCAGCCAATGCCACGGTGGAGCCCAAGGAAGAGCTGTAGGTGGGCCCTGCTGCCCCGCCCAGCACAGCTCAGTGTGAATAAAGGCATGACTCCTGGACCCAGCCTGGTTCCTGGGGGAGGCAGGGCCGATGCCCTCCAGGGTGCTCCACTCACCAAGCAGGGGCACCCCAATGGCAAGGGCAGGTTCAAAAATGTTTATTTCATTGTTATCCAAGTACCTTTGAAAAGACAAATTGTACAAGTCATGGCGTGAAAAAGGGCCCTACTCAGAAATGTACATATTTACAGGTGTCCCAGGGGTCCTTAGGGCCGCCAGCTGGGACGGGCAGGGATGGCGTCACGCCCCACAGGCACGCGGGACGCTGAGAAGGCACTCGTGACATACAATCCAGAGGGGCACAGGACACCCCGCGGGCCCTCCTGGGAGAAGGTGGACCAGCCCCACCACTAGCAGCTGCCCTGCTGGGCCATTCTCCGAGTATTGCTATGGGCAGTGGTGGGTGGCGGCGCCGGGCCCGCCGGTCAGTCCACCTTCTCCACCTTGCCGATGATCTTTTCCTCGTACACGGGCAGCACGGCCTCGTCCTCCCGCACTTCCTCAAACACCACGCCACAATCAAACTCGTCACTCACCTTCTTGAAGTAGTATCTGCGGAGCAGTGGGCAGTGGGTTGTGAAGGGTTGCCCACTGCCCAGACGCTGCTGGGTTCCGGGCTCCCCCTCCCAGGAGGGCCCAGCTTACCTGTAGCTGCCTTTCTTGGTCAGCAGCTCCTTGAACTGGCCCAGGGTGACGGCGCGGCCACGCACCAGCGTGCGGTAGGGGATGGGCTCACCGCAGAAGTAATAGGCCACGACGATGCTGTCGCACGGCTGGCTGCTCCCGCTGGCCCCCCTCCTCTGGGACTTCGTCCTGTGGTCAGAGACAAGGTGATCTGGGGCTGGCCATGAGGGCACAGCGACACTCCACCCCACCCCAGTGGCCCAGGAACCAAGGTGCAGGCTGCAGGGAGAGCACACGGGGACCCTCACGCCTGCCCATGCCCAAGCCCTAAGCACCCATCAAGAACCCAGATAAGCCTGGCACTGCAGCAGACGGCTGGCTGGGGAGAGGCAGTGAGTTGACCGCAGCACATTCTGCTGCCTGTAGCCCCTGGGCCCCCTCCAGCAGTGGGTGCACCCACAAACTACTGCCTGAGTCACAGCAGGACGGTCATGTGCCCACCCTGCTCCCCATGACTGTCCACTGTGTAAACCCACTCATGGTCTTTCTTCTGGGACCACAGCCCAGGAGCAGCTCAGTGTCCAGGGAACACAGGCCCGGCATGCGCAGAGACCCCCCTGGCCCACAGCCCTGTCTGGGGAGAAACCCTTCTCCTGCTACCCTGAGAAGGGCACACCTCATGTGTCCACCTAGGCCAGTCTCCAGGGCTGACTGGGAAGCCCAGGAGGGCAGAGCTACTGGGCGTGGCTATGACACACTGCTCACAGGCCAGCATGCTTAGATCGCCTGTCGCCCTGTGTAGTCAGCACCTCTACGGCTGTAGACAGGGAAGGCCGTGTGGGAGATCGTCCCTGAGGGCTGCAGCCTGTGTCCATGTGGCCAGGCGGAGGCCTGACTGGACAGAGGCGGGAGAACCCTGGGGCACATACTCGGTCTCGGAGAGCTCCAGGTCCGACACGGCTGGCACCACGCTCAGCACGGGCGTGCACGCTGGCCTGACACAGGTGCGTCCGCGCCGCATAACCTCCTGCACATACCTAGGGAACAACCCGTGTCACGGGGGGGGGGCACTTCGGCTGCGGGGCCCACCCAATGTGGGCTCCCTGCTGTGAGGTGGCTACTGGTCATCTACTGCCTCGGCCTGTGGTGTGGCCAGGTGGTCCTGTGCCGCAGAGTGGACCCTGGGACGCCTGTCTGCTTGTGTGGTCTCCTCTGTGCAGTTCCTCCCATGTACACACACCCTGCCTGGCTCCGTGGGACTTGGTTCTGAATGTAGCAGCCCTGCAGTGGCTCACGGAAGACCTGCCATGCAGATCCCATGCCTGCCTCACAGTGCCATAGACCGGCTGAGCAGGGTATGTGTGAACACTGCCATTCAAGGTTGTCCATGGGGGATGGTGGAGCCACTCTGCCACACGGTGCCCAGCCCATCACCCCACATGGTCCTGGGCTCCTGCCCACAGCGACTGGCACTTGGCCCGCACGTGGTCCCTGGTTCCTGCCACACAGTGCCTGGCCCACCAATCCAGGTATCCCACTTGGTCCCAAGCTCCAGGCAGACCCATGTGGTGTTCCTGCCTCAGCCCAGGCTGCACAAGTCGAGTGGTAGCCTTAACCACTCTGACCACCAAGCTGGCACCAGGGCCAGAGCAGAGCCCAGAACCCAGGTGTTTGCTCCTGAGGAAACCAGTTGTGGGACAGCCCTAGGACCTGGGCTCCAGACACCGACCCCATGCACACAGGGACAGTCACAGGACATGACTGACCCGTCAGGAAGGCCTCTGGGTACCCAAGAGATGGACCAGGACTTGCCGCAGTGCCTCAGAGCTGCCTGCCACCTGAGCCTACATAGGCTGCCAGCCACAGGGCATTCCCGCATCCAGCTCCACCAGAAGCCCAGCCCACTGGGGCGGAGTGTGTACCTCTGCTTGGAGGGCAGCTTGTTGGCTCTCTTCTCTTCCTCCTCCAGGCGCCTGCGGGCCTCCTCCAGCTGCGTCAAGGGGTTGGGGGCCGGGTTGGGTGGCATAGTGGGGTCTTGGACGAAGAGGTGAGAAGGCTGGACCGAGTTCCGGAGCTGAGCACTGACCCAGGGGTGCACAGCCCCTGGGCGCTCAATGGACAAGGGCCTGGAACTCTCATGAGCCTGCTGCTTCCGCAGCCCAGAAGACCTTGGGAGGAAAAGAAAATATGGCAATGGGCAGGCTGAGGCAGGGTGTCCGGTGCCCCACAGACCACATGGTAGAACCGTACTTGGAAGCAGAGCCACAGAAATGAGGGAGGCATTCCACGCACAGGCGCATGCCCAAAGCCCGCACCCAGGAACAACTTCAGGTGTCCCACACGAGTGACAAGGGCAACGGGGTCTGGCTTGATGATTCGGTCCGTGTCCTGGCTGCTCCACTTCCCATCCAGCTCCCTGCCTGTGGCCTGGGAAAGCAGTCGAGGACGGCCCAGTCTTGGGACTCTGCAACTGCATGGGAGACCTGGAGGGGGCTCCTGGCTTCAGATCAGCTCAGCTCTGGCCGTTGCGGCCACTTGGGGGAGTGAATCAGTGGATGGAAGATCTTTTTGTCCGTTTCCCCTTCTCCCTGTAAAATCTGCCTTTCAAGCACAAGTAAATAATTCTTAACAAAAATATTGTGGGGCCCAGTGCGGTAGCCTAGTGGTTAAATTCTCATCTTGCACTCGCTGGCATCCCATATGGGTTCCAGTTTGTATCCCAGTTGCTTCACTTCCCATCCAGCTCTCTGCTGTAGCCTGGGAAGGCAGCTGAGGACGGCCCAAAGCCTTGGGATCCTGTACTAATGTGGGAGACCCAGAAAAAGCTCCTGGCTTCGGCTCAGCTCAGCTCAGGCCTTTGCGGCCACTTGAGAAATAAACCAGTGGGTTGAGGACCTTTCTCTCTGTCTCCTTCTGTCAATCCAACTTTCAAAGACAAATATTTGGTGCTGCTCTCCTGTGCCAGCCGCGGGCCCCTCAGGACAGTGGCTCCCACAGAGGGCTCTGCACTCTGAAGGCAGGTTTGGCTCCGGGAACGCAGAATGTGGCACTCCTGTCCTAGTCAGAGCTCCCAGTCTCAGCCCAGACGGTGCTGCACATGCTCTTGTCTGTCAACCACAGGAGCCTGCTATTTCTGGGGTAACCAGGCTGGGCAGGGGTCCTGAATACCCACAGAAGAGCCTGCCCTAGCCCCCTTGAGGTAGCGCATCATCCAGGACACAGGCAGAGGAGCCAGGAGGGGCGTGACAGCCTGAGACGACTTCACAGGAAGTTGTGCAGATGGGGCTGGGAGGCCCCTCCATGCTGCCCCGCAGCAGCTCAGTGGGTCTGGGCCTCAACAAGCCCAGAGATTTCTCCTACACACTGTACGGAGGGAGGGTACGGCTGGCACAGGCACCTCTCACACTTTGAGCAGGAATCTAGGGGGCTGGCATGTGGGGAATCGCCAACCAGAAACCCAGAAATAACCTCCTGGAAGCAGCTTATATTGTCTCCCCACCCCACCTGGGGAAGCTGAGGGGAGCATCCCCTGCCTGCCCAACACTGGTCCACAACGTACCAACTGCCCTGGCAGCCCAGGGACCCTCTCTGTGCAGGTGCAGCAGCCAAGGCCAGGGCCCCACACGGCGCAGCACCTTACCCGTGGCCGGCCTTCCGATGCCTGCTGATCTCCTTCTCCCCCTCAATGAGCCACTGCATGATCTTCTGGTTCCTCTCTGTGTCCTCCGAGGTACCTGGCACCTCAGCACTGGCACCCTTGTTGGACTCTGCCTTCTTAGCACTTCTTCTTGAGGACACACCGGCTTTACCACTGCAAAAACAGGGAGGAGAGTCAATGGTCTGGCCAGCCACAGCTCTGCCTGTGGCGGAGGGGCGGGTCCCGGGGCTTGGAGGGCAAAATGGGGAGTGCTCTGTGCCAGCCACACAGGTCACAGACAGGCCTGGGTCATACAACCTCGGCTTCAACTCTGACTGTAGGCAGGGCCCGGCTGCCCCCACTGAAGGCACCACGGGCAGAGCTGATACCGAGGGGCATCCCTTGAGCTTCACCCCAGCTCAGAGCCCGGCTCTCTCTGCCCTGGGCCCAGTGGTGGCAGCTGTGAGTGTCCTGTGAGTCCACAGGGACACGGCCTCACACCTTGACCCCCAGCAATGTGGTGTGCAGCTCACCTGTAGGCCAGGCTTTCGCTGGCATTGGGGACAGCACCCATGCTCTCCGAGTGGCTGCGGGGCTTGGCTGTGTGGCTGTGTGGTTCTGGGCCCCACGCGAAGCCGCCCTGGCCCCTGCGGGCAGCCTCGGCTTCCACCTGCTCCTTAGGCCTGGCTGTGCTGTGGTGGCCGTGGTGGTGGCTGTGCCTGTGGTGATGCATGCCGGCCACGTCCAGCTTTGCAGCTGACTTGGGCATGTGCTTCCCATGCCCCGAGACGGCGCCCAGCACAGCCGATACCTTGGCCACATGCCCGCTGTCAGGGGAGCGGTGGCCGGGCCCTGGGGATTGGCAGCCGGGCGTCCGCATGACCCGCTGAACGTGCTCATCCAGGATGCTCTCAGGGTTCTCCTCGTGGGCATCCCGTAGCCCGGTGCAACCCAGGTCCACACAGCGGGCCGGGAAGTGGTGCCAGGCAGAGCCAGGAGGCAGCTTGTGATTCCCCCCGGGGGGCAGGTCGCCGTCGTCACCTTCCTCTTCCTGGATGGGACAAGGCAGTAGCAGGAAGCCCTCAGCAAGGGGTACGGGATGGAGCAGCACTGCTGGCTCTGCCCAGATGCCCCTGCTGTAGGCAGTCAAGGACAAGGGTCAGAGGCTGCCGCCTGAGTTCTGCTCCTCCCAGCTGTCCGTCCTCTCCATGGCTGACACTGGCTCTAAGAGAAGCACCCTTGGACCTGAGAGCTCCGACCCACCAGCCCACCCGGTTCCTGGTATATCCTCCACTATGCCAGCCACCATCTCAGCACAGAAACCTAGAGTCACATTTCAGGATGGGCCCTGCGACACAAAAGGTTCAAATGCTTTCCGAGGTGCCTGCACCTGCACCTGCGTGCCAGCTGGAGTTCCAGCTCAGTTCAGACATCTGGAGATGAACCAGCACATGGAGATCATATGCATTCTCTCTCCGATTCTGCCTTTCAAATTAAATAAATCTTTAAACATTGAATGAATTTGGTATTAATCAAAGAGAAGGTGGAACCTAGGCTACACTTGAATTTTACTTATCATTGGTAAGTTCTTTCTTACTTGCTTTTTTTGAAAGGAAAGCAACAGAGAAGCAGTGGAGAGAGACGAGGGTTTTCCCACCTGCTGGTTTATGCCCCAGGTGCCCCGTAAGGTGGCAGGAACCACTGGAGCCATCGGTGGCTGCATCCCCTGGTGCTCCTGAGCAGAGCTGTGACTCGAATCCAGGTGTTTCTGCCTCCTTGTTCTTAAGGCAGAGTGACAGAGGACAGAGGCAAGTGCAACGCACACACAGAGAGACACAATCTTCCATGTGCTAGTTCTCTTGCAGATGCCTCCCACAGCAGTCACCAACAGCTCCAGCAGGCTCCCCACACCACGCAGGGGCCATGTGCTGCAGCCTGAGCCACAGCGCCAGCAGGCCTATCCCGGATGGTGGCGTCCTAAGAACTTAACACAACAGCACAAGGATCAACTGTCCTGCCTGCTCAGGCGAGACATCCACTGCACCTTGGATTCTAACATAAACAAGCCTGTGAAATCTCAAGCTCCTCAGAAACGCAACTAGGACAAGACAGCAAGGTGAAAAAGGACCATTCCACAGGCCAGATGGAAGCAGGGCACCCCGGGGAACCCCGCCTCCCAAAGTGCCTGGGATGGAGGGAGAGTCCTCAGCTCTATTTTATGTTCACTTGAAAGGCAGTGCTACACAGAGAGAAAGAGAGAAGAGAGCTCTTCTATCCATCAGTTCACTCCCTCCATGGCTGAGCAGATCTGAAATCGGGAGCCAGCAGCCTCCTCCAGGTCCCTCACGTAGGTGCAGGAGCACAAGCCGCCTCTGCTTTCCCCAGAGCAACAGCAGGAAGCTCAATGGGAGCAGAGCAGCTGAGCCTGGAACCAGCAGCCATGAGATGCTACACAACAGTGCTCACCCTGACTCCCTTGGCTTGTGGTTACACCCAGGCCTGCCTCTGGGGTGCGGGAACCTGAACAGAATCAACAGACGGACGCTTGCTTTCTGTTCACTCACTCTGTCTCATCCTCTTTCCTGTCACTCTGCTTTTAATAAAAAAAACAAATAAAATTTCTAACCAAGATAAAACCTGCTGGCCCCGCCTATTTCCCCTGGGCTGCCAGCACCTATGCTGGGGTTCCAGCTCAAGTTCTGGCTTCCAGGGCAAGCAGAGCCTGGGACTGCGGCCCAGCACCTGGTCCCTGCCAGGTGGGAGGACTGTGCTTCTGGCAAACCGGCTTTAGCATGGCCCGGCTCTTGGAGCAAACCAGCAGACATTAACAGCTCACCACTACACTGCTTATGAAAGTATATACACTGGGCCTAGCACGATAGCCTAGTGGCCAAAGTCCTCACTTTACAAGTGCCAGGATCCCATATGGGCAACGGTTCGTGTCCCGGCAGCCCTGTTTCCCATCCAGCTCCCTGCTTGTGGCTGGGGAAAGCAGTGCAGACCAGCCCAAAGCCTTGGGACCCTGCACTCACATGGGAGACCCGGAAGAAGTTCCTGGATCCTGGCTTCGGACTGGCATAGCATCGGCCTTTGCACTCACTGGAGGAGTGAATCATCGGATGGAAGATCTTCCTCTCTGTCTCCTCTCCTCCTCTCTTTATATCTGACTTTCCAATAAAATAAATAAGTCTTAAAAAAGAAAAAGTAAAAACATATACACTTGGGCCTCAGTGGTGGCATGGCAAGCAAGGCTACTGCCTGCGATCCCACACAGGTGCTGGCTTCAGTCCCTGCTGCTCCACTTTTGAATAGCTCCCTGCTAAAGTGTCTGGGAAGGCAGCAGAACATGACTCAAGTGTGTGGGCCCCGGCGTCCATGTGGGAGACCAGGGAGAAGCTCCTGACTCCAGTGTAGCCATGTGGGGATGAAACCAGGGATGGAAGATCTGCCTCCCTCTCTTCCTTTTTTTGTAACTGATTTTACAAATAGACAAAACACATCAATGCTAACAAGAACCAGCTACTAAACCTGGAACACAGTACTCCCAGGGGAAGGCACAGCACAGCCCTCACGGCACAGATCCCTACAGCAAGGCGTTGACTCCTGTCCGACTCCCTGCATGTGCAGTTACCGGCCCCTCAGGAAAGTAAGGCCCGCAAGGCCCTGCAGCACATGTGAACCAGGACACAGAGTTGAACACCTCCTGGTACACCCTGTGCCTGGACACATCAGTGGGGACGCTCACACCACGGCTCTCCCTTTCCACACCCACAGGTCCTGCCAGGCTGGCCTCAGCAGGCACTTACCAAGTCCTTCACTCCTGCAGCCTGCCTGGCTTGTCCAGTACACAACACCCGGGGCCACCACGGCACCCTGGACAGGGTGGAAGCCGCACTCCTGCCCGAGGAAGCTGCCGAATGGTGGCTCACAGGTGCCTGTGGGCAAGATCTCTGAGAGGAATCCCTGGGAGCCCAGGTGGAGCCTAGTGCCCATGTGAGGCCACCCTGCACCCAGTGTGTGTCTCAGCTGCTGGGGCTGGAGGTATGGGCACACTGCCTGTCTGATTCCCCAGTGAGGATGGAGAAGGCACATGTTCATGCAGACTCCTCCCTGGACAGCTGCCCCATCTGGCTGCTCCCTTAGCGGAAGGCCCTGGGACCCAGGGAACAGACAAGGAGAAGAGCAGCAGCCACCTAAGGGTCTCCAGCACCTCAAGAGGCAAGGTAGTCCTGAGAGAGACACACATCTGGGGCTTCCTAAGTTGGCACACACATGTTCACGTCACACTGTGGAGAGGATGGAGAGCTCTGCACTGACAGGAACCCCTGTGCCTGCCTACTGCAGTCCATGTGAACCAGTGTGCATGGAGGGAAGCAGCTTCCCCACGCAGAGCACAGCCACCTGACAGCTCCCGAGTCCCTGGGGACACTCACAAGGGAGGGACACCGCAGGGAGCTGCACTCCTCAGCCCTGGATCTCCTCCTGGGCGCGGCCACTGACCCAGGGTCCAGGGACCCGGCCCAGGTACGGACAGAGCCGAGAGACGGGCCACCCACCATGCGGACGCGCTTCAGCCGCTCCTCCAGCTTCTCCTCAGCCTCCCGCGTGCGCTGCACGGCCTCCAGGCGGTGGATGAGCTCCTGGGCAAACTTGTGAGGCTCCACACGGATCTCCTTTGGCATGCGGTAGGTGCGCTGGAGGAACACAACCTATCAGATGGGACTGCTTATGCCCTCGCCCCAAAGGCCCTAGGGGCAGGAGCACACAAAACCTACGTTGCATTTTCTAAAAAAGATTGATTTATCTATTTGAAAGTCAGGGTCACCAAGACAAAAGGGCAGAAAGACTTGCCATGTGCTGGCTCACTTCCCCAATGCCCGCACTGGGGCTGACCGACGCTAAGGAGCCGCCCACAGGTCCCCGTGGCTCTCACAGGTGGAGGCAGGCCCATGTGCGCCATCATCTGACGCTTACACGGACCGAGCAGTGGGCAGCTGGACAAGTGCAGCAGCCAGAACTCAAACCAGTACTCCTACAGAATGCCAGCGGTGCTAGCCATGGCTTAACCCTCCATGCCACAACACTTTGTTTCTAAGATCTATTTGGGATGACGTGGTAGTGCAGTGGGTTAAGCCATGACCTGCAGCATCAGCATCAGCATCAGCATCAGCATCAGCATCCCACATGGGCTCTGTGAGTTCAAGCCCCAACTGCTCCACTTGTGACCGAGCTCTCTGCTAATGCTCAAACTCATTGTACCTGCACCCGGGGCTCCAAGCGCTGGCCGTGCCCAGCCCAGTCACTGCAGGAGATGGAGATTGTTTTTTTTTTTTTAATTAATTAATTAATTTTTTATTACAAAGTCAGATATACAGAGAGGAGGAGAGACAGAGAGGAAGATTTTCTGTCCAATGCTGTACTCCCCAAGCAGCCGCAACAGCTAGAGCTGTGCTGATCCAAAGCCTAGAGCCTCCTCTCGGTGAAGGGTCCCAAGGCTTTGAGCTGGTCTGCACTGCTTTCCCAAGCCACAAACAGGGAGCTGGATGGGAAACAGGGCTGCCGGAACACAAACTGGTGCCATATGGGATCCCGGCACTTGCAAGGCAAGGATTTGAGCCACTAGACTACCATACTGTGCCCACTCTCTGGCTTTCAAATAAGTAAATAAATTTTTTTAGGAGGTCATGTGCTGACTCCCACAGCTCAGCCACAACCTCCAACCTTGCCTTGACCAGAGCAGCACAACAGGGGTAAGACGGGGCAAGCACCTGCATAGGACATGGATGCCAAGTGTGATGGATACTTGGAGCAGTTCTGCTCTGAGAAGTACATGGCTTTAGTCAGCAGGAAGCCACAGTGGAAGAGCGCCCCAGGACACCTCCCACGACCCTGCAGAGGGCGCTCTGCCACCTGGGCTGTCCTGCTGGCCCTAACTGGGGCTTGCAGTACAGGTGTCACCTGAGTCACATTCCAACACCTCCAGAAGCCATTTTCCCAGGAAGCCAGGAAAGTGTCTTCCTCACTGCCCACACCCTGTGTGTGAGAAGGAAAGGGGCTGTCCTGCGGGGGCTGTGCTGTGGGCTCAGGCCTGGGGGCCATGCTGTGGGCTCAGGTCTGTGGGGTGCTGTGGGCTCAGGTCTGGGGGTGCTGTGGGCTCAGGTCTGGGGGGTGCTGTGGGCTCAGGTCTGTGGGGTGCTGTGGGCTCAGGTCTGGGGGTGCTGTGGGCTCAGGCCTGGGGGTGCTGTGGGCTCAGGCCTGGGGGGGAGCTGTGGGCTCAGGCCTGGGGGGTGCTGTGGGCTCAGGCCTGGGGGGTGCTGTGGGCTCAGGCCTGGGGGGTGCTGTGGGCTCAGGTCTGTGGGGTGCTGTGGGCTCAGGTCTGGGGGTGCTGTGGGCTCAGGCCTGGGGGGTGCTGTGGGCTCAGGGATGTACTCACAGGGATGTGAGGTAGGGGCACCCGCCCGTTGACCTGCACGTTCTCCTGCACCTCTCGGCGGTGTTGCTTGCGCGTCCTGTAAGGCGGGATTCCATCCCTATATGGGACAAAGAGGAGCCATGAACTCAGTTGAAATAAGGTTCCACAGGCTCCCAGGCCTGTCAGCTGGCAGGTGACAATACGCATGTGCCTACACTCACTGGATGGCAAAGCCCAGGGAACCCACATGTGCACTTGTGGCCCCCTGACTTCACTGAGCTCTGCTAGCCTGCACTCAAAACAGCTCAGCAAGTGGCAGCCCAAGGCCTGCTTCTGCAGGTCACACAGCTAAGTACGGCCTCACACAAGCCACACGTGGTGTGCTACAGCTGACTGGAGATGCCTCTGACAGAGGAAGAGTTCTCTGAGGGGCAGGTCCCCAGCAGACAGCACGGGAAAGAGACCTGCGTCTCCCTGCCTTCAAGTCAAATGGAAACAAGCACAAAGAGGAAGGAAGGGCATGAGGAACACGAGTGACAGTGTACTGGGCCTGAGGACGGACGCCACATTCACCCGACTCCCCACAGGTGCAGGCAAAAGCTACTCTGGGGAGACGATAGCTCCGGGACCCAGCAGGGCCAGAGCCACGGGTGAGGGCCTGGCTCGGGCCACCCAGGCTGCATGCGACACCAACAGTGACAGGACATGGGTTGTTTCTTTCTCCTCATATTTTCCATAGTTACGTGAGAGACAGAGAAAGATACCTGCTAACTACAGGTTTTCTCTGCAAACACTACAAAAACTGTGGCCAAAGCCAGGTCTTGGACCTGGACACGCTAGGGGTTTACCAACAGGTGATGCGCCTATCCTAGGGTCAGTCTTCCCCAGCACATGGCTGCTGTGCAGTGAGTGTCCACCTCTGCCCCGGGCACACACCACCAAGCTACTCAGATTCAGGAACACCCAGAGGCATCACCCAGCCCTCGTCACTGATGTGCCTGGGCCAAGGAGAACAGCTTCCAGCTGGCAGGGTAAGGCACTAATCACTTTTTTAAAAAATCACACACGGGGCCCAACACAGTAGCCTAGTGGCTAAAGTCCTCACCTGACAAGCGCAGGCATCACATATGGGTGCCAATTCGTATCGTAGCAGCCCCACTTCCCATCCTGCTTGTGGCCTGGGAAAGCAGTTGAGGATGGCCCAAAGCCTCGGGACCCTGCGCCCGTATGGGAGACCCAGAGGAAGCTCCTAGCTCTTGGCTTCAGAGGTGCTCAGCTCCAACCGTTGTGGCCACTTGGGGAGTGTACCAGCAGATGGAAGATCTTCCTCTGTGTCTCCTCCTCTTAGTATATCTGACTATCCAATATAAATAAATAAGTAAATACATATTTAAAAAAATCACACATCTTGGGGCCAGTGCTGTGGCACAGGTTACCACTGTGTGCAATGCCAGCATCCCATAGGAGCAGTGGCTCCACTTCCGAGCTGGCTCCCTGTTGATACCTCTGGGGAGGCAGTGGGGAACCCTGTGACCGCGGAGGAGATCCAGAAGAGGTTCTGACCCAGCGAATGAAGATCTCTCTCTGGTCATCCCTTCTTTCTCTCTCTCCCTCTCTCTCTTTCCAATAAATAAACACATCTTTGTTTTGTTTCAAGTCACATGCCCTGGAGCTCCCTGCAAGGCTGTGAGAGCCCTGAGCTGTCTCCAGGACAGCAGCAGGACCCAGGTAGGGAACAGGAAGAGGAGAGAAGAGCAGGTGAGTCCTAGATGGTCCTCAGCACAGGCGTGACTGCTCTCCTCCCAGTCTCTAAGGCATGCAGCTGCCACGGCACACACTCCAGCAGAACCTCCCCCTAACCCTGACACTCACACTCTGGCCCCTGGAGCACATCAGGAGCATCAGCAGCCCCTTCTCACGAGAGCTGTGGGCAGACACCTCCTCCCAGAGCAGGAGAGGAGGGCAGACGCTAGGGAGCGGTCAGCCTGCAGCGCTGCTTGCACCACACCTGACTCAGCACAGGCACCTCAGAAAGCCTGATGCCCACCACATACAGAGCAGCACTAGAGCCCAAAGTTTCACATGGACAGAACATCACACACAGAGCTAGGCTGAAGGTTCAGACAAGGAGCGCCGCGCCCCCCGGCAGCTGCCCTGCTCATGCAGACCTGGGGCTGGGACAATATTCAGGACAGGCCAGCAGAAAGGGCAGCTCTGCACAAGCACAGGATGCTCTGCTCCCATATGGCCCTTCTTGGGCCAGCTTGGGGCAACAGCAACGGTCCAGGAACCGCATCCCTAGCTTTGGCCTTGGTCACTGTGGGTCTATAGGGAGACTGAGCCAGCCTGTCAGAGCTCTCTCTGTGTTTCGCAAATAAATAAAAATTAATTCACAAAATGATGAGTGGGATCCTCCTACGGAATACATGGCTGTTTCCTTCTTACACAATATAAGAGACCAGCAGGCAGGGCAGGAGTCCCAGGGACAAGAACCACGGGGATGCCCAGGGCTTCTTCTGACACTGCAGGGGAAATCCGGGGACCCTGCATTTAGCTCCCAGCTCTGGCAGAGGCTAAGCAGGTTACAGGGAAAACAGGAGCCCAGGAGGCCACACAGTCAGCAGGCCCTGTAGCCAGGGTTCACACGACCTATCTGTAACGCCAGCATAGAACATGCTGTGAAGGGCTTCCCTGGAGCTGGAGGAGGAAGAGGGGGAGAAAGAGCACCACTGCTTCAATGGCTGCAGGGCTCCCTGAAGCAGCAGGCCCTGGACAGGGCTCAGCTCAGCACAGCTGCCATGGCCTCCTCTGCGCAGTCCCCACACTGCCTGACGTGGCGGCTCCAGCCCGTGACCAGCAACAAGCGCAGAACAGGGTGCCCAGACACAGGGCTGCAAGGGGAGGCCACCTTTCCGGCACTGTGTCCAGGCAGGACAGGGAGCCTTTTCAGGTGACCCGGGAGACTGTCCCCAGCAGGGGCAGGACTTACACGCTGCTGTCTGTGAGGGAAAGGGTGTCAGCATCGCTGGACAGGCTCTGCTGCTCGCTGTCATTGGCGCTGGTGACAGGGGCCACAGCATAGCCGGAGTTGACGTAGTAGGGATTGACAGGCTCCCGCCAGGACCCATATCTACAAACAGAAGGACATGTGAATGACCGTTTCAGAATCTGCACATTGGAGTGTTAGGAAGCCACCGTCAGCACCTTGCCCCACCAACTCTCAGATCTGAGACAGGCGGAGGAGAAACATGTCCACCCATTACCTACTACTGGCTGGGACGTGAAACCAGACTTTGCGACAGCAAACACAGGGTCCAAGTGAGCGCCACAGCAGATGCCAGCTTGCCTCCGGTTTCTAGGCCCCAATCGCCTGGCATCTGGCACAAGAGGGAGTGGCTCCTGGATCCAGCTCCGCCTTCACATGGCCCATAGAGACCCCAGCCCACTTGGGGCCCTCTCCCTGACCAGCTGGGGGACAGTATCAGGACTTGTCAGTCACATCTCCTCCATTCACACCACTTGCCAGCAGCCCAGAACGTGATCCAAGTGGGTGGTGAGAACTCATCACTCCTCTCACCACCACTGCCCCCCTGGGCGCAACGTAGCCACTGAACCATCACTGCCACACTGGGCAGGACCAGGTCTCAGTGACTCAGTCCTTAAATATTCCTGCTATTAGTCACTAGTCATGTACGCCACAAGCATCTTTCCTAAACTTTTTGTTGATGGTGATTTCAGCTGCATGTCAGGTTTGTTAGATTCCTCAATCTTTCTTCTTCTTTACATTTTTTTTGGTGTATCTCACAAAAGCAGGCCATTCTCTTCCTCACTCTTGATTACATAAAATGTCCTGCAGCACAGTCACCTAGTGGCTGAGGTCCTCGTCGGGATCCCATATGAGCACCGGTTCTAATCCCAGCAGCTCCACTTCCCATCTAGCTCCCTGCCTGTGGCCTGGGAAAGCAGTAGAGGACAGCCCAAGACCTCGGGACCCTGCACCTGCGTGGGAGAACTGGAAGAAGTTCCTGGCTCCTGGCTTCGGAATGGCATAGCACCGGCCAATGCGGTCACTTGGGGAGTGAATCATCAGACAGAAGATCTTCCTCTCTTTATATCTGCCTTTCCAATAAAAATAAATAAATCTTTTTAAAAATGTTTATTTACTCATTTTTATTTGAGTGATGAGAAGGAGAGGAAGAGAGAGACAGAGAATATCTTCCACCCATTGGCTCACTCCTTAAATGCCTTCGATGGTCAGGTGGTCCATCCAGGGATATGGTCTGAGGGCCGTCCCGGGCTGTCCACTAGCACGCGACAAGGTGCTGGAGTGAAGCCAGGCACGACAGGTGGGATGACTGACTCCCAGGCAACACCTACACCTGGCCTGCCTAACAGGGCCTCTTACAGATACATCCACCTGTGGAAGAGAACCTTCTAGAATGCCTTGACTCCTTCCACACAAGAAAAAATCCTTTTACTAGATGGAATGGGCATGCACAAATGTCAGCTCCCCCGCCCCCGGAGGGTACGTAGGCAGCCTGTTCCGTATGCTGGCAGGCAGGGCCATCTCCCCATGGGTGCTCAAGCCCTTGCAGGGTGGCTCCTGGCCTTGGTCCTTGGAAGCATGTGGCTGCACTACACAGAAGCAGGGTCTTTCATAAGAATAGATCTGGTGCTAGGGTTTCGGACGCCCATAGAAGAATGCCCAGAGGCTGCAGTGTGGGACCAAAACCCTGCTCAGGGTCTCTTACAAGGGAAAAAACACTCCGCGACATCCAAAGGCTGTCACCACCACACCACCCAGCCAGCAACCCTTCAGAGGGCCAGGCAGTTGCCCTGAGAAGCCATCTACCCACCAGGCCCTGTGTGTAATCTGCATCTCCTCCTCAGCAGGGAAACGGCTATTACCCTGCAACTTTACATTCTTTATGTATCACAGAATATTATTTTCCAAAGACACTCATATTTTTACTTCAAAGACTTACTCTTATGCAAAAGGCAGCATTATACAGAATGAAGGCAGCAGGGAGGAAAAGAGAGAGAGGAACCATCGCCCACTGGTTCATTCCCCAGGTGACTGCAATGGACAGAGCTAAGACGACCCGAAGCCAGGAGATTCTTTCTGGTCTCCCATGCGGCTGCAGGGTCCCAAGGTGCTGGGCCACCGTCCTCTACTGCTTTCCCAGGCTGCAAGCAGGAGGCTGAATAGAAGAGAGGTTGTGGGACCCTGACGCTGGTCTGCAACTCCAGCTCCCTGCTAATGTACCTGGAAGGCAGCGAACACTGGCTCCTGCCCGCCTGGGGCATGCGGGTGGAGCTTCTGGTTCCCAGCGTCAGGCTGGCCCAGCCTTAGCTACTGTGGGCTTTTGGGAAGTTAATGAATTAATAATGGGAGATCTCTCTCTGTCTCCTCCTTTCAAATAAATAAAAAAATGAGTAAAATTGAGCATTTAATTGAAAATTCCAGATTCTACTGGGGCATACTTCACAGAGACATGCTCAAGGGGAGTCTATGTGTGTCACCTGCTGCTTCCACTTTCTCAAATGGCAATAAGCACACAAACCATCTGCAGTACGATGAGTCTTTGACCCACTAGTGCACAACTACAAAGCTGACCAAGTCCAAAGTGAAAAAGAAAACCGCAAAGTGCTGGCAGAATGTGGGAAAACTGGCTCACTCCTGCCACAATCAATGGGATATACAACATGAAAACCACTCTGGAAAAGTTTGTTTAAAAAAAAAAAACAAAAAACACACAGGCAGCTGCTGCCTCAGCCTAGCTAACATTCTCCAACACAGATCCCGGAAAGTGCAAAGCATGAGTTCACATAACACACACACAAGGGGCAAGTCTTTCACATCTTCTTGGTTCCAGTCCTGGCTCCACTCCCCCTGGGGAGAATCCCCAATACCCTTGTGGGAGACCTGACCAAGTTCTAGGGTCCCAGCTCAGTGGAGCCTAGCCCTGGCCCTATGGTACCTGGGGGAAGCCAGGGGACGGGTGCTCTCTTTGAATATAAGTGCTTCTCTAACTTTCAAATAAAATCAACAAGCAAACAAATCTGATAGTAACTTCATCTGTAACAGCCATCACATGCTTCCACGGGTGAGTGGAAGACAGACCACAGCATGTTCATGGCCACATGCTCCTCTGACATTCCCAGAAGGAATCCTGCAGTCATGCATAATATCCTGCAGAAGCCTCAGGATTGTGCTCCCAAGATGAGTCACTGAAGTACCATCCTAGAACTCTCCTGCTGGAATTCATATGGCTCAAGGGGGTGCCCAGTGATTGGACCTGGATCAGGCCCCAGATAGGAGCTGGGAACTCCGACCTCATATGTGGGGGCAAGAACCACTGTTTGCAGGGTCCACAAGGCACAAGCAGCTGAGAGGAGGAGCCAGTTCAGTCAACTTGAGGAGCTCTGCTGGGGGCACAGACATCTCGGCCCTCATTAGTTCCCACAGCTGCCCACAGGTAGGGGTGACTGTGAAGTTCAGACTGCCAGCAGCTCCGACTGCGCGGACGGACAGGCTGGCTTGCCTGGAATGCAGATACAAGTGAGGACGGCTTCCCTCCAACAAAGCCACTGTGTTGCTGGGAGCCGGCCATTTCCAGGCATGCAATTCACCAGAGCCACCAGCAGAGGGCACACCCCTGAGTGCAGGGCAGCTCCCAGACCTCTCCCCCAGCTCACACCACAAACTCCACACACCAGCACCATCCACTCCCAGCCTCAGAGCCCCATTGTGCAAATGGGTCTTGGAAGCCAGTGGCAGCCAGAGCTTGGCTCAACTAAGTTTTGCAGGGCAGCTGGTTGGCTTCAGGTTGGATGTCCTGACAGGTGGGCAGATCTGCTCAGACCCCACTTTGGGGACTCATGAGCAGCTGGGATGCTGTAACGCTGTGGTTTGTCATCATGTCCCACTGAGCCCTTCCCATCTGCTACTGCCAACAGAGGCACTCTGCACAAAGTCACTAGGAAACCAGCCCTAAGGCAAAATGCCCCAAATGGCCAGCTGAGCGGGGGTCAGCACAGGAGAGCAGCAAGGGGGTGCAGGGCCCCACTTCCTCAGCAGGTGTCAACGGACTGGCCTGATGGACATGAAGGCTAGGGACAGGAGGCTCTACACAAAAAGGCAGCCATGCAGGACCAGAAAACACTCAGCACCTTAAAAACACAGCCTGCCAGGGCCCAGCGCCGTGGCCTAGCGGCTAAAGTCCTCGCCTTGAACACACCGGGATCCCATATGGGCGCCAGTTCTAATCCCGGCAGCTCCACTTCCCATCCAGCTCCCTGCTTGTGGCCTGGGAAAGCAGTCGAGGATGGCCCAAGGCCGTGGGACCCTGCACCCACGTGGGAGACCTGGAAGAAGTTCCTGGTTCCCAGCTTTCAGTGAAGCACCGGCCATTGTGGCCACTTGTGGAGTGAATTGTTGGATGGATGGAAGATCTTCCTCTCTGTCTCTCCTCCTCTCTGTGTATCTGACTTTGTAATAAAAAATAAATAAATATTAAAAAAAAAAAAAACAAATAGCCTGCTGGGCCTGGCATGATGACCCAGTGGTTAACTCCTTGCACTACATGTGCTGGGATCCCAAATGCGCACCGGTTCGTGTCGGCTGCTTCACTTCCCTACTTTTGGCCTGGAAACAGAATACGGACCATAGTTTTTGGACCCTGCACCCACTCGAGAGACCCAGACGAAGCTCTTGGCTCCTGGCTTCAGCTCAGCTTAGCGCCTGCTGTTCTAGCCACTTGGAGAGGGAACCAGCAGACAGATCTTTTTCTCTGTATCTCCTCTCTGTAAATCTACCTTTTAAATAAGTCTTGAAAATAAAAATTAAATATGACAGGAAGGCCTACCAGGCAGTGTCAGCTGATGCTCACCGCAGAACACACCCCAATGTCTCAATCCTATTGGCTAATACCACATGTAGTGCCCGACAGCAGCCAGCACCCTGCTCCAGGGCTGGGGTCCCCACAATAGCCAGCAAGCACCCTGCTCCGGGGCTGGGGGCCGACAGCAGTCGGCATACAGTCTGCTCTTGCCTCTGAACTCAGTTTCTATCTCACAGCAAAACTCCCAGAGTTCCACCCAGGAAGAGCCCTCTGACAATCACATCTCCTTGGGGACAAGGGCCATCTGGTGAAGACACCCAGTCCCACACCTCCTGACTAGAAGGAAGAGGTGACAGTTTGAGCGTTGGGTTCACAGTACTTTCAGAGTCAGCCCTCCTGTCCATGTGGTCATCACTCAGAAGTGTCCGCAGGCCATGGAGTACCCTGCAATCCACCTGTCCACCAAGGAAGGCCTTCAGCTCAAGAGTGTGACACCCTAGCTACATGCTGGTGGCCCTGCCCTGCCCTCTGGTGATCCTGCTCCACCCACAAACACGTCCCCAGCAAACACGTCAGGAGACTCACATCTGGTCACCTTTGGCCAACCTGTCCCTCGCTGACTCATCACCATGTGCTTGTCTCGGCCTCCCTGCAGTCCATACCTGCTCTGTCCCTGCCCACATAGCACGTCCTCTAGGGCTTCTCAGACACTACCTGTACCCAGGTGGGTGCTTGACCACCTCAGCTCATTGTCAGGAGTAACACCCAGTGACAGCTCCTACAGGGCAGGAGGCAGCAGCAGCGCTCGGCACAGGGCCACGGACTCCACACTGGAGGATGAGAAAACGCTACTCCTTAGGGATCTATAGCTATCCCACCACTTCCCTTAACAGACTGCTAAAGGCAAGAGACTTCAGGCCTTTCTCATGAACACCAGACTAGAGCACAGTTAGGGGCACTCAAGGATAGCAGCAGTCTCCTTGGATGAGAAGCAAGCTGCCCAGCTGGGCGGCCTTTGGTCACTGGAAGCACCACGAGCAAACAGCCTCAAACCCTGACCTGCCTACACCCCTCAGCCTCATGCTCAGAGGAGGGAGACGGCTCTCCAGGTAGTGGGAGGCCATGGGCACCCGCTGACAGAGCAGTCCAGCCACTCTGAGAGCCACAGGGGTCTCTCCTCTGAGTGTTCAACAGGACAGACGCTGCTCAGCCCAGATGGCTGACCAGTCACTATGGTGCCTGGCCTACAGTCCAGCATGGGGCAGCATGCACCTGCCCAGTGAACTCATGGCAGTGAGAGTCCAAGGTGAAAGATTCAGTACCATCCCTGAGCCAAGAGGCTGGGGTCTGTGGACTACGGAGTAGCACCCACCAGGAGCAGCCTCCAAGCAGCCCACAGGCTGGAGCTGTGCCGGCAGCCACTGCTCTTATGGACTTCAGAAGCTAAGCTCCGGCCTTCTGACCTAGGTGCTGAGGGCCGGGGCAACAGCCAGGAGTTAGCACACAGCATCTGGAGCCTCAGGTCCTCACCCACACAACAGGACCATGTGAGAACTGGGCAGAAACCTGTACGGACACACGTGGGTCTCAGCCAGCTCAGTCCCCCAGGCCCAACTCAGGACACAGTCCCTGGAGCAGACAGTCATGGAAAGCACCAGCCCTCAGACCACACAGCCAGAACGATCTTCCCCTCACGAGGAGGGCAGGTGGGTCTAGGGCAGCCAAAGCAGTCCACACCCTGGCCACTACGCAAGCCTGGACCCACAGCTGACGGCAGATGGGAGGGAAGCCACAATCATGTTCCCACCTCCAATTCAGGCCCACTTCCAAGGAAGGCGCTTTGGCACCCAGGAAACGGTTTAGGTGGCGTCCCAGAAGGCCAAGCTGAGGACATGGCTGGGCTTCAGGCATGTGTCTCCTGCCCCATGGCAGTGCTCACACAGTCCTCACCTCCTCCAAGGAGGAGGGCAGGTGGGTTCACAGTACACAGTCCACTCTTCACAGTCCACAGTGAAGAGGCTGAACAGCCAAACCTACACAGAGCTCCCCACTCATGCCCAGAATCAACCATATGGAACAGAGAGAACCAGGAGACAGAAACGGGCCAGGGTGATCACAGACCCAATGAAGGAAAGCACCCAAGATAAGGGACTTGTCAGCAGATTCCAGCAACATCCAGTGAGGGGTCTGGAGCAAGCTACGCCACTATGTGGGATGTCCCACCCAGGTCCAGTTTCCTGCTAATGCACACCCTGGTAACTGACTCCCATCAGGGGGAACCAGGAGTCACAGTGGTTCTGCACACAGCTGGAGAATGAAGCAGATAAAATGCAAAGGACTGAGGGACGCCGCTGAGGAAAGCCACAGGCACTGAGAGGTGGGTACAGGCTCTTCCTTCAAGCAAGGTCGACCAGAGACCATGCAGAGAGGACAGGGCAAGCAATGGTCCCTGTGTGTGCCCACCAGCAACAACCTCCTGGTAGACTGCAAATCTGCACCTGCTCCCGAGACCACATGGCCCCAGAAGAAATGCTGAGTGCACCACCTGCCTGGGGTCACACCACACTGCACGGAGCCTGGGTTCTATTATGGACCCAATGACCAAGCCCACAGCCATCATGTACTACAAAGTCAGTAGCCCTCAGGCCATAACTGCAGGCAGTCAACTGCTAAGGGACCAGTGTTATGGTATACCTACATCCCATATGGATACAGCTCATGACCAGATGCTCCACTTCCCATCCAGCTCCCTGTTTGTGGACAGCAGTGGAGGACGGCCCAAAGTCTTGGGATCATGAACCCACATGGGAGACCCAGTTGAAATTTCTGTGCTCTGTGGTGTAGACACTGTACTACCCTCCCCTGGGTATGCTGTCCTGCAGTGTGGACACTGTGCCTTCCCCTGGGCATGCTGTCCTATAGTGTGGACACTGTGCCTTCCCTGGGCGTGCTGCTCTGCAGTGTGGACACTGCGCCTTCCCCTGGGCGTGCCGTCCTGTGGTGTGGACACTGTGCCTTCCCCGGGCGTGCTGCTCTGTAGTGTGGATTGTGTGGCCATGCACACCTGTTCACAGCTAGCATAAACCAAGTGCAGCCGGCCCTCCTGTCCTGCCAACAGCAGCGATGGCTGAGCCAGACTTGGGCAGACTCATGCCTGCCGATCACCCCCAAGCTCTCCTGTAACTTTGGATTGCAGCTTGCTGTCCTCAATAGAAAACACGATGCTAAAATTCATATAGAGCCACAGAGCCAGGGCAGTCTTGGCAAAGAAACTGGCAGGCATCACAAATGCTTATTTCAAAATGTTTCAAATCCACAAATTCACAAAAATATTATGAGAAAATCACACAGGTTTTTTTTAAAGATTTATTTATTGTTATTACAAAATCAGATACACAGAGAGGAGGAGAGACAGAGAGGAAGATCTTCCATCCATCCAACAATCCACTCCACAAGTGGCCACAATGGCCGGTGCTTCACCGAAAGCCGGGAACCAGGAACTTCTTCCAGGTCTCCCACAGGGGTGCAGGGTCCCACGGCCTTGGGCCATCCTCGACTGCTTTCCCAGGCCACAAGCAGGGAGCTGGATGGGAAGTGGAGCTGCAGGAATTAGAACCGGCGCCCATATGGGATCCCGGTGTGTTCAAGGCGAGGACTTTAGCCACTAGGCCATGCTGCCCGGCCCAACTACACAGATTTTAAAAATTCTGCACCAGGCCTGGCACAGTAGCCTAGCGGCTAAATCCTCACTGTGCATGCACTGGGATCCCACATGAGTGCTGGTTCATGTCCTGGCACCCTCATTTCCCATCCAGCTCCCTGCTTGTGATCTGGGAAAGCAGTCGAGGATGGCCCAAAGCCTTGGGACCCTGAGTCCGCATGGGAGACCTGGAAGAAGTTTCTGGCTCCTGGCTTCGGATCAGCACAGCTCTGGCCGTTGCGGTCACTTGGGGAGTGAATCATTGGAGAGATCTTCCTCTCTGTCTCTCCTCCTCTCTCTATATATATCTGACTTTCCAATAAAGAATAAATAAATAAATCTTTAAAAAACAACAAGAACAAAAAAGAA
Organism: Ochotona curzoniae; assembly: GCF_017591425.1. Lineage (NCBI taxonomy): Eukaryota > Metazoa > Chordata > Mammalia > Lagomorpha > Ochotonidae > Ochotona > Ochotona curzoniae. Next base: position 24,446,463 of record NW_024465421.1, on the reverse strand, counting down.
GGTTCCCTTGGAGGCATGACAGACACCAGTTTGAAAGGAACCTCAGTGAGGACAACATGGACTCTGCTGCACTGCAGAGCACACACTCTGTGCTGGGGTCTGGCAGGAAAGTCTATGCGAACAACACCCTGAAGCAAACAGCAGTTTACAAAAGGGAAACTGGTTTCACAAAGGGAGGCAGAGGATGCTGAAGGTGCAGTCCACATCAACCATCTTACAAAGCCCTGACTGTGTCAACGCTGCTCAGCCACACAGACCACGGCTGCCCCCACACAGATGGAATAGCTGGCTCAGCCAGCACACAGCCACCGAAGAGTTAAAGTGCAGCAAGCTTTCAAGTCAAGAGTCACAGGTAAATGAAGAGACTGACACACAGACTTCTGCACCCGCTGGCTCACTTCCCAGGTGACCTCCACAGCCAGTGCTGGGCCAAGCCAAACCCAGGAGCTCCATCCGAGTCTGCTACGTGGGTGCAGGGCCCAAGCACTTGGGCCACCCTCTGCTGATCCCAGGCCAATAGCAGACAGCTGGATGGGGAGTGGAGGAGCCAGGATATATGTGGGATGCCAGGGTCGCAGGCGGCAGCTTTACCTACTGTACCACAATGCCAGCCCCTGGAACACTTTCTGATTGATGGGTGTGAACTTTGCACAGAGAAGCTACATACAGGAGCCAGATTTCAAAGGAAACTGGAAGCAAATGGAACCCAGACCCTGAAGCAGTTCATTAAATACTCCATCAGGAGATAAACCCAGCTTTTCCTGAGCAACCTGGGAACAGAGCACCCCTAGCCAAGGAATGTTTTTACCAAAAGGCAGGAACAAAGCCATCTGTTCACCAGGGCAGTGATGCCAAAATTCGACAGGTTCCTTGGGCCCCTCCATCACAGCATTCTGACCAGTCTCTCGGCACTCTGGAGGGACCCAGTGATCCCCACTGCTTTTTTTTCTTTTTTAAAGATTTATTTATTTTTATTGCAAAGTCAGATATACAGAGAGAAGAGACAGAGGGGAAGATCTTCCGTCCAATGATTCACTCCCCAAGTAACCACAATGGCTGGTGCTGTGCCAGTCCGAAGCCAGGAACCAGGAACTTCCTCCAGGTCTCCCATGCAGGTGCAGGGTCCCAAAACTCTGGACTGTCCTCGACTGCTTTCCCAGACCACAAGCAGGGAGCTGGATGAGAAGTGGAGCAGCTGAGACACAAACTGGCACCCATATGGGATTCTGACGTATACAGTGAAGATTTAGCCACTCAGCCATCAGGCTAGGCTGATGCCATTCTGTTTTTGTTTTCATTTTTAACTAGCCAGTCCAACAACTGCAGGCACGTGAGGGATGAGCTGCCAGAAACAAGAATCCTGACTCTCTCTCAAACATATAACTTTCAAAAAATACATTAATTGCACCAGCATGGTAGTCTAGTGGCTAATTTTTCACCTTGCATGCACCAGGATCCCACATGGGCGCCGGTTCTAATCCTGGCAGCTCCACTTCCCATCCAGCTCCCTGCTTGTGGCCTGCGAAAGCAATACGGCCCAAAGCCTTGGGACCCTGCACCCGCCTGGGAGACCTGGAGGAGATTCCTGGCTCCTGACTTTGGATCGGCTCAGCTACAGCCGTTGAGACTGCTTGGGGAGTGAATCATCAAACGAAAGATCTTCTCTGTCTCTCCTCTGCTTACCCTATTTTGCAATAAAAACAAATAAATACTTAATAAATAAATAAATAAATGCATTGTGAGGAATTAAATTCCTTCATAATTCCATTTAAGAAAAAGATGTATTCTTCATGGGGCCAGTAGCGTGGCATAGAGAGTTGAGGCACCACCTGTGACGCTGACATCTCACAGGAGCCACTTCTAATCCATCTTCCTGACAGTGGCATGGGGAAAGCAGCAGACCACGACCCAAGGAAACAGACACCTGCAACCCACATCAGGGCACCCTGGCTTCAATCCTGGTTCCCCTAAACAGAAGACAGAGGGAAACAGAGAAGGGAGGGAAAGAAAGAGATCTTCCATTGCAGAGGCACTGGGCAAAGGGCCTCAGCAGCCAGGGCTGGGCTGAGCTGAAGCCAGGAGCCAGGACTCCCACAGGGGGGCAGGGCCCAAGTCCTTGAGCCATCTGCCCCCATCTCCCAGGTGCATTAGCACGGGGCTAGATGGAAAGCAGAACCTGAACTGGCTTAACCTGTTACACCACAATGCAGGCAGGCCTACTAAAACACCCAAACTTGCTGCATTTTTTAGCAAGTAGCCAACTGCTCTGCTGCGGTGAGCTTGAAGGGATCTCCGAGTGCATGGCGACAGCACAGGACAGTCTCCACAAGCGAACACATCCTCAGACTCTTGATGAAATCACCAGGGGACACATACACACACACACGCCAAACTTTGCAAGTTCTGGAAGCCAACGACTCCAGTGGAATACATGTGAGCGGTAACCAAATAACTTCCAATAAACAGAGAGATTATGGAGAATAAAAGGACACCAGTTCCAAAACTGTAACACACAGCAGACAGCCAGGACATCCATGGGTGACCACAGTAGATAGCCAGAAAACCCTGCACTTCATGAAAACGCCCCTGCCAGCCATTCCAGCACACTTAGCTGGCAGGAAGAGTTATCTGGTCCTGGGACCCCATGCACAGTGACAGTAAGTTGTCAGAGTGCTCCAATGAGGGCCCAGCACGACACACAATGGCTAAATCCTCATCTTAAATGCACCGGGATCCCATATGAGTGCAAATTTGTGTCCTGGTTGCTCCACTTCCCATCCAGCTCCCTGCTTGTGGCCTGGGAAAGCAGTTGAGGATGAAGACTGCCCAAGGACTTGGACCCTGCACCCACCTGGAGACCCCAGAGAGGCTCCTGGCTGCTGGCCTTGGATCAGCTCAGCTCTGGCCGGTGTAGCCATTTAGTGAACCAGCAGACGGAAGATCTTTTTCTTTGTCTCTCCTTCTCTCCGTAAATCTGTCTTTCTAACAAAAATAAATAAATCTTCAAAGTGCTCCAACAACCTGCCACCCACCAAGGTCTCCTGCATCGTTTCTCAGCTTCTAGAAGGATCCTGGAAGGGAACTGCACGTCAGTACGTCCGCTCCTCTTCCTAAACATGAAGTTTCCACTCCAGCAGATGACTCCATGCCCTGGACACACAGGTGCACAGGCCTGGTGGGTTCGACCACACCTGTCCGAAGGACCCCCAAGATCCCAGTGTTCCTAATGACTTCCACAGCCCCAATTCTCAGCCAACATTAGACACCTTAAGAAGCTCCACTTGGACACGGGGAAGCATCACACATCACCAACACCTATGCCTCGCTCCTTCTCCAGGTGCCCGAGGGAGACCCAGGCAGTCACCTTGTGCTGACTCACCTGAACTCGCGGCCTTCGCTGTAGCGCCGACCGGAGGCAGCCCGGGGGGCCGCTGTCTCCAGCAGCAGCTTCTGGGTGAGCCTGCTGGCAGGAGCGGGGTCCCCAGCCTCCGCCTCAGTGCCGTGCTCACACTGCCACTCCTCGTCTTCATTCAGGGTGGGCAGGTACCCAGAGACGCCCTTGCCTGCCCCTGACCCCGAGCTCTGCTCACTGCAAGCCTTCGGGCTCTCCGAGCCTGTCCGCGTGTACTCCAGGTAGATGTCAGACTTGAGGAACGAAGGATAGGTGTTCTCCTCCATGGTGGACTGGATTTCGGTCTGGGCTTGATCAAACGTGGCAGGGTCGATCTGCTGCTTCATGATGCAGTCTTTTATGAAGCTCTTGGTGGCCGGCTTAGTTTGCCGGGACACGACACCACTGGTGTCCAGGATGTACCTGCGGTAGATGGCCCTGGCTAGCTTCAGCCTCTTCTCTTCGTTTGCATCACAGGGCTCCAGTTTCCTGAAGCCGCTGCAGGCGAACCAGAAGTCCAGCAGGTCGGCACAGCCCTCACGCCTAAGGAAAGTCCGGAACAGGCTGATCCCATCCTGGTCATCGAGCAGCGAGTGCAGGGACTCAGCCCACTTCAGGTATGGTGGGGTGGGGGATGCGCTGCCCTCGGGCTCATACCCCAAGTCCAGGTCCGAGCGCCTTGGGGTGGCCGTCGAGGTCTCCCCTCTAACACCAGCACCTTTCCCGGAGCAGAAGCCGTGGCTGCCAGGCCTTGGGTCTGTGGACACCAGCTCTCCCTCCTCACCAGGCACCGGAGGCCGGGGGGCGTCTTCGGTAAAGCTTGTGCCGAGGTCCAAGGGGAAGCCCTGTTCCTGGACACTCATTTTGAGACTCTGTGCGGCAAGGGACAGGGAGCGATGCACCCTAACACATCAGTACTTACAGCTCCGTGTGTCAGGTTGTCCTGTTGAAACCATCAAGAGGACAAGGGTTAGGACCGGGGGCTCCAGGCACCCGCCTGCCTGCCCACCCACTCGCCCGCTCAGGGCCACAGCCTGGATGTGCCTTGAAACAGTCAGTCTCTACATGAGATTTGCTCCACATGCCAACAACCCCTATAAAAGGCACAACTGCAGGGGTCTCACAGTGAGGGGTCCCCAAGACACAGGGGGAGCCACTCCCTGTGCCTATCACTCTGCAGCCAGCCAAGGACGGGGTCCAGGGGCAGGAAGCTTGCAGTTCCAGCCCTATCAGCGTGGGTGACTCATGAAAACCCTCAGGCAGGGAGGTCTCCTCCAGGTCCCCCGTCCCCATGCCACAATTTTCTGTCAGTTTTCTGTCAAGTGGGAGACCTTGCCACACGTACAACTGACCACCTGAGCAGCCTTCAGTAGCACCCACACACAGAGGCCATCGGCAGCTTGCCACAGGCAACCCTACAAGGTTACTCAGCTCTGCACACGGCCAACTGGCAGCAGAAGTTCGTCCCAGAGATAGCAGGAGGCAGACAAATGCCCACCCGAGGGGGACCAAGGGAGACGCAGCCAGAGACCACCCTGGCCACCTCCAGGATGCGCGTGGCAGGCCACTGGCAGCAACAGCCAGAGTAGCAAGCAGGTCAGACGCCTGCTCAGAAAGCACCCTCTGAAGATCAGAAAAGGTTTTGCAAACAATAAAATTAACATATAAATATATCTTTCTGCTAAGGAATCATGTGACACACGGCAACTGACCAAACCACAAGCCCTCATGGAAGAGAAGACCTTCAGGTGCTGGGTGCTATGCACCAAGGCTGTCCTGAACAAGGACTCCACCAGCCCAGAGACCACGTGCTTGGCAACACCTCACACACAGCAACCCAGCCCAGCCTGGCCCAGCCTGACCAGTGCTGTAGGGCAGCCTTCACCAAGCTCATCAACAGCAAACACCTCGGTCCTCAACAACCCAGAGCACCAGCACACCACGCTGTGGCTCATCTCTGTCCCTCCACTCCTACACTGCACACACTGTGGGGCCATCCTGCCCCCTACAGCCTTACACTGCAGGGATATCCCTGGTCCCTATACCCCCACACTGCACACACTGCACAGCCATCCCTGGCCCCTCCACCCCTCACACTGCGGGGCCATCCCTGGCCCCTCCACCCCTACACTGCAGGGCCATCCCTGATCCCTACACCCTCACACTGCGGGGCCATCCCTGCCCCCTACATCCCCACATGGAACACACACGCAGCGGCTGACAGAGGTGCCTCAGTGACATTTCCGCAACTAATGACTTCCAGAAACCCACTGGGGGGCTCTCCTTAGTCACAGCAGGTACAGCCGGTCTGAAGGTCAGGCCCCAGGGGCTGTGGCACCCTACTGCTCAAGGGCACATCAAAAGCAGCCAGATCCTTATGCCCCATCTACACAGGGCGCCGGCAGCCCCATTCCGCTCCTTGCCATCTGATGCCCTCCCATCCAGGTTGGAACCAGAGAAGAGCAGGCCTCTACCTGATCCTTAAAGATCATGTAGCGCTCTAGCCTTAAGAAGCACCTGAGCTACTGGACACGGGTAGTGTCCAAGCAGGAGGCACTTATTGTCGCTTTCTAGTACATCAATGTTGCAGCAGGACCTCTGCTTAGCACACATCTGGCAATAAATATTTAATTCACCAATGGGAATCCAAGTGTTTGCACACAGGAAAAGCAGTAAGTTCAAGCAGCAGCCCCTTGATCATCAACTGAGGCTCTTTCAAACGGAGCACCGTAATTCAGGGGTAGCCCTGCCCATGCCAGTCCCTGGGAGCTGCTTTGCAGAGGTCAATAGGAAATTCACATCTACATTTAGCCATCAACAGAGATAAGACCCTGGGTGTCCTGAAACCACATGAACCCCTGGAAACACCTGGGCCACACAGGGAACCACACACATTCCACATACACGAAGCAGTTACATTAATTCCAAGTTTGAGACAGATGCCCACAAGGACCAAATCCAGCCCACAGCCTGGAACCACCGTCAATAAAGCAACTCCATAAAAGCCATCTCCAAGGCTGACATTGTATTTAAAATCCCCTCTCATCACCACCAGGAACATAGCCTGGGAATATGGCAGCCAGCTCAACGCTCACACTTGGGAGCCTTCCCCATAAATGAAACGTGGGGGGAGCGGCACACCACTGACACTTTCCACTCTCAATGCCTGAGGGGGCACGCTGCTGCTTCACACCAGCCTACACCCGTCACCCACGTTTCCCCAGCCTCCCAGAAATCCAAGACAACACCCTCTGGCAGAAACACGGCAATACTCGTGTGCTTTCCCATCCTGGTCTGTGAACGGGCATTCTTAGAACTGCAAGCGAGCCTGGCTATGCTGGGGGATGTGGCTGAGAACGCAGACTCCCCATCCAGGGCCTGCGGTCCAGGGGCCTGGGACGTGTCCTGAGGAAGCGGAGATGGCTGCACAGCAGGCAGACACAGCTGCAGCCCTTCACAGGGACTAGGGCTCAGGAGGGTTGCAAACCTGAGCTCTCAGAGGGCGACAGAGCCTGAAACCGCACCCAGGACAGGACGCACGCCCTGGACTTCAGGACAGCCACCAGGCACCCCTCCTCGGGCTTCAGACTCACTCATTCCCATCTTTCCCACAGGATCCCTGCACATACTGTCTGGATGCAGCCACTCCCGTGCAGCCCACCCACACCTAGAAAGCCCCCACAGACCCACAGGTCACGTCCCACAGGAAGCGAGCACGTGCGCAGCAGCAACCCTGGGCTCCCTGCCTTCCACTCCTGCCCACACCCACGCCTGGGGCACCTGCCTTGGCCGGCCTCCGCAGCAGCCCTCCCTGGCAGGCCGAGCTCCCACCTGCATACCTGCCCAAGGCCTCAGGCAAGGGCCTCCCCTCACACCCCGAAATACACTCTTCTAGGGCTGGGCCTGCACACAGCCCGCACACCCTGGGAACCTGCCCACTTCCCTGCCTCCCGTGCTCACACCCAGGCACGCCCTCTGCCCTCTCCTCCCAGCCTAAGCCCTAGGACCCCTTCACCCCCTCCCCTCACCTCTGGGACCCCTTTGCCTTCTCGACTCATCTTTGGGCACCCCCACAATTCTCTCCTCACCACTGGGACCAGCGTTCCCTCCCCACACACCCGGGGACCCCGCGTTCCCCCCTCATACCTCACGCGCCGGGACCCCACATTCTCCCCTCACACCCACACCCGGGACCCCACATTCTCCCGTCACCCACACCCTGGGACCCCGCGTTCCCTCCTCACACCCCGGGACCCCGCGTTCCCTCCTCACACCCCGGGACCCCGCGTTCCCTCCTCACACCCACACCCCGGGACCCCGCGTTCCCTCCTCACACCCCGGGACCCCGCGTTCCCTCCTCACACCCCGGGACCCCGCGTTCCCTCCTCACACCCCGGGACCCCGCGTTCCCTCCTCACGCCCACACTCCGGGACCCCGCGTTCTCTCCTCACACTCCGGGACCCCGCGTTCTCTCCTCACACTCCGGTACCCCGCGTTCCCTCCTCACACCCACACCCCGGGACCCCGCGTTCTCTCCTCACACCCTTGCCCCTGCGTCCTTCTTCCGGGTCCCACGTCCGGGCCACCCGGCCGGCCTGGCGCGGCCTACAATGGACGGCTGCGGGGTGCAGGCCCGCTCCCTCGGCGCCGCCGCCAGTCCTACTCACCGCGCGCGGCGGCGGCTCGGCCCCGGGCCCGGCTCGGCCCATGCGCTCAGCGGCGGCGGGGCGGGAGGGACCCGGCGGGGGCGCGGCCCGAGGCGGCCCCCATCGCAGCTCGGCGGCCAGAAAAGGACGCGAGGCAGGCCGCGGGCGCGCCGCCGAGGCCCGGCCGCCCGCTCGGCGGGACGCGGCTCCGGCCCGCCTCCTCCGGCCCGCTCCAGGGGCGGCGGCGGGAGAGCGGCCGGGAGCCGGGAGCCCGAGCCCAGAGCACCGAAGCCCAGGCCCGAGCGCCCCCGCCGGCGCCGCCCGGAAGTGCGGGGGCGGGGCCGGGACGCGGGGCGGGGCCTGGAGGGCTCCGACCCGGGGCCCCGTGAGAACGGAGCCTGAGGAGGGGCGGAGTCTGCGGAGCGCGGACCTGAGGCGCGCTGGAGGGCGGAGCCTGGGCGATCGGGGGCGGAGCAGGGCGGAGCCGAGGCGCCGTGTTCGGCCGAGGGGCGGGGCTGACGGGCGCGGGTGCAGGAGCTGCGGCAGCGCCGCACAGGGGTGCAGCGGGCTGTGCGCCCCGGCGGCGGCTGGCCCCTAGATGACGGCCCACGTCGGGCCAGAAGCCTCGGGCAACGCCTCCTAGTCCAGCGTGGGCCCCTCTCCCGGACCGGCGCCCTGTGGTAAGCAGTCACCCAGGGGAATGGCAGCCAGTGGACCGCCCATCCGACCTGGTCACAGCCTGCCCTCCCCTGCCACGTTTTTCTCCCTCGGTGAGTGCTGCCCCTCAGCTGACCAGGACGCTGAGCTGAGCCAGATTCCACGCTCCTTGGCCCCACAATGACCCCTGTGGATGCCCTGGCTGCACCAGGAGCCACATCCTCACGAGCTGTGGCCTGGAGCCTCTGGAGCCTACCGGGAGCTCCCTGGGCAGTCCCCTAACCACAATTCCCCCTGCCCCCTGGGGAACCCTCAAGGGACTGTCCTTGACGCTGCTGCTGTCAGGGTACAGCTCACCGAGGCCATCCTGAGAGCCAGGACGTATAGTTGCCATTGCACAACAGTCTTTGCTGGGCAGACCATGCATGGCTTGTCAGCTCAATGCAAGGCACCTGCCCACCAGCCTAGGGACACGAGGCCACACTCCTGGTCACCTGCCCACCAGCCGAGGGACATGAGGCCACACTCCCGGTCACAGGCCCATCACCAACAGCTCCCTGAGAAGGCTGTGCATACCAGGAATGGCTGCCCCTGAGAATTTCATGCCAGCACCATGGCCCTCAACGGTTCCAGAATCCGAACCTTTGCAGAACATTTGGGGCTAGGCACCTTCTCAGAGGCCACAGCCTCAGCTCTGTAGGCACCTGCTCACTGCCTCCCCACTGGCGCGTGGGACAACAACCTGCCTCTGCCACACGGAGCATCCCAGCCTCACACCCCCAGGTCACATCCAGTGCACTCCCAGGCCTTCCAAGCTCATGGCCCACAGGGCACGACTGCTAGCTCAGGGCTCCCTCCAAGCTGCCCCAGCATGTGTGCTGCCTGGGGCAAGCATGCTACAGAGACTTCTCAACCCTTGCCTGTGTGTGCTCTGTGCCAGACTTGCTGCATTCCAGGCTGCTGGAGACCTGGCCCATGTCCTGGTGTCACCAGCCTTAGCAAAGCTGAGCCAACATGAATCCCACTGCTGCCTGGTGGCAGGTGTCGCACCCCGTTCTGCTGGGGTGCTGGACTGGACGGGAGGCAGGACACAGCAGGGTATCCATCAGATGAGGGCAGCCTGGCCGGGCTGAGCAGACCACAGGGCCTCTGGACCGGCAACCCCACCCACCCCACGCTCGCCTTACTTGTGCAGGGCTGCTGCAGCCAGGCCAGCCACCTGGTGTTCTGTCCGCGGCCATCTTCCTCCTGGCCCGTGCTGATGGGTGTCTGCAAGCCCTGGCCCCGGAACAGGGCCCTTGGGCCTCTGGCTGTTCGGGACCCCTGCCCTGCAGGGACAGGAAGGAAGTCAGAAAGCAGAGGGGACTACAGCAACCCTGCTGGTAGGGGTCCAGGGGTGGATCTGTGGGGATAGGATTGTCCAAGCAGGCCGGAGTGGGTGCAGGGACACCTCGCTGAGAGGCCAGCCTGGGGAGAGGTGGAGGAAGGCTCCAAGCCTGGGGACACAGCAGCACTCTGCTGCCCCAGGAGGAGGGAGGCGTTCTCTGCATGCAACCACAACCTGAAGCCGGGAATGGCGTTCTCTCTGGAGGCCAGGATGAAACCAGCAAGGGCGGGAGGGGGGGGCACAGGACAGCCAGAAGGCGAGTGTGTGCCTAGTGTGGAAGCTGCTTCTAGAGGGGACAGAACTGAGTGTCCTGCCCCAAGACACCACGAACGTTACGTGGGGACACACACTGCCGCTCAGAGAGGCGCAGGCCCTGGCAGGCAATGGCTTTGGGCCTTCAGGGGTCAGTGCAGCGTGGACCTCCCAAGGTGGGGTAACTTCCAGAGCCACATTCCCTGTTCCCCACACACTGTACCCTGCTTCCCTCCGGCCAGCAGCTGGGTTGGCAGGTACAGGGTGTAGGCACAGGAGGCCCAGGCCTGCCTCTCCACCCTCTGCTGTGGAGTCCCTACCACGCTGCCCATCTGAGGCCTAGGAGGGCAGAGAATGGCAAATGAGGGTGGGGGTGCCAGGTCCAGACACCCCTCTTCTGCCACCCCAGCACCCATCTCCCTGAAGGTGCATGTCAGCCTGTGTCTGGGTGCTACGGCTCCTGTCAGGCAGAATACCAAGTCAGGGTACCAGACGTCCGCTGGCCTCACCTAACACGGCAAGCCTGGCATGAGTCAGAGGAGGGTGGCGCTCAGCCTGGCTTCCAGAAACAACCAACTGCAGTGTCCTCACCCAAAGCCTCAGGCCGCTCTGACACAGGGGCACACCTGACCCCTACTGTCGGCTTGCTGCAATGCCCTTCCCAAAAGGCTTCTCCAGGCCCTGGGAGCTTGCCACAAAAAGTCAGGTCCCCTGACTTTTTGGCGACTGAGTGCCATCCCCTGCTGTCCCAAGATGTCTCTCTTGGCTGCTAGGAGCTGGGGGCTGCCACAGCCCTGTCCTGAGCATCTCTCTGGCTGCTTTGTCGCCACGGAGTTGGCCATGCAGACAAAAGTGTACTGGATTAGCCACAGCGGATTAAAAGATTTGCTCCTTGGAGTTCACTAATAACCCAACAATTGAGGCGCCAGAGGCTTTGGACCCTCAGGACACGCCTGCCACACCAGCCAAGCCTCTAAGGCCTCCAGAAATCCTTCTCGGGCTCATGGTCAGTGGGGGTCATAATGTACCTACTGGCCTGTGCTTCTGTCCTGCCAACTGCCCATGGCCAGGCTGCACTCCCCAATGGCTCCCGCTGGGCCGAGAAGGCAAAGATGCAGGTGGGAGCACTCAGCCCGCACAGGACCACCTTCCCATGGATCGAGACTCCCTCAGCCCAGCCCATCTGCCCCACAGCCATCCACATGCATCACACACAGCCATTGCAGGGACATGAGAAGTGTGCGAAGTGACAGTGGCAGGTTGCAGGAACCCGGCAGGCTGTAGCCTGCTGTTGCATGTCGCTTGCGCTGGCTCCACGACATGCACTCCTGTTCACATGCATACACATCACACAAACGTGCCCCCCTTCATCTCCAAGGGGAACGCCATTGGCCAGTCCCCAGACCCCAGCTGCTCTCCCAGGGCCTGTCCTCTGGGCTCCAAGTAATGGGATTTGGCAACTGATCCACCCGGTAGGCCGCCCTGTTATAGGTAGACATTTTCTTTTCTTCTTACCGCTTTTTTCTTCTTCTTTCTCAAGAAAAAAGAAAATCACAATGCTTCCTAAACTGCACTGACCTGACAGAGCTTGCCGCCCAGCCCCGGGAGCGATGGCCAGCACACCAAGGCAGGCTGGGGGTCCGCAATGCTTTGCGCCACGCCTTTGTCTTTGCACCCCCACCTCGGGATGTCTGGGGAGAGGTCCACGAGTGAGGGCGGGCTGGGCTACAGCCAGAGAACAATGGGCGCCAGGGGTACGTCCACCTGCACACCTGTCCACCCGGCCGGCTGTCCACCCACGCGGCTTACCTCACCTGCCTGCATCCCGCTGTCCGCCATGATGGGCTTGGCTGTCCGACCGAGCACTTTGAGCCACTCCAGGACCCAGTCCCTGCTTGGCCACTGTGTGGCTGGGAGGCAGAAGCCTGCAGCTCAGGCTCCCACTGCCGATTGGCTGAGGGAGGGACCAGATGACGGCCTCGAAACCCTATGGTAACCATAGCAACCAGCCCCTTTAGACACAGCCACCCCTGAGCCATTTGTGCCGGCTGGGGCACAGGTGGCATCACCAGTGAGCCCATGCCAGGGTCCCCTTGGAGGGTGAGCCGGGCGTGGCCACATGATAGCTGCTTGCACAGCAGCTGCTGAAGGTCTGGGTGTGTGCTCTATGCACGCCTGGTGTGGAGGGTCTTGGGCCCTCTCTTGGCCTAACTGCAACTACTGCACTGACCACCTCCCACCAGCCATGACAGCAGCAGTGTCCCTTCAACCCCATGGCAACCCTTCCTGAAAGGACTTCAGGTCAGGCTTGCCCCAGGGGCTGAAGGGCAGGGAGGACTCTCCATGCACAGCTGCCTTCCCTGTGCCAGCTGACCAGTCCACTCCCTCTCAGGAACCACTGCCTGTAGACGCACAGACGTGCCTTTGTAAGACCCGCCCCGGTCCTGTTTCCTAGGGATGGGTCTTTCCTTGGTGTGCCAAGAGCCTTGCTTCTCGGCCAGGGGGAGTATCATCATCACCTTGGACAGGGACCATGGCTCACCTGTCCACACACTCCAGAAGTCAAGGCACCTGGGAAAGCCTTCTATGAGCCTCAGGAGGAGGCTGGCAAAGTGGTGCAGTTAAGCTACCACCTGCAACGCTGGCATCTCACAGGGTGCCGTTTGAGTCCCAGCTGCCCCACTTCTCATGCAGCGGCCTGTGGATGCATGTGAGAAGGCAGCAGCAGATGGGCCAGGTCATTCCACCAGAGCAATGACAACCCCTGGGGGCTCAAATAGCCACTGAGGAGGGAAGACCAGGAGAACCCAAGGTTACACACTCAGGGGGTCCTGGTGAGCTGGTTGGAGCTGACATAGGTGTTGCTTGGCAGGCATCCTGGACTTGACTCCAGGGTCCCTCCAACTGGCCTGGCCCAGAGCTACCATCTGCTGGGCCCAAGGGTGAGAAGGGCTGTTTTGTAGGAGCTCGGCCAGGGCCAGGGGCCCCTGCTGCTGACACAGCATGGTGGGCATCAGAACCAGAAAAAAGGTCCAGTTGTAGGCAGGTGGCAGTGTTTACATGGGCAAGGCAGAGGGTAGCACAGATTGAAGGTGGAGACAGCCAGGGTACAGAGCTCTAGGAAGACCCCACTAAGGTGCAGGGTGCCCTCCATGCACCTGAGCAGGCCCTGACCCCTATATGGAGTAATGGGACACACACCATGAAGGCCCACACACTCCTACAGCTGGTCTCTGGGATACACATCTGCGCTCTCTTGGCCTCTGAGAACTGGGGCCAATCAGACCCCAGGGTCTGAGGTCAATGGTCAGACCCCAGGGTCAGGGGTCAATGGTATAAACTGAGCTGTCAACAGCCCCTACTGCTTGCACCCCAGTGGCTGCAGAACTTGAACAAGTGGCACTCCCAAAGGCAGGAGTAGATATAGCAAGAAGCTGGCAGGTGTGCCAATGGCATGAACACATGTATACAAGTCTGCACCCATGTGAGCAGGCCCCATCTTGCCAACCTTAGAGGCAGCAGACTGCTGCTGACCCAGCCTGTTCAGGGTCTGGCCCAATCTGGTTACTGTTTTATGTGTAGGGGAGAGGGGCTTCCTTTTTTTTTTTTTTTTTTTCTTCCATTCTCAGGGCTCTTAACCTTTCAAGTCAGGGGTTTATGCCACCCAGCATCCTGCAGGTCTCAGCTGCTCCACTTCCAATTCAGCTTGCTGCTGATGGCCTAGGAAGGTAGCAGAAGATGGCGCAAATGCTTGGACCCTGTACCTAAGAGGGAGACCCAGAAGCAGCTTCTGGCCTGGCCTCATCCAGGCTGTTGCAGCACTTGGGGAATGCAGCAGCAGATGGCTCATGCAGGCAACCCAGCCACTGCCCCGAGTGCCCTTGAGCAGGCCATGGGTGGGGTAGGTAGAAAGCCTGAAGTGACCTGGATCCAGCGCAGAGTGAGGGCTGGGGAGGGGACCCTGGGCTCCTCTGCAGCCAGGGCTCACATCCTGGGCCTAGAAGCGTCTACCTCATCTTCCATTTGTGCTCTGGGCAAGATGTGGATGCCCTAGCTGGCAGGCAGGGAAGGCATGGGACAGCCACTGGTCAGCTGGAAACCTCATGGGGACACCCATTGCAGGCCGCTGACAACCTGTCCCAACAGTGCCCTCAGCTGTCCACAAATGGCCACTGCCTCCCACTCTTCTGATCCTGAGAATGTTCCAGAATATGCAGGGAAGCGGAAGTGGTAGGGGTTAGCACATCCTTCATGTGCCCCAGGACACTTCCACCCCGATGTCCAGTGCTTGGATGGGCGGCCAGCCCCTACACAGCAGGCTGTGGGTGCGGGACCTTCGACAAGAACTCCAGAGAAGCACACACAGCCTGGCTCAAGCTTTACTCGCTCCCTCTCTGCAGGCAGCAGCACGGGGCCCTGTCCCCGGCCTCAGCAAAGCCCACTGCAGCCCAGGGAGCTGTGTGGGAGCCACTCACTGTCCACAGGCGGCCCTCAATCAGCCCAGGCTCTGAGTGAGTCCACAGCGTAAGGGCCCACTGAGGACAGCTGAGCCTGCTGCTCGCTCACTTCCTGCTGGCCGTCTTCTGGACCACTGCGGGCTCTGAGAGTGCCTGCTGCTGCAGCCTCTGAATCAGCTCTTCCACGTAGACCTTGAACAGTGGAATGGGGTCCTGAAGGGAAGATGGGGTCACCATAGGCATTGGCACACTGTGGGGAGCAGCCAAGCACCCAGGGGGCTGAGGCGGCACACACGCCCCTCTCCTGGCCCATGGCCCCCACCTTCTCTCTCTCTCTCTCTCTCTCACACACACACACTCCCCTCTCCTGGCCCACAGTCCCCACCAGCCCCCACCTTCTCTCTCTCTTACACACACACACACACACACACACACACACACACACACACACACTCCCCTCTCCTGGCCCACAGCCCCCACCAGCCCCCACCTTTTGCTCCAGCAGCCGCTGTTTCTCCACGGCCTCCTCCAGTGTCAGGCCAATCCACTCAGCCTCAGCCTCTGGGATGACAAACTCCTGGCAGGTGGACAGAGGACTCCGTGAGGACCTGGGCCCAGCCTGGGGCCCAGGATGAAGGGGGCATGAGGCCATACCTTGTACTTGTCATAGATGGCCGCCCTGCGCTGGGGGTCGTCCGGGTGCAGCTGGGGGTCCTGCTGGGCCAGCCGCAGCAGCATTCCTCGCTTCAGGTCCATGCCGAACTTGGAGCACAGGTCCTCCTTGGGGGTCTGCAGGGGCTCCCATGAGGCCAGGGCTCTCCCACCCCCGGCAGGCCCCAGGCAGCTCCCCTCCCCACACACCGCTTGCCTTCAGGATGTAAAAGTCGAAGCCAAAGGCTTTGTCAATGAGGTCGAGGGTCCGCATGGTGACCGTCACGGTGAAGGTTTTGTCCAGGATCTCGCTGTACAGCTCCCGCTCAAACAGCTGCGGCTTCCACACCTTCTTCACCCTCTTGGACAGCTAGGGAGGGGGTGACAGCAATTAGGGCAGCAGTCCACCTGAAGCCAGCATCCCAGGCCTTCACCCCTCACCTCATCTCCTGCAGCCCAACCCTGAGAACACCATGCTCAACACTAGCCCCTCGCTCTGTCGTCCCCCTAGTCCAGCCCCCAGGACACCATGCCCAGCACTCGCCCCTCGCCCTGTCTTCCCCACTCACCTTGTCATCCCCCACGTATCTGTAGCCCAGGATCCAGCCCTCGCCGCCCCACAGCCCTCGCTGGCACTCGGGCGGATAGTGGATGGGGATGGGCACGTCCTCCACGCGCTCCCGCTGCCCGTTCCTAGGGTTGACCCTGAACTTGACCCCGTGGGGCCGGTAATGCACGGGAGTGGGCTCCCGCGTGTCCTCCAGAGCGCGCAGGTAGTGCGCGGGCAGGCGGGCGCGGATCCCTTCCCGCAGCTGCAGCCGCCTCCACAGGTGTACCGGGAACTTGTGCAAGGGCATGGCTGCGCGCCGCCCCGATCGGGACCGGGACCCCGGAACCCAACCCCGACCCGCAACCGGAACTCGCGCCGGCCCGCCCGCCGGCCCCGCCGCAACCGGAACTCGCACCGCCTCCCGCCGCTGACTGGCTGCTACACTAGTCCATCTGCCCATTACCCCCACACACTTCCTGTAGTTAGCGGCTTGGAAAACATCCCGCTCCAGGAAAAGTGCGCCCCGTGTTGGCCCCACGGGATGAAGGTGAAGATTGGGCTTGACAAGGGTGATCGTCCAGCCTCATAGGGAGTATTGGAGAAGTTTATTGAAAATGCACAATATACAAAAATCTACACATTGATTTTAAAATCTTCTTGCACCAAAATAAACTCTTAATTCAAAATTCTCATTTTAAAAAAAAGAAAAAATCACAGAATATTAAATTCATCAGTTATAGCGAAATCAGATCTACATAAATATATATCTGAACGTCTTGGAATCTCTGACCCCTCAGAACACCCCATATATCTATATGTATGTGTAATATTTCTCATGTACAAGCCTAGAAAATGCTTTGGTGGCCAAGAGCAAGGCCAGCAGGAGAGCCCTCGGCACAGGCTGCCCTTTGGCCGGCAGCAGCGACCCCTCCCCAGGCACGCTGACTGGGGGCACTGTGCCTTCAGGGAAGGGTCCGGGGTGCCCATCTGCCTTTCCCCTCCCCCAAGCAGGCAGCCTTCAGGTGGGGGTGCCCCAGCACAGCTTCTCAGAGAAGAGGGGCTCTTGGCCCACAGTGCTACCCATCGATCGGGCAGCGCCGACCGGCTGACTCCCCGCACCCAGGGGCAGCGGGCACCTGGGGGGGGACACCGGCCAGGCAAGCAAGCATGAGAGCGCTGGGCAGTTTTATTTGGATGGAGATGGGAACGCAGAGGGACAGCCCGTCATGTCACGGTGTACAGCTCGTCCCGGTCATTCCTGCAGATCTGGTAGTGGCAGGGGAGCTTGGGTGAGCAAGCCCAGGGCTCAGCGCACCGGTCACGGGGCGGAAGCAAAAGCGCGGCGCTGGCTGCCAGCAGGACATGCCAGATGCTGTGGGTGTAGTAGTAGTTGTCGTTGGTCATCATTGATGTGTAGATGGTAATGCCCACGAAGGCCATGCAGATGCCCGGCAGGAGGAAGAAGGCCCAACGCTGCCAGGATGTAGGGTAGCAACGGTGCCGGTGTCCACAGCGGTACACCTGGAAGCAAGGATCCAGGAGGGACACACAGGAGGGGTGTCACAGTGGAGGGAGGGACACACATGTATCGCCAGGGAACAGGGGTGACCTCCCAGCAATGGCCATGCGGTGAAGTGGTACCAGGCCTGGTGGCTTACCCACATGGAGGCCATGATCACAAAGGCAAAGAGACAGGGCCCCATCATATTCCAGATGCCCCTGCGGTCCAGCTGCAAGGACATGGCAATAACCAGTGTGCCGAGGAGATACAGGACCTGGGCGAGACACAGGCATGGCAACAGGTTATGGGAGCCTCTGGTGCTGCCTTGGGGGGTGGGGTCTCATGAGTGCATCCATCCTGCAGCTCCCCACAGGCGTCACCCACACAGAGGGCCCAGAGTTGCTGCCCTGCCCGGTGGCCACTCACATGTTTCAGGGCAGTCTTCAGCCGGGCCATGCAGAGGACTGTGACCCAGGCAGACACGCCTGAGCCCAGGAAGTCACAGTATTGCAGTGTGTCATAGCTGAGGATACACAGCACGGCCTCTCCTGGCTGGTCACAGGCATGGTAGAACTGGGGGGCAGAGGTGGGGCATGAGCAGGGGCCCAGCTCCCCCCTGTCCCTCTCCGCCCCCACCGCATACTCTACCGTGGAGAAGAACATGGTATAGCAGTAGACCGAGGCCTCAACCAGGAGGGCACGATGCAGCGAGACGGCAATAGGTGCCAGGAACATAACGTTGCTAAGTGTGAGCAGCAGCGCAGCCACCCTCTGCTGGGCTGGTGTCTGTGCAGTGCTGTTATCCGAGCAGCTCCAGCCGCGCCAGCCTGGGGGCAATGGGGTGGCTGAGGGTGGCTGGGGCCCCGGGGG
Organism: Ochotona curzoniae; assembly: GCF_017591425.1. Lineage (NCBI taxonomy): Eukaryota > Metazoa > Chordata > Mammalia > Lagomorpha > Ochotonidae > Ochotona > Ochotona curzoniae. Next base: position 24,428,100 of record NW_024465421.1, on the reverse strand, counting down.
TGGGGGACATGCTGGGCGGATGGGCCACGGCAGAGCTCACCTGCCTTACAGCTGCAGCCGGCATACAGGTAGCCATGTCTGCGCAGCAGCAGGCACTGGCCGTACCGCCCACAGTCATTCCAGCAGGGCTCTAGGTACACGGAGGTCTCCACAGGCAGCATGACCTGTTCGCAGTCCCTGCAAATGGGTTGGGGCGCAGCTGTAGGAGTGCACATCAAGGCTGCCACCCCAAGGAGCCCCCGCCTACTCACTGGGGGCTGTCGGGACACAGGAGCTGCAGGGAAAGGTACCAGGTGGCCGTCTCTGGATAGGGGATGATGAGCTTGTCTGAGTACGAGGAGGGGCTCAGCGACAAGGCATGGCCCTGGAAGAAGGCTGTGGGACACAGGGCCCATCAAGGGTGGCAGGCAGCAAAGGGAGCCCGCAGGGCCCTGCACCCGGAGGCCACCCAGTCCTCTACCTGTGGTGCAGCTGACTGAGGTGTTGAAGCTGAGGAAGGGCGAGGCCACGGTCACGCAGGCTGCCACCAAGGTGCCATTGGCTAGGGTTGTCTGCAGGGCAGGCTGGGTAAGCTCAGCTCCAGGGCTCTGGCCCCAGCCGCGGTCCTGCAACCTCCTGCCCAAGCCTGCATTAGGTGCAGCCCCAGAATCTGACACTAAGGCAATCCCAGGATCCCACTTGTTCCCCCACAAAACCTCTACCCCCAGCCGCCCAGGCTCCCTCACGCGGACATCCCCCCAGCTGCTCCCTCACGTGGACGTCCCCCCAGCTGCTCCCTCACGTGAACGTCCCCCCCCAGCCACCCGGGCTCCCTCACGCAGACATCCCCCCAGCTGCTCCCTCACACGGATGTCCCCCCAGCTGCTCCCTCACGTGAACGTCCCCCCAGCCACCCGGGCTCCCTCACACAGATGTCCCCCCCAAGGTCTCCCAGCCTGTCCCTACAGAGATGAACCCCTAGTTCTCCAGGATCCTTCACATGGAGGACTTCTCTGTCCAACCAGGCTCCCTCACATGACCAGCCACCAGGACCAGCTGCCCTAGTGACTCAGGGTCCTGCCTGCCATGGGGCACAGTACCTGGTTGGCCCTCAGGACGACGGTGAGGGAGCCCCCGCTGTCCATGCCCGTGTTGAGGCGCAGTTGCATCAGCGAGGGCATGCCTGAGCGCACCAGCACCATGATGCCGTCCAGGGGCTGGAAACGCACGGACATCACGTCCAGGTCTTCCCGTACTACTGGGTAGTGCAGCAGGCAGAACGGGTCACCGCCTGCCCTGCCAGCCTGGGCGAGCTCCTGGCCACCAGGCCCCGGGGTCAGCTGCCTGGCGGAGGCGTTCCCACTCTGATTCAGGGGGTTCTGCACCAGTGGTGGAAAGGGCACAGTCCAGGGCCTGCAGGCTGAGGGAACAAGGGGCTCAACCTGGGGTCGGGAGCAGAGCCAGGCTCCCACCCCCAGGACAGCCCACCTGTAAGTACAGCAACAGCACTGAAAGCCACAGATGCACGAGGTCCTGCCAGACTCTCGGCCATCACATGCAACCACTGGTCCCAGGGTGGAGAGGCTAGCAGCAGTTGGCAGGATGGGTTGGGACCAGCACACGAGAGCATCTTCTGGAAGCTGCCAGGAGAGGTGGCCGAGCCCACAGAGAGACGCACGGGGCAGCCCCCACTCTGGTTGGATGTGCAGCCCTGTAGCTCCAGCTGAAGCTGCTGGGTATACTCGGGGATGAAGACTCTGGTGGGAAGGGGGGTTCCGAGAGTTTGGCAGGACACGGAGGCACCACCACAGCACCCGACCAGGAGGCTGGGGCCACTGGCAGAGCACCCACCCCCCAACCTGACCAGGGGACCCTGCTCACTTGAGGTAGCTGGGGTGTGAGAAGAGAGTCTGTGCAAGAGGCACATCAGGCTCCATGATGGAGAACTCAATCACCCGTGTGACCAGCAAGTCAGGCTGGAAGACGTACGCACAGGTGGGGACGAAGCCCTGGGTGAGGACAGACACAGGAGGGACACTGAATGGGAAGGGCGCAGGGGGTGGCCAGGCACCAATGAGGACACAACTGGGGTTGAGTGGGGATGTAGGGTGGTGTCAGGGTGACCCAGCCCTGCAACGGAATGGGGCATGTGTGTACACTGGCACATGTGTCCATGCATGCGTGTGTTGGGTATGCAGAATGGGGAGATCAGTGAGGTTGAATTGGCAGGGAAAGGGCAGGGGCTAAAGGGGTAGCCAAGGCCCCACCTTTGAAAGGCAACACCTTACCTTCACCTCAATCTTTTGGGAGGACGGAGGCAGGTGGGCGACCACAAACCAATCCCCGGGTGCTGGGTGGGACATGTTGACCGAGGCATTGCCCAGCAGCATCTTGACATAGAAGGACTGGGGCACCAAGGTGTCATCCGGGAATCTGGTGTCCAGTGGGTTGATGACAGGAGGGGCACCGTGGCGGAAGTGCCTGTGGTCAAATGAGGGGTTGGGTGAAGCACCAGCCAGCCTTCCTGGGTGGCCGTGATGAGTGCTGCCTGCAGGGACCAGGGGCACCCACACAGTGATGTTCATCTCGGCGCAGGCCAGGCCGCTGTCCTGGGAGGCCTGCAGCAGCCAGCGCAGCAGCACGGTGTCACGAGGGACATGGAAGCGGAAGAGCCTGGCGCTGCCGTACCAGCTGTAGGTTGACAGCTTCTGCGGGGCCTGTGAAAAGTGCTCGAACACCAGCCCGGGCTCTGAGAGAGACGCTGTGTCAGCCGGGCCCCATGGGCCCCACACGCCTCCACACTCTCCCAGCACCCAGAGCCCCTGCCATACCCCGCAGCTCCTGGGTGTCACCCAGAGGACCTGCTGCACCTCTGGCCCAGATGTCCCACACCTGTCAGAGCCTTCCCACTTGCGGCACAGTCCACAGCGCAAAAGGGCATCCTCTTGTTGCTCTGCATTTGGCAGGAGCTGCCAGTCACCTGGCCTCCCCTGACCAAGAACGCCACACAGGGAGCCTCTGACAGCCCCCCGCCCCCAGCTGCCAGCCTGGAAGGCCCTCCCAGGACACCCCATCTCCCATCTCATCCCCTCGGGACCTCTCACAGCCTGGCACAGTGGCCACCTAGGCCATCCTCCTGGACAGATGCGAGGTGGAGGCCTGCTCAGGTGAACCACAGCACCCAGCCTGCCCCAGTCCAAGCTGCTGCTTTCCCAGAAAGTGCCGCATGGAGGTGGGGACGGGGCGATCTTGACCCGCAGCATGGCCCAGAGGAGTCAGCAACTGCCCGTGGGGTTCTCAAGTACTAGTGCTGCCAGACCCTGTGGTCACTCAGGCCTGAGGCCCTGGACAGCTTCAGGCTTGTTGCACTCTTCCGGGGTCCTGTTTGAGGGGGACAGCATGTCCTCTAGGTGCCCTCCTGCTAAGGTTAATGAGCAGTACAGCTCTGGAGACAGGAATGTGCTGCGGAGCAAGCAGGGATTGGCCACCCAGGAAGCCTCCCTCCTCCCATTGTGAGGGCGCGGGCACTACTGCCAACCTGCTGACCCCTTCCCCAGAGGCCCCCAGAGCTGCCAGATGGCCCGGTCAGCCACTGGTCAAGCTTGCAGTGAAGGCTGGCCAGAGGTCTGAACCTGGCAGTTGCCCAGAACGTCTGCAAAATCAGGGTCCACTGAGGATTCATTCCAGGCCGCCCTGGTAAATGCCCCTACACCTAGCAGCTGAAGGCCCCAAGGCTGCACAGGACAGAATGGGGGAGGCAGGAAAGCCCAGGAAAGCATGTCAGCTCTGCCAGCAGCTGCGTTAACCGCCCCCAGGGCAGGTGCCAGGACCTCTTTGCCCTTGAGCACACAGCCTGGGCACGCCTGCAGATCACACATCTGCTAACCAGAACCCAGCCTGTCCCTGCAGCCACCCTGAAACTCAGTGATCCCAAGCCACCCCTGACCTCTGGAAGGGTTAGAGAGACAGGTCCAGGTATCCCTGCTGCCACAACACACCCTCCATAGACACAAACCCCAGCCTGTGCTGGGAACCGGGCCAGGATATGCACCTGCTGCAGACTCGGCACCAAGGAGCTGCCAGCCTCACAGCCCCCAAGGCTCCCGCCAGGCGTCCCACCCGGTCACCAAGTCCACTGCCCATCCCACAGTGACCCAGGAGCCTGCTGCTCCCAGGGAGGAAGAAAACAGGGCAGCAGGCTCCAGGGGAGCAACTTAATCAGGAGTTCGATCCTCTGGGAAAGCTGCCTTTCTTGTGAAGTGGTGCCAAGCTCGGAAACCAGGAGGCACAGCCCGGGAAGAAACTAGAGCTCAGGGAGGGAGGGCTGGCAGCACAACGGGAGGGACAGCCAGGGCCACGGGCTCATCCCCGAGCTGGACCCGGTAAAGCAGCATCTTCATTGGTCCAGCCACCTGACCGGCAAGCAGAGAGATGAAACAGACACACTGGCAAGTCCGCGCCCCCCACTCCAGGCTGGACCCCAGTGGTCCCGGACCGCCGGGCTGCTCGGGTCGCTGTCGAAAGTGGGCGCCGGAGCTCCCGGTGCCCGGCAGCCCGGCCCGTCGTGCCTCCCCGGTACGGGGGGGGGGGGGGGGGGGACACCCGCAGGCGCAGCTAGGTCGGGCCGGACCTGAACGTCTCGGGAAGTGAGGCGAGGGGAAAGCAACCAGCCCCGCTCCGGAGCCCCGCTCCGGGACCCCTCGCCCGCGCCAGGTGAGCGCACAGGCGCCCCCGGCTCAGTCACAATCCGCCCCCGCCCCCGGCGCTCCGCGCGCCCCCAGCCCGAGCCGCGGGTCCGCGCTCGCTCACCGCTCTTCCCGCCGTCGCCCGCGGCAAACCGGGGCAGAGCCAGCAGCAGCAGCAGCAGCGGCCCCGCCACCGCCCCCGCCGCGCCCCCGGCCCCGGTGCCAGCCCGGCCCATGGCTGCGCGCTCCGCCGGCGCTACCCGGCCCGCGTCCCCGGCCGCCCGCCTCCGCCGCCCGGGCAGCCCTCGCCGCCAGTGCGGCCGCCGCCGCCGCCGCCGCAGCCTCTGTCCCGGCCTCCCATGGCCCGGCCGGTCCCAGTCGCCGGCGCCCCGGGCACTTCCGCCTGCGCGGCCCCGCCCCCAGGCAGCCGGCGGGGCGGGGGCGCGGGGCTCGGGTGGGCGGGGGCGCGGGGCGCGGGTGGGCGGGGGCGGGGGCGCGGGTGGGCGGGGGCGCGGGGCTCGGGTGGGCGGGGGCGGGGGCTCGGGTGGGCGGGGGCGCGGGGCGCGGGGGGGCGGGGGCGGGGGGCGGGGCGGGGGCGCGGGTGGGCGGGGGCGCGGGGGCGGGGCGCGGGGGGGCGGGGGCGCGGGTGGGCGGGGGCGCGGGTGGGCGGGGGCGCGGGGCTCGGGTGGGAGGGGGAGTGCGCAGCCGGGCGCAGGTGGGAAGCGGACGGAGGGGCCCGCGGCCGAGTCAGCGGGACACGGGACCAGGCACGAGGGCTGTGCCAGATGGAGGGGCAAGGGGCAGAGGGCAGGGCGGGTGCGGCGATGGAGCGCACCGGGCAGTCAGGCGGGATGGAAAGGGGTGCAGTGGTCGCGGGCCTGAGGGGCGGAAGGGGCGCTGGACCGCGCAGGAGACGCTTGCGGCAGCGCCTGTGACTTCTCCCTGCGGGGGAGAGGGTCGCAGGATGGATCCATGGGCGTGTCACAGGAAGGGGCGAGGCTGGCCTTGGCGCAGAAGCTGCTGATACTCAAAAGACAAATGAGCGCTTCTGACACTAGGCACGGAACATTCTCTTCCCTGGGCGGCAGGAGCTGCTCACCGCTCCCCCACCACCAGCAGGTTCCTGGCAGTTCAAAGATTGGATCCTCGGGAAGGAGACCAGGAAAGCTCTAGAAGACAGTTTTTCCAGAGTCGCAGGGACCTGGGCAATGAATTCCTCCAGTGGGAAGGCCTCGGTTCCTTCCCAGTCTCAGGGCTACCTGGTGCTCCAGCCCACCCATTGCACCTTCACACACCTGGGAAACCGCTTGGGCCCTGCACCCGCGGGAATGGCTCTTTGGGCCTCTGGGAAGTGAAGCTGTGTATGGAAGCTGTTTCTCTGCCTCTTATCCTCCCTCTCTTTAACTCTGCCTCTTAAATAAATAAATAGGGATCTGACACGGTAGCCTAGCAGCTAAAGTCCTCGCCTTGCATGCACCTGAATCCTATATGGGCACCGGTTCTAATCCCTGCAGCCCGCTTCCCATTCAGCTCCCTGCTTGTGGCCTGGGAAAGCCGTCAAGGACGGCCCAAAGCCTTGGGACCCTGCACCCACGTGGGAGACTAGGAAGAGGCTCCTGGCTCCTGGCTTAAGATTGGCTCAGCTTCAGCCATTGCAGCCACTTGGGGAGTGAATCAGTGGACTGAAGATCTTCCTCTCTGTATATCTAACTGCAATAAAAATAAAATATATCTTTAAAATAAATAAGCACATATTTTAAAAATAAAAACAAGACACAAAGTATGGGGGGGTGGTGCCCATCACAGAGGATTTACAATCCTGTTTTTTTTTTTTGTAAGATTTATTTATTTTATTGGAAAGGAAGATATACAGAGATGAGGAGATACAGAAAGGAAGATTTTCTGATGGTTCACTGCCCAAGTGACTGCAACAGCTGGAGCTGAGCCAATCTGAACCTAGGAACCAGGAGCCTCTTCTGGGTCTCCCATGCAGGTGCAGGGTCCCAAAGGAGCTGGACAGGAAGCAGGGTCGCCCGGATTAGAACCAGCGCCCATATGGTGATCCTGGCGCATTCAAGGCGAGGACTTTAACTACTTCGCTATTGTGCCGCCAGCCTGGCCGCCTGTGCCCCGTTTGGTGTAGTTGCTCTGCATGACCAAGAGCAGAATCTGAAGTGGAGCTGCCAGGGCTAGAACCCGTGCTCATAGGTGTGCTGGTGGCTTCACTGATTGCACTCCCATGTGGGCCCCGAAATCAAGCATTCAACACTTAAGAGCCATCTGGGAAACCAGCAGTCACAGAACACTGGCGTCCAATCCCGCCAACAGGAATGCCAGTGGCCAGCTTGGGAGCGCCCCAGAGGGGCTTTGATCCACAAGTTCAGCAAGTGCTCTAGGCAGCAGAGCCAGTAACCAGTAACGTGGACATGGAGAGGGTCTGGGGCATCCGGCAGAAAACCAGTGATGGTAGAAGTCTCCGCCAAGTCTCGCTTTTATTGCTCCTTCACCTAGCCTTATATACTCCCCCATCCTCATTTAGCAGGATATTGGATACAGGTAAGTCCAATTAATCTCGATATTTTTAGCTGAGCCCAGTCACTAGTCGTTTTCTTAGCCCACAACAAGCAAGTGCTGCAGCCCTGGGCAGAGGCCCCTGCATTCCTGGGAGCCTGCAGGGCCAGGGCGACCCTTGGCTGAACATTAGCCGCTAGCTGTGCCCAGTGGCAGTGCCATGGGCATGGGCTACCAAGTGTAATGTGGGCTGAGGTGGAGGGGAGGGAAAGGCCTAGAAGGTCTCTGGGAGAACCCAGCAGCAGGCACTCTGACCCCGGGCGGGAAAGTCAAGGGGTCTCTGTCTGCCTTCCCAGTTCTTGGGGGGAGGGGGAGGAGGAGTAGAACAGACACCCCCATGAGCCGGAAGCCACTAATGATGGAAGAAGACCACAGGCCAAGGGAGAATCTCTGGAATCTGGGTGGGGCCTCCCCAAGGCAGGGGGATCCCCTTACTACCTGACAGCCAGGCCTGTGGATGGCCCATTTACCAGCGTTAGCAAGAGGGAAGACTGTTCCAAGGAACTGGCATCTTGGGGACAGATTATACGGCCGGGCCTTGGCAGAGCAATTATGTCTCTAGCATCTGTGCAGTCTCGGCCGCTCCACTTCCCATCCAGCTCCCTGCTTGTGCACCTGGGAACGCTGCGGGAAGGCTGGTGAGACCTGGGAGACCTGGGGACTCCTCATGATTTTGCAGACATTCTGGGCAACTGCCAGGTTCAGACCTCTGGCCGGCATTCCAAACCCTTCCCCACCAACCCCGAGGTGGGGCGTTGTTCTTATGCAAATGTTTCTGTTCCCCCAGATGGCCCCGGTAATTCACAGAGCCCTAGCTTCCTTCTATTATAAACTTAGGCAGGCTCCTTCATCCAGCCCCAGCAGCTCCGTTCAAAGGCTGCTGCTGCGAGGTTTGGCCAAGCTGTGGTTTTAGTGCACGGAGCAGCTGGCTGCTGCCAAGATGACCCAGGAGGACAGCTGTGGTCAGTACCCAGCCCTGGAGGATGCCTGTCCACAATCTGGTTCTGGGCAAGCTGGGCTTATTGGGCCATGTGGTTGACATGCTCCTGGGAGGGGCCTGGGGACCTTGGTGCAGAGACTTGCCGCAAGTGAGGGGAGTGTGAACTGAAACTGCTATGGCAATAAATGTTGTTATTGTTATCTCAAAGGCTAGCCTGTCTTTGCAATTTTTTTGGAGCATAGAAAATGTAACTGTTCTAGCCACTTTTACAATTTTTAGCTAGAGAAATTAAGGATGCTTTGATTAAAGAAATATGCTTTTGATTGTTTCATTGTTTATGTGGTTGCAGAGGGAATTTAACATTTGAAACTTTTGTCTTAGATTTTTTTGTTTTTTTGCCCTTGTGACATATTTTTCCCATTAAATGATGGGTAAGTTGTAGAAATAGAAATGTCGTAGGAATGTTTTACTGAGTAGCAGGTAATCGCATGTGCCTTGGCCTTGGATTCCTGGCTGGCGCTCCATGGCTACTGCTGAAGAATGAATCAGGGCACCTGCTCAGCCCTGAAGTGCAGACGGAGTGACCAAATGTCTGTGCATGCCCCCTTAGTCTTGAAGTAAAAACAGAACAATTAGTTATTTGTGTAGAAGCTTGTGATGTGTCTGAGTAAATAAAAAAGGCCAGCTTCTTTTAAAGATTTATTTTTATTATTTTTTCATTGGAAAGGCGGATATACAGAGAGGAGAGACAGAGAGGAAGATCTTCCGTCCGATGATTCACTCCCCAAGTGAGCGCAACGGGCCGATACTATGCCGATCCGAAGCCAGGTCTCCCACATGGGTGCAGGTTCCCAAAGCCTTGGGCCGTCCTCCACTGCTTTCCCAGGCCACAGGCAGGGAGCTGGAAGGGAAGCGGGGCTGCCGGGATTAGAACCGGCGCCCATATGGGATCCCGGGCGTGCAAGGCGAGGACCTTTAACCACTTGCGCCACCGCGCCGGGCCCAAGGCCAGCTTCTTGAGCTGTGGCGAGAGGGCACCAAGTGGCAATGTCTGTGTCTTTAACACCGACTCCACACACATTTCCCAAGCTCCGAATCTGAGTCTTTTTTTTTTTTATAAGATTTATTTATTTATGCTGGAAAGTCAGATTTTCAGAATGATAGAGAGACAGAAAGATCTTTCTTCTGTTGGTTCACTCCCCGTCTGCTGGTTCACTCCCCAAGTGGCCGCAGTGGCTGGAGCTGATCTGAACTGATCTGAAACCAGGAGCTTATGGGAAGCGGGGCCATTGGGACTAGATCTTGTACCCATATGGGAGCAAGGTGCATGCAAGGCGAGGGCTTTAGCCACTAGGCGACAGTGCCAGACCCCCAAGTGAGGTTTTTCGTTTTTTTGTTTTGTTTTTTAGTTTTTTTAGTTTTTTTTAAACATGAAGGTAACAATATGGAAAACATATTAGTATTATCCACTTTCCTGTAGCCCTTGAACCTTCTTACCCTAATTAACTATGTAAAGAATGTCAAAATAAAATTTATTAATAAAAAAAAAAAAAAAAAAAAAAAAAAAGAAAGGCACAAATACAGAGAGGAGCAAGATAGAGATCTGTTGTTCACCAGCTCACTCTTGAAATGGGTGCAATGGTTGGAGCTACAAGCACATGGCTGTTCTCCCAGACTACAAGCAGGGAGGTGGTTCAGAAGCAGCCAGGACAAGAACCTGTGTCCACATGGGAGGCCGGCAATGCAGCTGGAAGATGAGTTTGCTATGCCACAGCGCTGGCCCTCAGAATTTTTTGTTGTTGTTGTTAAGATTTGTTTAATTATTTGAATGACAGAGAAAGGCAGACAAGGAAATATCTCCACCTGCTGGTTAGGGTGAGCAGCTGGGCCCAGGCCATCCGAACCCTGGAGGAAATCAGCCAGTCCTTCGAAGCTGCAGCTGCCCCTTGTGTCCACTGCAGGTATCTCCCCAGGACAGCCTGGACACCACCGGAAATCCAGCTGTGCTGCCCTGGAAGTCAGCACCTCCCTGCTGTGTTGGGGGAGTCTCGACTTCCAACTGTTGTGCCTGGAGACCTGGTGGCCCTGTAGACAGAGCCAGGCATCCGCTTCAAGCTCGAGCTTTCTGCCTCCCTCTCTGTCGCATTGTCTTCTTAAAAAGTTAACTATATTGTATTAAATAATTGTATTATTCCATGATACAGTTCTATAAACTCCAGGATTTTCCTTCTCCCTGTAAGGACTTATTCCACTATCACACCCTGGACCCTGAGCCATTTCTTCTTCCTCACAGCTCACGAAATTCGCGCCAGTCCAGCCATCCACCAATCAGATGTAACTTGGCATTCCACCTAAGAATCCCACCCCCAATCTCCCAGCCCCTTCCCCAACCCCGCCTACTCACCAATCATCCCCAGGCATTCACCTGCAGGCACCAATCCCCTGGGGCCTTGACCTCAATCCCTCCGAATCCCCGCCCCACACCTGGCAGACAAAAAAGGCCCCCAGGTGCGGTTCTCTCTTTCTCTCTCTCTCTCTGTCCCTCTTCCTCTTCTTGGTTCCTCTTCCTTGCTCTTCCCCTCTCTCCTCCTTCTGGTCTCCCTTCCCCTTTTCCTGCCCCGCTGGAATAAACTTCCCAAGGTACGTCGTTGCGTCTGGTGTTTTCAGCTCACGGTAAAGAACCAGGTTGCGGGAATTAGCTGCACGTAAAGTATCGTAATATCGTATGAGCTAGAACTAGAACTCGCACCCTTTTTAAATAACTAACACTCCCCTCCCTAATCCCTGCCCCCTGACTAGTTTCCCACATATTACAATAGTATAGCCCTTCACAATCGTAAGTACAGCATTCTGCCATTTTTTAAAAGATTTATTTATTTTTATTGGAGAGGCGGATATACACAGAGGAGGAGAGACAGAGAGGAAGATCTTCAATCCACTGATTCATTCCCCAAGAATCTGCAACAGCTAGAGCTGAGTCAATTCAAAGCCAGGAGCCAGGAGCTCTTCTGAGTCTCCCACGCAGGTGCAGGGTCCCAAGGCTTTGGGCCGTCCTCAACTGCTTTCCCAAGGTGAGGACTTTAACCACTACACTATCGCACCGGGCCCGCATTCTGCTATTTAAGTGTATCCTGACATTGTAGGCATGGACAATGGAAGAGATCATATTTTTTCTAAGATTTGTTTATTTTTATTGGAAAGTCAGGTTTACAGAGAAGAGGAGAACAGAGAAAGAATTTCTATCTTCTGGTTTATTCTCCATGTGGCCCCAGTGACTAGAGCTGACTGATCTGAAGCCAGGAACCAGAAGTCTCCTCTGGGTCTCCCACGCAGGTACAGGGTCCCATGGTTTTGGCCGTTTTGACTGCTTGCCCAGGCCACAGGCAGGAAACTGGATAGGAAGCAGGGTGGCCAGGGCATGAATTGGCACTCATGGGATTCCGGCACATGTGAGGCAAGGGCCTCTAGGCTACCATGCCAGGCCCTCATATTGTCTTTAAACCAACAGTAGACATGTAAGAAGTGGTCACGGACAAAGGGAAACACCTTGAGGTGATCGAAGACTTACGAATTAAGTCCGAACTACTGGGATAGAGTGAGAAGCATGTGCAGCAGGGGTTTGGACTTGTAAGTGCCTGTGGTTGACAGTGAGGCAAAGCCCAGGCTAGCAGCCTGAGGGCTGGCTCTCCATCGCCTTGCAGCTGGGTCCGGCTGGAGCACTCACACAGTGCAGGGAGGATGAGTGAACTGTGTCCACACGACCTGATTTGTGCCCTAGAACATTCCAGGAAACTGAGGGGAAGCAGTGTAGCAGACTGCTGCATGAACCTGCCCAGCAGGGCTGCAGGAAGGGGGAGCGGCAGATGAGTGAATGGCCCCAAATGGACTGACCAAGCAGTCCCATTTACAAAAGCAGAGTGGGGCCAGGGTGGCTGAGGCACCTTGTGGCTCCACTGGGCAGATAGGAGACTTCAGCTCATCCCTCAGGCTCCAAGGGGAAGGCACAATGATGCGTGTGGCCTGGTCAGCAGTATCAGCTTTGTCCCCTGTCAAAGCAAAATACGAGAAAAGGCAGGATGGGGTTTGAGGGGTGGCACCCCGTTAGGCCTCCGTCTGCAGTGCCAGCATGCCACAGTGGTCCCAATTGGAGACCGGCAGCCCCACTTCCCTTCCAGCTCCCTTCTCATGGCCTGGGAAAGCAGCGGAGGATGGCCCAAAGCCTTGGGACCTTGCACTCACGTGGGAGACCTGGAGGAAGCTCCTGGCTCCTGGTTTCTAACTAGCCATTGATTGATGCTATCTTGGAAAGGAACCAATGGATGGCACACCTCCCGCTCTCTTAGGAAAAAAAAAAAAGGCAAGAGTGTAGTGGATGGGTGGCTCCCGCTTGGGCCAGGGCCTGCTGTCCTCCCTGGACGGAGCAAGCGGAGTGCGCGGGTCCGTGCCCGGTGGAAGAGAGCTAAACTCCACTTTGTCCGCCGGCACCTCCGAGGTAAGCAGAACTCGGTCAGGCACAGCGTTCCGCCTTCCCGCCCTGCGCGCCCCTATCGCGGCGGGCCCAGGGGCGGGCCCGGGTGGCGGCGCCGCCCCTTCCCCCCGGCGAGCGGCCGGGCGGCGGGCGCCATGGACCGCTTCTTCGGGCGCGCCGCGCTGCGGCTGCTTCTGCGCCCTCGGAGCGCACCAGTGCGCGCTGGCTCAGGTGAGTGGACACCGTCTCTCTGGCCGGCAGGAGCGCACGGTCCGGCTCTGGGGACCAGGCTGGGACGCACCCCGGCACCTTGTCGCCTCGTCTTTGCGGGGACTTTGAGGCCCCCGGAGCAGAAGGCAGCCCAGGGCTTCCTGGCCACCCTACGCATGAGGGAGTCTGGGGAGGTCGTTCACCCACCCTCTCTGTCCCTCTCTGAGTCCCAAACTTGCCAGCCACAGGGCAGCCCTCAGTTCTCCTGCTGGGCAGCACATAGTAGGTGCCCCTCTTTCTGCCCACTGCCCGCCCTGTGGTGGATGGAATCTGGTCCCTGGAGTCACTTTGGTCCTATCTGCCCTTCTTGTGGGATACCCAGGGTCTCCCTCGGAGCCCTGTAGGAGAGAGCCCCTGGGTGCAGGAGGGGCAGGGGTTCTCCTCTGGAGAGAACGCTGGACAGACCTCAGCCTTACTCCAGTCTGCAAAGGTCCAGTCTGGACTCCTGCAACCGTCCCAGTAGGGGGTTCATGGGTTCACGCCTGGGCAGCTGAGGGGTGCAGCCCTCCTGAGCTGGGGCCTACCTGTGGAAAGCGTGCCAGCTGCTGGTTGTCCCAACTTTGCAGGCTGAGTCCATGTCTGGTGCAGCTGCCCTGGCCTCTGGACGCTGGTCCCGGACCGGGCTGGACCATCCTTTTTAGGGAAGCAGGCCTTCAGACAGACTGGAAGACCCCCCAGGGCCACACTAATCCAGAGCTGATCACCAGAGGTGGTCCTGACTCCCGCTCTCTTCAAGGAGGGCCCACCTGGCCCCAGGAGCGGACACTGGTGGCCGTGAAGCCTGACGGCGTGCAGCGGCGGCTTGTGGGGGATGTAATTCAACGCTTTGAGCGGCGGGGCTTCCGACTGGTGGGAATGAAGATGCTACAGGTCCTGTCCTGGGCTGGGGCACGCCAGAGGGGCTGTCCTGGGCCGGGGGCTGGGGCATGCCAGAGGGACTGTCTGGGCCGGGGGCTGGGCTGGAGCACGTCAGAGGGGCTGTCCTGGGCCGAGGGCTGGGGCACGCCAGAGGGGCTGTCCTGGGCCGGGGGTGCTGGGGCACGCCAGAGGGGCTGTCCTGGACCGGGGGCTGGGGCATCCCTGAGGGGCTAGGCTGGGCATTGGGAAGGCTCTCTGGCCCCGTGAGCTCTCACCCCTTCCCTGCCACCCCCAGGTGCCTGAGAGTGTCCTGGTTGAACACTACCAGGACCTGCAAGGGAAGCCCTTCTACCCGGCCCTCATCCGCTACATGAGCTCCGGCCCTGTGGTGGCCATGGTATGCGGGGCAGCTAAGGGAGGGGGGTCTGTGTGAGCACCCCTCACCAACTATTATCTGTTGGTTGCAGGTCTGGGAGGGCCACAATGTGGTCCGAGCCTCGAGGGCCATGATAGGGGACACGGACTCCAGTGAGGCTGCCCCCGGAACCATCCGGGGTGACTTCAGTACCCACGTCAGCAGGTATGGTGGAGGTCCTACTGCTGAGCTGGCAGCCCGAGTCCAGGTGTCCTGGAGGACGCGGGGTGCTGGGTGGCGTGGAGGCTTACAGCCTAGCCCTGCATGGTGGAGGCCACGGAGTACCTCCTTTGTGTGGTAGTCACCTCTGCCTCCCCAGGTTGTCCCTGGGTGGGATGGCATGCAAGCTCTGGGAGGGAGGTCAAGGCCCGAGCTAGGCCAGGCTTCCCAGCTCCCCGCTGTACGTCCCACCTCTGCCCCCGCAGACTGTCCCTGGGACCCTGAGGGCACACACTGAAGTGAGGACCCCTGTTGCCTGGCACAGGAACGTGGTCCATGCCAGTGACTCTGTGGAGGGGGCCCAGAGAGAGATCCAGCTGTGGTTCCAGAGCAGTGAGTTGCTGAGCTGGGCCGACGTGGACCACCACAGCACCGCCCCTTCCTGAGGGTTGCCGAGCCACCTGGGTCAACTGGGACTCCTGCCCTCACAGCAGCTGACTGCCCCGCCCAGCCACTTCCTGTTCCCCTGCTGCCCAGACAAGTGCTGTGAGCTCCATCTAGGTGCCTTTCTGTACCCCCACCTGCACAAGAGGGGACTCATGGTTCCTACCTGGAGAGCGGCCTCCCTCTGCCGATGGGGACATTAAAGTCCACTGTGGTCAGCTCGGGGTGGTGTGCTCAGTGTGGAGTGACATGCCCTGCACACTGCCCCCTGAGGAAGACAGACAAGAAAGCTCTGTGCCTGGACAGGCCGGCAGAGTGTGTTGTCCGGGTGGTCCCAGGGTGGTGGGAAGGCACAGGTGGGGCCCATCACCTGGGGCTCATGGGGCCTCTGGCTGACGAGGGAGCTGCTAGGTGTCCTGCCCCAGACATGTCCATCCACAGCTCACCTGTGGGTGGCACGTGGCTCCGGAACTGGGGTGTCATCTGCTGCCTGCTAGGATTCCACCAAAGTGGAGGAACTGGGTCTAAACCAGACGCGTGGATGGAGGACTGGGCATCCCAGCTGGGTACACTGAGGGAGGATTGTGCATCCCAGCTGGGCGCATGGACAGGGACTGTGCATCTCAAGCAACCTCCCTCATGTCCCTGGGGCTCCCTGTTGGGCGCTCTTGGCCTGTCTGTGCCAGGGCAAGGCGATGTCCTTGGGGCAGGGTGCATAGTACAGTTGCTGGAATGCAGACGGCTGTCCAGCGAGGCAACATGTCTGACCATGTGCTGGTCTCACATCCGTGCCACCTGCTGATGGGTCCTACAACTTGTGCCACATTGACTAAGCAAAACTGGCTCCCGCACCCGCTCCTTACTCCTCACTACCTGGAGGGTTGGGGGTGTATCTCCATAGACAACCAACCCCAAAGCACACTGCTTCTGCACATTTGCCCCAAGTCACGCTGTGAAACCAATCTTCTAGTTTCCCTCAGTATACCCCAACAGGAAGCAAAGTGGGCGGTGGTAGCCTTCCAATCCTTTAATTTGCTTAGCATCGGGCTCCTTCCTAAAATTGAATGTTTTACATTTGTTCTCCATTTCGTACAATATGAAAGAGCCAGGCAGGGATGTCGCAGCCTCTGGTTTCCTGGCCAGGAGCCCTGTCCTGGCGTCCACCAGCTGGGTTGTGTGTGCTGTACTCCCTTCCTGTCGGGTGGCCGCCCCAGGGCCTGTCGCTGGGCACCGGCCGACAGTGCATGACCGGCCTCAGGACCCCAAGGACACGTCCGGCAGATCAAGGTGACAGGCGGCTGGCCGGCCGCCCGCCCCGCCCCTCCGCAGTGCGCCTGCGCTCTCCGGTCGCTCTTGCAGTGAGCCTGCGCTCTCCGCACCGCCCCTTCAGCAGTGCGCATGCGCTCTCCGCCCTGCACTTGCTCTCGCCGCCTAGATCCGTCCCTCCTCCAGCTCAATGCGCATGCTCATCCAGCCCTCGCCGCTCCGCCCACGCCTCACTGCGCCTGCGTTCTCCCCGCCCACGGCTCTGTCTCCTGCAAGTCCTCCGCTACAGGGCTCCGCGTCGGTCGTCTGCTGCGGGGCTCGGAGCTCGGCGTCAGTCCTCTGCTAGGGGCTCTCTGCTGCGGGGGTCGGCGTCAGTCCTCTCCTGCGGCGCTCGGCGTTATGGCCGCCCCTGTTCCCGATGTGGATGAGGACGAGTGTCTGCCCGAGTACCGTCACCTCTTCTCCCCGGACCTGCTCCGGTGAGTCCTTCGCGGGAAGGGCCCGGGACCGAGGCTGGGACGGCGAGCCCGGCCGGCAGGTGAAGCGTGCAGAGCGCCCCTGGAGTCCCGCCACTGTGCGGAGGAGGTCTTCCTTTAAGCGTCCGGGATTGGGATTGTTGGGTCCAGACGCGTTTCCCCGGAAAGCCCCCCAGTGCAGGCGGTCTCGCTGGCATACCGTGGGCTCCTCTCCGTAGGGCACTAGGTCCGGGGGTCAGACTCCTGGGCACATGCCAGCGGGGCTGAGAGTTCACAGTCAGCTGCCCATCCAGGAGTCAGAGTCCATGTGCACTTGCCCGTCCGGTGGTCAGGATCAACTGCAGTCTGCCCGTCCAGGAGTCAGAGTGCCGTCCAGGGCTGGGAGTCCACAGGCACCTGCTCGTCCCTCTATCAGCACAGAGCTTTTCTAAGACCTGCCTCCTTCTTGTCTCAGGGACCAGGTGGCCTTCATCACTGGCGGCGGCTCTGGGATCGGGTTCCGCATTGCGGAGATTTTCATGCGGTAAGGGGTTGGCAGCCCCTCCTGGCCCTGGGGTCTCCCCGTCTGCACTGGAGGTGATGGGTGGCAGAGCTGGTAGACCGCATCAGGTGGCAGGAGTCCAGGAGATGCATGAAGATCTGGGCAGATTGCGCTCTGGGATTGTGGCTTTGGGATGTCCCAGGCTGGAGATGAGTTCTGGGACCTGGCTGGGGTCTGTGCCTTGTCACTTCAGCTCTCGGAGCCCTGGGGTCAGTCTACCTCTGTTCCCGCAGCCCTCTTCCTGTATAGGAGCTTTTGGGGTACACCTGATCTTGGCAGGCTCGTCTTCCCAGCAGGTGACTTGTGCGTGGCCAGCACACTAGGGGTGATCCAGGACTGGGTGGGGCTGAGGTGACTGGAGTGGTGTTGCAGGTGGAGGTATGTCCCGTCCAGCAGGACAGTCAACAGGGGTTGCAACCAACCTAGGAGAGAATGGGGGACAAGAGACACGAAAAATGGACAGCAAGACAGGATGTCTGATCAAGCTGTCAGTTTACTGATTTTAATTGAGGGTTTTTATATTCTTCAGTAACTCAGGCTTAGGGAGGAAAGGAGAAACTGGGACACAAGTCATGGTTTCAAGACGGATTGTTCTTGAGCAGTCACCATATCAACAATAGTAACCAACATATCAACAGTAGCATAGGTAATCAGTAACAAGGTGTCAGCAGGTACAGCATAAATCACATTCTGAAGCAGTTGCTAGAAACAATGGAAGCTAAGCGTGTGATTAGTTTCATAACTTCTTTCCCAAGCTTCTAGCCAGCCAGGGGTTTTCCACTGGCCCATAGTTCTATATTCAAAATGGCTTCAGTGTAGCTACAGTACACAGCTCCTGACAGAGGTGGGAGGCGGGCAGGGACTGTCTGTTTTCTATCGGGGGTCTCCCATCCCACGGAAGAAATCACCCGACACTGGAGAGAGTCTCAGAGGCACTTTATTCAGATCTTCCGTTAAAAAACGTTGTGTCCGTTAATTCCGTTACGCTGAAGACCCTCCCCCGCCAAGCCCCCAGCTTATCTGTCAAGCCTGCCCAATCAGCTTAAAGATCACCAAGGTACACCAATCAGGGCAAAGTGTCAATCACATGGCAGGAAATTGTCAGTGCCCCCAACAGTTTTCCCCATGCCTGCTGGTGCATTTATGGTGCCAGAATGGCCCAGACCTGGTTCTCTGTGTTGCTCAGGTCTGCTTAGCCCCTAACTTAGCCCTCTGGGGGAGGCTGTGGCCTCTGCTCCTGCCATCCTGTGGCCTGTGTCCGTTTTGCAGGCATGGCTGCCACACGGTCATCGCCAGCAGGAGCCTGCCCAGAGTGTCGATGGTGAGAGAGCCTTGTCTGTGGCCCATCCCCAGGTGTTGGGGGGACCCTGATCCTGGGCTGGGGGACCCCAAGACCCAGGATCCTGCCCAGAGTGTCAGTGGTGAGAAGGCCTTGTCTGTGGGATGTTCCCAGGGGCTGGGGGGACCCTGAGACCCAACAGTTGGGGATACCAGGTGTGCTCATGTCTGAAGGGAGCTCGGTTCCTCTGAGTTACCCAGCTGGCCCAGTGGGCTGGGAAGAAGCTGGCCTCTGGTGCTCCTGCTGGTCTGGGCGGGCCTGGGAGCCAGGGCTTTGCAATGGGGGTCCTGGCCCCAGGGGCAGCTGGACCCAGGGTGCAGGTTTTCAAGAGTCCCCAGGACTGTCATCCACTTCTTCCTGTTCATTTCTAGGCTGCCAAGAAGCTGGCTGCAGCCACCGGCCAGCGATGCCTACCCCTGGCTATGGATGTCCGGGCTCCCCCAGCCATCATGGCTGCCGTGGACCGGGCCCTGCAGGAGTTTGGCAAAATCAACATTCTTGTCAACTGTGAGTCCGTGGAGTCAGGGGCCCCTGGAGGCTAGCAGTCCTGGCTGGGGTACCGGAAGTATGGGGACTGTGGTATGAGAGCTTCCTGGGCTTGCTGCAAACAGGCTCTGCCACAGAGATGCCTTGAGAATGCAGACTGCAGCTGGGGTTGCCTGGGTGTCATAGGGCATTGGTCAGTCTGTGTCCCCTGCTGGCTGCCCAGGCTCCACCTGCTGGTCTGCCTTGCAGGTGCGGCGGGGAACTTCCTGTGCCCTGCCAGCGTGCTGTCCTTCAATGCGTTCAGGACTGTAATGGACATCGACACTATGGGCACCTTCAACGTGTCTCGCGTGCTCTACGAGAAGTTCTTCCGGGTGCGTGTTCCCCTGGCTGGGCCCGCCTTCCTACCCTGCCCCCCCGTCTCATCACCTAACGCCTCATGCTTTTCAGGACCATGGGGGGGTGATCGTCAACATCACAGCCACCCTAGGTTTCCGGGGGCAGGCGCTGCAGGTGCATGCTGGCTCTGCGAAGGCGGCCGTGGGTACGGACGCACCTCGGGGCTACCCACCTGAGCCTCTCTGGAGGTCCAGCCGTGGCTGTGAGGCACCTGGCCCACTGTCCTCCACGATGCCCCCATAGTTACCTCTTTTTGCGCAGATGCCATGACCCGGCACCTGGCTGTGGAGTGGGGTCCCCAGCACATCCGTGTCAATAGCCTGGCCCCAGGCCCCATCCGTGGCACAGAGGGGATGCGGCGACTGAGTAAGCTCTGGGGCCCCAGGGCAGTGTGTCCTACCTGGCGGGGTGTCCCATGGGGGCCAGTTCAGGGAAGTGGCCGGCTGAGGTGCTGACATCCAGGGCACCCTAGGCCTGAGGCTGCTGCCACTTCCCAGGTGGCCCCATGGCCAGCAGGAGCCCACATGTCCTCAGCAGCCCGATGAGGAGGCTGGGCAACAAGACGGAGATTGCTCACAGCACACTCTTCCTGGCCAGCCCACTGTCGTCCTACGTGACTGGGGCCCTGCTGGTGGTGGATGGCGGTGCGTGGCTGACGTTCCCCAACCAGGTCACAGACCGCGTGAACTCTGCCTCTGCTGCTAAGCTGTAGGTAAGGCACCCACCCCTACTCCCCCTGTGCTTTGCAGTTGCTGTGGAAGTCATATGGGCGCTGGTTCTAATCCTGGCAGCTCCACTTCCCATCCAGCTCCCTGCTTGTGGCCTGGGAAAGCAGTCGAGGATGGCCCAAAGCCTTGGGACCCTACACCTGCGTGGGTGATCTGGAGGAAGATCTGAGCTCCTGGCTTCGGATCGGTGCAGCACTGGACGTTGTGGTCACTTGGGGAGTGAATCATCAGACAGAATATCTTCCTCTCTGTCTCTCCTCCTCTCTGTATATCTGACTTTGTAATAAGAATAAATAAATCTTTAAAAAAAAAAAACTCCTTTTGCTGTTTGTGTACACCCCAGGCCTGCTGGGCCAGGGAGTGGCCAGTCAGCTGGAGCATGGCCTGCAAAGGGCCTCAGCTGGGTCTTCAAGCACATGAGCGGGAAGCTAGGTAGACAGCAGAGAGCCTGGAGACTCAAGGACAGTGGGGAGACAGGGCCAGGCGCAGCAAGAGATACTGTCCAGAACAAGTCAGTCAACTACCTCAGCCATACGTTGGCAGTGAAAAACTGAGCAAACAGAGACTCTAAGGTGGACTGTATCAATCAGTGGACTCTTCAACGACCTCATCGTGCTTGGAGTGGTGAAATTGGCAGCAATTCATAACCGTTGAACTATTAAAACCAATTGAGCAAGACCCTCGGAGTATGCCCCACATCAGCGACCTGGGATGGCTGGGAGGTTAGGTGGGGCTTCTCCCTTTATCTCCCCTTCTACCCCAGATACATGAAGGAAACAATGTGGAAATAATAGTCTTACCCACTTTCCTGTAACCCTTAAACCTTTTTGCCCTAATTAACTATATAAAGAATGTTGAAAATAAAGAAAAAAAAAAAAGACGTCCGAAACAGAAACCACTTCTACCCTCCACGCTGCACGCGTCTTCACAGTGAGGGGGCTGGGCCCACACCTGGCCTGGTCGTGCGGGAGGACAGGAGCGTGGGGCATGGTGTGTATGAGGGGGCTGCAATATGGGAAGCAGGTGCTGGCAGCTTCAGAGTGAAATGCTAAAATAAGAAAGATCCTCGGGCTGAGTCAGGAGGAACAAAATGGTGCCTCACAGATGCATGTTCTGTTTTTACTCTGAGAAGAGAGTGCATTTTCCAAAATTTGAAGGTGAGGAAAAAACCCTTCGCACTGAATAAAATACCAGTAAACACAAGCAGGACCATGTGCTCCCACAGCTCCTGAAACACTTCTGGGTAAGTGGACGTGTTGGACACAAAGTGTTAATGCAGTTTCCGAGTGTTTGGCATGGGCTGGCATTCTGGTATAGGGGGTAAAGCCACCGCCTCCTGTGACACTGGTATCTCATATGGGCACTGGTTTGAGTCGCAGCTGCTCCACTTTCCATCCAGCTCCCTGCTGATGGAACTGGGAAAGCCGAGAATGGCCCAGTGCTTGGATCCCTGTACCCGTGTGGGAGACCTGGAAGAAGCTCCTGGCTTTAGTCTAACCCAACAGATCTTTTCTCTTGAGTTTTAAATGCATAAATATCTAGGGGAAAAGGTGCAGTTTTTCTCTGGCGAGCAGCTCAGCCTGAGTTTAATGAATACACTGGCTTGCTGCTCACCACTTCAACCCAAACAGCCCCCAGGGGCTGGCTCACAGGTGGCAGGAAGAAGACTGGGGTGAGCAGAGGCTGGAGCTTAAATATAATCCACCCTCCAGGCAGGTCATGGTGACCTGCACATTGCCCACAGGGCTCAGGAGTCACACCCACTAGGTGAGTTTCCACTTCATAGCCACCACCAAGAGGACTTCTCTAGGACGGTTTCCATTTTTTTTTTAAAGATTTATTTTATTTTATTTTGGAAAGATGGATATACAGAGAGGAGAGACAGAGGAAGATCTTCTGTCCGATGATTCACTCCCCAAGTGAGCACAACGGGCCGATACTATGCCGATCCGAAGCCAGGAGCCTCTTCTGGGTCTCCCACGTAGGTGCAGGGTCCCAAAGCTTTGGGCTGTTCTCCACTGCTTTCCCGGGCCACAGGCAGGGAGCTGGATGGGAAGTGGAGCTGCCGGGATTAGAACCGGCACCCATATGGGATCCCGGGCGTGCAAGGCGAGGACCTTAACCACTGCGCCACCGTGCCGGGCCCAGGACGGTTTCCATTTTGAGGAGACAACTGATGTAACCAGAGTGTCAGGCTCCAGCTGTCTGTGGATGTCCCCTAGGGCCGGCACCTCGGCCCGCCCTGTTCCCGACTCCCTGTCACTTCTCAACCCTGCAGCCCGAGGGACACTGAGGCACACTTGCACTGAGAGCCTGTTTGCATCTCCAGAATTTCCTACAGTCAGAACATGTATGCTGTATGCTTTTCTGGCTTCCTGGAAAGCACTCAGAGCTGGGCAGACAGGGAGGAAGCACCCGCCATGTCTCATGTCCCAAATGCCAGGAAAAATGGGCTGGGTTGGGTGGCAGCCAGGTCTCCCACACGCTGGCAGGTCTCAGTCCCTGAGATGATACCTATTTCCTCAAGGGTGCCCTGGAGCAGGGAGCTGAAACTGGGGAACGCCAGCTGTGCACCCCTGGAGTCTTCACCATTGCTTGCACAGGGCCCTCCACTTCCCTGAGCACTGGGCTGCCTCCTTAGGGCTGTGGGGAGTGCTGGCATTGGGCTGCTGTGGGGGGTTCTGGCACTGGGCTGCTGTGGGGAGTGTGCCTCAGGAGGCCCACTGTGGCAGGAGGAGCCTGACTGCTCAGGGTGCTTCTGGATATGGCCTGCTCCTGTGAGAGGAAGGGACAGCAGACCTAGAAGTGGCTTCCCCATTTCCAGGCAGCCTGGGCAGTGCTGAGCGCTCTGTGGGGTGAGGAGATGGTAGCATGGGCTCAATCACAGTGCCAGTCAGACATCAATGCCCCTGGGGAAAGGCAAGGCCACATCAACTCCCACTCAGTTTGTGTTTCTGTACAATGTGCATTTCAGGGGCCACTCTGTTGGCTCAGCTGGCTCCTCCTCCACTTCCAGGTACTGGCATCCCATATGGGTGCCAATTCGTGTCCCAGCTGCTCCACTTCCCATCCAGCTCCCTGCTTGTGGCCTGGGAAAGCAGTTGAGGATGGCCCAGAACCTTGGGATCTTGCACCGTGTGGGAGATCCCAGAGAGGCTACTGGGTTCTGGCTTTGGATTGGCTCAGCTCCAGGTTTTGCAGCTGCTTGGGGAATGAATCAATGGATGGAAGATCTTTCTGTCTCTCCTCCTCTCTGTATATCTTAAAACAAACAAACAAACAAACATTTTGGGCCCAGCATGATAGCATAGTGGTCAAAGTCCTTGCCTCGCACGCCTGGGATCTCATATGGGCACTGGTTCTAATCCCAGCAGCCCTGCTTCCCATCCAGCTCCCTGCCTGTGGCCTGGGAAAGCAGTCAAGGACAGCCGAAAGCATTGAGACCCTGCACCAGCATGGGAGACCTGGACGACACTCCTGGCTCCTGGCTTTGGATTGGCTCAGCTCCAGCCACTTGGGGAGTGAATAATTGGACGGAAGATCTTCTCTGTCTCTGTATATCTGCCTTTCCAATAAAAATGAATAAATCTTTAAAAAGTACATTTCACATAACAAACTTGTGATCAAACCAGCTTGTCTACCACACCCCTCTGCCCCCAGGAGAGGCACACTTGGGGTGTCTGAATATCTATACTCTCTGGGAATTGCTGACTCAGTAGCCAGGCTTCAGCTGGGGCCAGCCACCTTGACCTGCTCCCCTGACCCCCACTGTGGGCCATGTACTGTCTGTATTCCCTCCCTGGTCATGGGGACTAGCCCCCACAGCCCCCTGATCCCCACAACCTCCGACCTTTCACAGCCCCCACAGCCCCCAGAGCCCGCCAAGCACCCCATAGTTCCCGGACCTTCCACAGCCCCCACAGCTCCCCGACCTTCCACAGCCCCCACAGCCCGCCAAGCACCCCATAGTTCCCCGACCTTCCACAGCCCCCACAACCCGCCAAGCAACCCACAGCTCCCCCGACCTTCCAACAGCCCCTCGACCTTCCACAGCCCCCACAGCCCGCCAAGCACCCCACAGCTCCCCGACCTTCCACAGCCCCCCGACCTTCCACAGCCCCCACAGCCCGCCAAGCACCCCACAGCCCCCCGACCTTCCACAGCCCCCACAGCCAGCCAAGCACCCCACAGCTCCCCGACCTTCCACAGCTCCCCGACCTTCCACAGCCCCCACAATCCGCCAAGCACCCCACAGCTCCCCGACCTTCCACAGCCCCCACAATCCGCCAAGCAACCCACAGCTCCCCGACCTTCCACAGCCCCCCCGACCTTCCAACAGCCCCCCGACCTTCCACAGCCCCCCGACCTTCCACAGCCCCCGCAACCCCGACCTTCCAACAGCCCCCACAGCCCGCCAAACACCCCACAGCCCCCCGACCTTCCACAGCCCCCCGACCTTCCACAGCCCCCGAACCCCGCGCTCGCCTTCAGAGACGGCCGGGGGCCTGGCCGGCAGGCCCCGGCGTGCTGACGTCAGCCGGCGGGGGCGGGCCCGGGCGGCGTCCCCGCGCTCGCTCCGTCAGGCGCCCTGCGCGTCCTGCCCGGCTCGGCGTCCTCCCCGCCGCCGCCCCCGCTGCCAGGGGCCCGGGCCGAGGGCGGCCGAGGCGGCGGCGCGGAGATGGGCGAGCGCGGAGCCGGGCCCGAGTGCCGCCGCGGGGATGCCCGCGCCCGCCGCCGCGCCCTGAGCGCCTTTGTCTTCCGCCCGCCGCACCACTAGCCGCGCGGGCCCGCGCCGTGGCCGGGGGCGCGCCCCGCAACATGGAGCCGGGCCGGCCCGCCCCGGAGCCCCCGGCCGCTCCGGAGGGCGAGGAGCCGGGGCTGGAGGACGCGCACGGCGCCGCCGGGGCCGCCCCGGAGCCCGAGCTGCCTTCCTCCTGGGCCTGCGGCGTGCCGGGCGCGGCCGGCCTCTTCCCCGACGAGCTGGGCCCGGGGCCCCCGGAGCCCGTGGGGTGCCCGGAGGACGGCCCCCGTCTGCGAGCCGTGTTTGACGCGCTGGACGGGGACGGGGACGGCTTCGTCCGCATGGAGGACTTCGTGCAGTTCGCCACCGCCTACGGGGCCGAGCAGGTGAGCAGGACGGCACGGGCTGCCCGGCTTTCTGGGTGGGTTTCCCTGAGCATCCCAGGCGGGTCCTGCTCCGGCGTGGAGTCCTCCGGGCTCGGCCCGCTGCGCCTTCTTCCCGACAGAGCCCGCCGCGGTTGGGGTCTGTGCTGCGGGGGCGGGCTGCCCAGGGCAGGTGCTGTCCCAGGCTGCTGCTCCAGGTCTCCCCAGGAGGTCAGGGAACTGTGTCCGCTGTTGACTTGGCAATGGACCTTCTCAGGTGTGGATCTGCAGCTTCCACTGAGGTTCCTTTTATTTTACTTAAAGCCAGAGTTAGGGAAAGATCTGTGCATATGATTCACTCCCCAAGTGGGCCAACAGGCAGAGCTGAGCTGATCTGGAGCCAGGAGCCAGGAGCTTGTTCTCCCACATGGGTCCAGGGTCCCAAGGCTTTGGGTCGTCCTCCCCTGCTTTCCCAGGCCACAAGCAGGCAGCTGGACCGGAAATGGAACAACCAGGACCTGAGCCCACTCAGTGGGATGTAGGCACCATGGGCGGAGGATGGGCTTGCTGCAACACTGCACCAACCCCTCGTGTTGTGTTCTGTCACAGACTTGAACAGGTGTTGAGGTGTGTGTGCTTGTTGATACCATGAGGTGGACTCGCTGCTGTGCTTGTGGCTGGCATAGGACCAGGATGTCCGGCGCCCTAGGTCCCAGGTTGGAAGTGGGACTAGTCCGTGTGTGGGATGCTGGTGCTGCAGGTGGTAGTGGCACGTGTTAGTCACAGCACTGGCCCCCTTCTCACTTGAGGGAATGGGGGGCGGTTCACTTGAGTTGGCTCCTGCTGAGTGCCCTCAGAGTGCCTGTGGAGGAGCAGGTGGACTTGAGCTCAGTGGGACGTGGCCTGGCCTCCTGTGGTGGTGGAGTGGAACTCTTGGTTGCTTATGCTGCTTTACTGTGTCAGAGCAGATAATTTCCTGGCACTGAAAGGGTGAATGTTGGGTCTGCGTAAG
The DNA here is from genome assembly GCF_017591425.1 of Ochotona curzoniae. Classification (NCBI taxonomy): domain Eukaryota; kingdom Metazoa; phylum Chordata; class Mammalia; order Lagomorpha; family Ochotonidae; genus Ochotona; species Ochotona curzoniae. Next base: position 24,401,961 of record NW_024465421.1, on the reverse strand, counting down.
CTTTGGTGGTCATTATTTTATGATTCAGACTTGCTTTTTTCCATGCTCGTGTCAGAGTATGTAGTAGAGCAAGGAAAAGATGTGTTCTAACAGTTTAGGACAAATTAAACGTTCTATCTCAAAATGAATATCTTCCTGAGGAGACAGGCTGGCAGGTGTGCCCTGGAGGCCGTTGCGGGGTGCCTCTCTGAACTCTTGCTCCCTCCAGGCTTCTCCTCAAGTTGTTTCCTGGTGTAGCAGGGGGTGTCTGTAAGAATCGGCACTTTGTGAAGAAGTAGCCTGGTGCTCAGCCCCCTGGGGCCTCTCAGCTGGGATGGACGCCGTGTGAGCCCCATGACAGTCACGCTGGCTGGTGCTAGCAGCTGTGTCGTCAGAAGGAAGATGTGATGAAGGCGGTGTTCTGGTGATGAAGCTGGGCTGTCTGAATTGTTAATAGGAACAGCTCCCTTCACCCCACACTAGCATCTGTTCCTTGCTTTCGGCCAGTGTCCTGGTGTGTCCATCGGCTGACAGGTGAGTTGAGGTGTTGTGTAACACAGTGTCATGCCAGGAGGAATTGCTGGTGAGGGGAGGGAGACTGCGGCGAAGGCTTTTGGTTGTATCTTTTTGACATAGCATGAGGAGTGAAGCTGCGCCGGGCCGTCTCTGCGGTCATGGCTAACGTGACCCCTCATACCAGTGGGCCTGCTGCTTGGGGAGGCACTATAGTCCTGAAGCCAAGACTGTCATTTGTTTCACCTTTAAAAAACTTTTTTTTTTTTTTTTTAAGATTTGTTTACTTTTCTTGGAAAGGCAGGTATACAGAGAGAAGAAGAAACAGAGAGAAATATCCTCTGTTCACTGGTATACTCCCCAAGTGGCTGCAGTGGCTGGAACTGAGCCGATCCGTAGCTGGGAGCCAGGAGTCTCTTTGAGGTCTCCCATGTGGGTGCAGGAGCCCAAGGATTGAGTCATCCTGTACTGATTTCCCTGACTGTAAGCCGGGAGCTGGAATGAACTGGTGTTTATATGGGATGCTAGCACAACTGGTGGAAACAAGATTTTTTTTATCATCTGGTTCAGGGTGAATCTTTTTGCCAATAATCTTGAATGGGCTGTGTCACTCGCACTGCACCTTGAGGGGCTGGGATCTGTCCCATGTCTGGGAGGGCTGAGTCAGATCACCTGGCCAAGGTGAGGGCTGTCATTTATCTACTGTAAGTAGATACAATATTTTAGACCATCTTGCTTTTTTTGAAAGGCACTTGCTTTTTTTGAAAGGCAAAGTGACAGAGATAGAGATCTTCCATATGCTGGTTCACTCCCCAAATACCTAAAAGGTTGGGTCAGGGCAAAGCCTAGAGCCTGAAACCCTTTTTGAGGCTCCCTGAATCTGGATTGTAACCCACTGCTTGTCCAGCAGGCGGGCCAAGAGGTGGGGTAGCAGCATGGGGGTCACCCTGGGTAGCTGAGAGGTGGGGTAGCAGCATGGGGGTCACCCTGGGTAGCTGAGAGGTGGGGCAGCAGCGTGGGGGTCACCCTGGGTAGCTGAGAGGTGAGGCAGCAGCGTGGGGGTCACCCTGGGTAGCTGAGAGGTGGGGCAGCAGCGTGGGGGTCACCCTGGGTAGCTGAGAGGTGGGGCAGCAGCGTGGGGGTCACTCTGCATGGCCTGGCCCTCATGCAGCATGCGGCTGTCCTAAAGGTGCTGCAGCCCCCAGCGCCACCACATTTGCTTTGCTCTGTATGAGTGTTCTGTGCCTCCTCCCATATTCACACACTGTTTTGAAGACACCATTGATGGCAAGTGGCAGTGGTCACACCAGTGATGATGTGATGGGTTCTCGTCTGCATTTTGTGGCCAGTGGTTACACCATTGATTACAGGATGGATTCTCCTCTGTATTCTGCTGCCTCAGCTGCTTTTACCCATGAGGAACCCGGAATGAATTCAGACTATAGAATTTTAACTTAAGGCATGTCTTTTCATTGATATGTATGTTTTGTTTTTTTTTTTAAAGATTTATTTTTATTATTTTTTCATTGGAAAGGCGGATATACAGAGAGGAGAGACAGAGAGGAAGATCTTCCGTCCGATGATTCACTCCCCAAGTGAGCACAACGGGCCGATACTATGCCGATCCGAAGCCAGGAGCCTCTTCCGGGTCTCCCACGCGGGTGCAGGTTCCCAAAGCTTTGGGCTGTCCTCGACTGCTTTCCCAGGCCACAGGCAGGGAGCTGGAAGGGAAGCGGGGCTGCCGGGATTAGAACCGGCGCCCATATGGGATCCCGGGCGTGCAAGGCGAGGACCTTTAACCACTTGCGCCACCGCGCCGGGCCCAGATATGTATGTTTTTTTAAATTTTTTTTTAAAGATTTCTTTTTATTATTTTTTTTTGTTGGAAAGGCGGATATACAGAGAGGAGAGACAGAGAGGAAGATCATCCATCCTATGGTTCACTTCCCACGCAGCTGCAATGGCCAGTGCTATGCCGATCCAAAGCCAGGATCCAGGAACTTCCTCCAGGTCTTCCACGCGGGTGCAGGGTCCCAAAGCTTTGGGCTGTCCTTGACTGCTTTCCCAGGCCACAAGCAGGGAGCTGGATGGGAAGTGGGGTTGCTGGGATTAGAACCAGCGCCCATATGGGATACCGGTGTGTTCAAGGCGAGGACTTTAGCTACTAGGCCACGATGCCGGGCCCCAGCCCTGCTTTTTGAGAATGTATCTTCGGCCCCAGAAAAAGTTCCTGTTATGTCCCTGAAACCGAGTGAGTGGCCATCTCTGCTGCCCACCTCACTTGCCCTTCTGTTTGCTGAATGGGGTGCTGCAGCTCCTGGCTTCTGGTCTGCCATCTCTGGAAGCAGTGCTGCTTGCATTTTGTGATGTAAGGCCTGTTTTCCATCCAGAACACGCTCGCTCTATTCAAGGAAGCCATGCAGTTGGGGAGGCCTGGGACTGCTTGTGCCAGCAGTATGTGACGAGATCCTGGATCCTGTGCTTTCTCAAGATGCTTCCATGATGCTCCCTAGGTCCTGCAAGGAGAGTCAGTGTGGTTGGTGGTTGTGGAACTGGAAAATTAAAAATAATAAAAATAAATCTTTAAAAAAAAAAAAAGAAAAAAGAAAAAAAGGGCCCGGCGCGGTGGCGCAAGTGGTTAAGGTCCTCGCCTTGCACGCCCGGAATCCCATATGGGCACTGGTTCTAATCCCGGCAGCCCCGCTTCCCTTCCAGCTCCCTGCCTGTGGCCCGGGAAGGCAGTCGAGGACGGCCCAAAGCTTTGGGACCCTGCACCCACGTGGGAGACCCGGAAGAGGCTCCTGGCTTCGGATCGGCATAGTATCGGCCGTTGCACTCACTTGGGGAGTGAATCATCGGACGGAAGATCTTCCTCTCTGTCTCTCCTCTCTGTATATCCGCCTTTCCAATAAAAAATAATAATAATAAATCTTTAAAAAAAAAAAAAAGGAACTGGAAAATTAACCTACCTAGTTTCCCCAGGGAGATGCTTTTCTTCTGAAGCCAAGTTGTGAAGCAGAGGTGGGCGAAGTGGGCCTTGCATGGAAGCTGTTGTGAAGAGGGGATGTGGGAGAGGTGAGGGGATGAGGGGAAAGGGGGCTGTGGGGAGGGAGATGAGGGACAGGGCAGTGTGTGGCTCTCAGTAACCAGAGGCAGGATGAGCCCTCCCCTCCCTGTGTGTGCCTCAGAAGGCCCTCTCCTCTGCCTTGCTTATCTGCATTTGCTCTGCAGGCTGCCCAGGTGGTCCCTGCACTTGAAGCTCTGCTCACCTGGCCCTGCACTGTGGAGGTGTTCCTGTGTCAGGGGGCGAACCACTGGTGTGGAGCCACCAGTTCAGAGCCAGTTTATTCTCCCCACTGAGTGTGCCTATCCTGTGTCTGGGTGACCAGCAGAGGGCAGCAGTTGGCCTGGCCTGTGAGAGGGACACTGTCAAGCCTGTCACAGCTCCCGCGGGTGTGAGAGAAAGATGGGCTTCTGTGTCCCATTCCCTCCTGTGAGTGTCTGCTGCTGTGAGAGCTGTGTGTGCGCCTGTAGCATCCTCTCCCCCAGGAGCCCAAGGACCTGGGGACCTCGCCTCCTTCCCGCTCAGATGGGCAAATGGTGTGGTTGCTGTTTTGGTAGGCCTAACCAGCTGTGTTTTTCTCTCTCTCTCTGGCTATGTGTTACTATTTTTTTTTTTAAATTTTACGTATTTATATAAAGTGAGCAAATTTCGAAATGCATTTTAACTTCCTGAAGCATCTTCATTTGCTTAAAGGGACCCCTTGCTTTGCTTCCAGTGTCCTGCCGTGTGATCTTAGCTAGTTAGCAGTGCTCCTGGCTCACAGAGATGTTCAAAAGACACGTCCATGCTTTTACCTGAAGGAAGAGTGCTGGCCATTCAGCGTCAGCACCCTCGGGTCCCGCTGGGGCTGGGGAGCCATCTCCTGGAGCCTGGGGGTGTATGGGCAGGGCCAGGTCGCCTCAGCATCAGCCTTCCTTTGTAGAATGTGGGCAAGTTAACTTGGCTTCCTTTTTCGTCACTGTTCCTTATTGCTGGAGTCCAGCTCCAGCCAAATTCGGAGCTCAGGAAGGTTACGTGGAGTTAGGGTTGTGTGGCGATAAAGAAAGACACAGACACTGACACTTGGTGCGTTCTCACACCAGCTCAAGGAAAAGCTGTCCTAGGCCTGGCGACGCGGCCTAGCGGCTAAAGTCCTCGCCTTGAATGTGCCGGGATCCCATATGGGTGCCGGTTCTAATCCCGGCAGCTCCACTTCCCATCCAGCTTCCTGCTTGTGGCCTGGGAAAGCAGTTGAGGACAGCCAAAGGCCTTGGGACTCTGCACCCGTGTGGGAGACCTGGAGGAAGTTTCTGGATCCTGGCTTCGGATCAGCATAGCATCGGCCGTTGTGCTCACTTGGGGAGTGAATCATCGGATGGAAGATCTTTTCTCACTGTCTCTTCTCTCTGTATATCTGACTTTCCAATAAAAGTGAATAAATAAATCTTAAAAAAAAAAGCTGTCCTTTTTATTTTCTCAGACACCTCACAAGCTTCTACACAAACATCTAATTATTTTATTTTTACTTCAAGACTAAGGGGGCATGCACAGACATTTGGTCACTCCGTCTGCACTTCCAGGCTAAGCAGGTGCCCCTAAAGAGAATTTTGCAAAATACTGTATTCATATTCTTCAAAGCAAGCCATTATTTATTCTTAAACAGTAGTCATGGAACAATAGCCAGGAATCCAAGGCCAACGCACATGCGATTTCCTGCTAGTCAGTAATACATTCCTACCACATTTGTATTTCTACAGTTTACCCATCATTTAGTGGGAAAATAGGTTACAAGGAAAAAAACCCTAAAATCTAAAACAGAAATTTCAAATATAAAATTCCTCTACAACTATAGACTCTACAACCCTTTAAACAGTGACAGTAATCAAAAACATTTTTCTTTAATAAAAGCATCCTTAATTTCTCTAGCTAAAATTATAAAAGTGGCTAAAACAATTACATTTTCTATGCTCCAAAAAAATTGCAAAGGCAGGCTAGCCTTTGAGATAACAATAACTACATTTATTGCCATAGCAGTTTCAGTTCACACTCCCATCACTTGCATTAATATTTAGGATATTTTCAAGCCTCCTCCCAGAAGGAGTGCTGCAGATTGGAGTGTGGGCCAGATTCTGAGGCAATGGTTAAGTACCCAATAAGGTGTCCAGAAATGACACTGGCTTAATTGTGCTCCTGTGTGTCAATTGTCAAAGGCCCACTCACCAAGACATTATCAGCGACATTAACTCCCAAGCTCACATCAGTTACAGAAGCCACCTCACAGGGGCAAACGACAATGCCTCAATGGATTACAGAATTCCTAGTGGGGTGGTTGAGTGTCCATGCAGAAAGGGGTGAGACTGTGTCAAGGTGGTCAGAGAGAAATCTGCCGGGCCTTGACAAACAGCTGGAAGCTCCCCTGGGCCCTGCCAAGCAGGGGGGCTCTTGTCTTCTCACCTTGGTGTCGTCCACACTCACTGCACGGACCCCAGCACCTTCTGATGCCTCAGTTCCTAATAACTGATGTTCTAGTAACTACAGTCTCCTCAGTCACTCGACACGTGGAGTCTCATCTCAAGGCCCTTGCAGACAGGTGATGAGGAAGAATCTAAGATACTTCCTACCAGTAATGAAGTGCTCCCCACACGGTGGGGGGCTGCAGGGCGTGGACTACTCTCCACACGATGGGGGTCTATGAGGGCTGCAAGGAGTACTTTAAGTTGAACACAGGCTACTCGAACCTGGCTGCAGGGCATGGATCACTCCACTGCACTGCCTGCCCTACTAGGAGCCCCTGTCCTGTCTGCAGTTAACACTGCCCTGCCATACGCAGACCTTCTGTCACGTCATAACAGAATTGGGCAGTGACTGATCCTTGGTTATACTGTGTACTTCTGACTCTATTGCAGAGGGGAGAACTGTGAGCATTTCCACGTTAGAAGGGGTGCAGACCGTTCCCCCGGAGTGTCTGGGGGAGCTGGGGAATGGGTGTCAGGGTTCAGCATGCAGATGAGGTCTTTGGCTCCTTTCTCCAGTGCTGTTCTGCCTTCTGTGTTTGCCAGGGCCTTGCTCCCTAGCATGCTGTTCAGTCGCGGCTGAGTTGAGCAGAACCTGTCTGGTCTGAGGGGTCCTGCCAAGGCTGGGTATGAGTGCACACTCAGGTGAGTGCAGACAGGAGGCCCGGGTGTGAGTGCACAATCAGGTGAGTGCAGACAGGAGCCAGAGCTGGTGCCAGGCTGCACGACAGGGGAAAGGGTGGCCGCGGCGGCTGCATCGGACTGCCCTGGCTCCCATCTGCTTCTTGGCTAGCTGCTGGGTCAGGTGTTGGTGTGCGTCCTGGCATTGGAAGCTGAGATGCCAGGCAGCCATGAATGGTGCTGTGTTCTGGGCATTGGTCCCCAGGACAGGGCACACACTTCAGCTCTCTGTCCCTCCTCTGCCTGCTCATTCTCACCCACGCCCCCCACTGTTTTTCACACTTGTTTAGTTCCAGCACAGAGTGGGTTGGTTGACTTTGCTGAGATCAAAGAACACAGCTGAGTCCTGTCCACCTGTGAGTGCTGCTGGCGGGCAAGAGTTTGTCCCTGGGCACCTGGGTTGCTCAGCTGTCAAGAAGTCACTGCATACTTCACAGTGATTGGGTGTTTTAAAAACTAGCAAGTCATTATGCATTTCTGTTTGAGAGGGAGAGGGAGTGTGCACGCGTGTGCACACACACACACTCACACACTCTCAACAGCGTTGAAGTCCTGCCTCTCTTCAGTTATAGGAGGAGAGAGGGAAGCTTCCATCTTCCAACTTCTGGTTCACTCCACATAAGCCTGAAGCAGCTGGGCTAGTCCAGGCTGCAGCCAGGTGCTTGAGCCTTCATCTGGCTCTTGCACACAGCAGCAGGAAGCAAACCCTCGAGCCATGACTGACAGCTGCTACGCGTGTGTAACCATGAAGGGGACCAGCACCTGGGTATGGGCTACAGCTGTGGTGAATGCTAAATCGAATGCTTACTCTGCATGCAGCTTACTGTTTTTTTTTTTTTTTTTTAAGATTTATTTATTTATTGAAAAGTCAGATATACAGAGAGGAAGATTTCTGTCCAAAGATTCACTCCACAAGTGAGTGCAACGGTTGATGCTATGCTGATCCGAAGCCAGGATCCAGGAACCTCTTCCAGGTCTCCCACGTGGGTGCAGGGTCCCAAGGCTTTGGGCCGTCCTCGATTGCTTTCCCAGGCCACAAGCAGGGAGCTGGATGGGAAGTGGAGCTGCTGGGATTAGAACCGGCACCCATATGGGATCCCGGTGAGTTCAAGGCAAGGACTTTAGCCGCTAGGCCACGCCGCCGGGTCCTGTTTTTTTTTTTTTTTTTTAAATATGTATTTATTTTTATTTGAGAGGGAGAAAGAGAGAGGTCTCCCATTCATTGGTTCATTTCCCCACATGATTGCAGCAGGCAGAGCTGGGCTGGAGTCAGAATCTCTCATGTGGGTGCAGGAGCCCAAGTGCTGCAGCCATGTCCTACTGCTTTCCCAGCACGTTAGAAGTGAGCTGGCTAGAATTACAGCTAGAAATATATTAAGGCAAACATAAAGTATCTTAAAAAGCTAAGCAGTAGTTCTTTGTGGTAACAGTAAAGAAAAACTTAATTATTTTGGTGAAAAATGATAGTAACAGCAAGATGCAGAAGTGAGGTGATGGCTCTCTTTGAAGACTGCTTTGCTTTGAAGCCATATTGCAGTGTTTTCAATGTGATTTTCTGGGGTCGTTTTCCTTGTTTTATTGGAAAGAGCAAGAGACAGAAATCTTGCCACTGTGGATGTGCTCCTCAAATGGCCCTGTCCACCAGGACTGAGCCAGGCTGAAGCCAGGAGGCACAAGGCAGGACCTGAGTCTCCCTTGGGAGTACTGGGGACCCAGCTGCTTGTGCCCCCACCTCCTGGAATGCGTGTTGGCAGGGGAGTGCCAGGGGTTGCAGCAGGCACTGCTCCAGGCACTCACCAGCTCACGAGGTTTCTGGCAGGTTGTCTGGGGTTCTAGTCGGCTTGGTCACAGCACATGTTTTGGCTTCTCAGCTTCCACAGGGCTTGCTAGTGGAGCAGCCCTGCTGGGGGCCGACTCGTGTGCTGGTCTGGTTGCAGAGCAGATTTCTCTGGAACCTCCTGTGCCCTTGTTTGGGTAGGGGCCAGGTGCTGTCTCTTGGCCCAGTTTCCTGGTGGTACAGGTTTGGCAGGAAAGGGCTGGTTGTCTTAACAGCATGTAGTGTTTTGTTTTTTTTTTTTCCCTGAAGCCTCTCTTAGAGTACTTTGGTTTCCAAAGCTGGAACTTCCCAGATGGTCAGCAGCCTCGAAGTGGATCTGTCTTGGGGGACGGGTGGTGCAGAGGGGTTAACAGAGGACATTCACATTGCGTGTCAGAGTCAGGGCTCCGTGGGTGGCTCCACTTCCCGTTACAACTTGTAGCCAGTGTGGGCCCGGCACCGTGGCCTAGTGGCTAAAGTCCTCGCCTTGAACTCACCGGGATCCCATATGGGTGCCGGTTCTAATCCCGGCAGCCCCGCTTCCCATCCAGCTCCCTGCTTGTGGCCTGGGAAAGCAGTCGAGGACGGCCCAAAGCCTTGGGATCCTGCACCCACGTGGGAGACCCGGAAGAGGTTCCTAGATCCTGGCTTTGGATCGGCACAGTACCGGCCATTGCAGCTCACGTGGGGAGTGAATCTTCGACGGAAGATCTTCCTCTCTGTCTCCTCTCCTCCTCTCTGTATATCTGACCTTGTAATAAAAATGAATAAATCTTTAAACAAAAAAAGAAACCAACTTGTAGCCAGTGGGCACCCTGGAACACCGTGGGTCCAGCCTCACTGTGGGTTTTTGAAGAGTGAGCCAGATGGAAGATCTCCATTTGTACCTTTCAAATACATGAGAATAGGGGCCAGTACCATGGCGTAGCCGGCACAGCCGACATCCCATCTGAATGCCGGTTCCTGTCCTGGTGGCTCCGGCTCAGAAACAGGGCCTACAATGGCCTGGGAGAGCAGCAAACGACAACCAGGACCTTGGCCCTCTGTAACCGCAGGGGAGGCCTGCAAGGAACGCCCAGCTTTACAGGGGCCAGTGACAGCTGTGCAGCTGTGTGGAGAGCGAGCCAGCTGATGGAAATTTTCTGTTTCTCTGTGTCTCTCCTTTGTCTCTCTGTAACTCCCTTTTGAATAAAATAAATCTGAAATAAATAAATTCTTTTAAAAATTTTGTTATGCCCTTTGAATATGCTTTGGTTGTTCTGACATGGCAACAGAAACGTGGTTCATGCGTGAGCAGCTTAGTATGCTGTGATCTGAGCACCTTCAGGAACCTCGGAGGGCTGTCAGTGTGGACAGTGTGGACTGGTGCCTAGTAGGGCTCTTGGGGGACAACGGCTTCTGTGGCGCCAGCTCAGATTTGCTTTATGGTCATAAAGCCAGCCAAAGGCCTTGGCGCTCCCTTGTGGAGAGAGAAGAGAAGCTTGCACTGCAGGGTCCTTCCTAGGCAGGGGGAGGACCCGCAGCCTAATGCTTTGGGTGAGCGTCTCTTAGCATGTCTTCTTGGCTTCCGGTGTTGCCGTGGTGGAATTGGCTGTGTGAGGCCCGGTGCAGCTGTGAAAGCACTGTGGGAGGTGATGCTGTAAGCAGCCCCTTGGCATCACAGGTCTGGCTTTGCCTTCCTCTTACACCTGTTTCTTCCTGCAGACTGGAGGACTGGCCTGGGCTGCCAACGAGTGTGGTCTGAGCTGTGGCCTTGCCCCTGCTGCCCACAGGGTGCTTCCTCAGGGTCATCCTAACCCTGTGCTGAATGCCCAGTCCTGCCCACTTTGTTCTTCTGGGCTCCTCTTATGTCTTTTCTGCTCACTCTCTTGGTAGTTTTTGTGTATTTGTTTATTTTAATGGCAGAGTGACAGCCTGTCTCCTGGTTCATTGCCCAAATGCTGTGACAGTGGGGCCAAGGTAGCTAAAACCAGGTGCAAGGAGCTCCCTAACACGTATCCCACACAGGTAGCCGGAGCCCAGGTACTCGGACCACCATCTGATGTGCCCAGGTCTGTTGTGTGGAAGCATTGGTAGGATTCAGTCCAGGCACCCTTAAATGGGGTGCAAGGGTCCCAGTTGTTGGCTTGACCTCTCTTTGTTTGGTTATTTGGAAGATGGTATAGAAGGAAAGCATGAAAGAGGAGAGAGACAGGAAGAGAGACCAATCCTGCATCTATTCCCCAGATGGCTGCGACTGTTGCAGCTGAGGCTGTCTGCAGCCAGGACCCAGGGACTCCTCTGGCTCCGTCACTGGGGGCATCTTCTGCTTTCCCAGGTGCTTAAGTAGGGAGCTGGGTCAGAAAGGCAGTCTTTGGGAACTGGGCCAAGTAGGATACCAGGCAGTGGTATTACCCACTCTTTTGTATTTTTTAAAAAGATTTCTTTATCTTGATTAGATAGGCAGATATACAGAAATGATGAGAGAGGAAGATCTTCCATCCGATGATTCACTCCCCAAGCGGCCGCAATGGCTGGTACTGCACCAATCCAAAGCCAGGAGCCAGGAACTTCCTCCAGGTCTCCCATGCAGGTGCAGGGACCCAATGCTTTGGGCCGTCCTCGACTGCTTTCCCAGGCCATAGGCAAGGAGCTGGATGGGCACATGGAGAAGTCAGATGGAATTTTTCTTTTCTTCCTTTTGTGTTTTTAAAAAAATACTTTTAAAAAACTTTATTTATGTTGGAAAGTCAGATTTACAGAGAGGAGAGACAGAAAGATCTTCCATCCACTGGTTCACCCCCCAAGTGGCTGCAATGGCTGGAGCTGTGCTGATCTGAAGCCATGAACCAGGAGCTTCTTCTGGGTCTTCCACATGGGTGTAGGGTCCCAAGGCTTTGGCTCATTCTCTGCTGCCTCTCCAGGCCACAAACAGGGAGCTGGAGGGGAAGTGGAGCTGCCGGGATATGCAAGGAGAGGACTTTAGCTACTAGGCTATCACACTGAGCCCATTGCATTTGTTCTTAATAAGGGGGCTGGCATTGTGATATATCGAGTAAAGCCACTGATTTGTATCCTGGCTGCTCACTGCTAATAAACCTGGGAAAACATTGGGAGTGGCTTCCTTCTGGGAGACTGAAGCTGCTGGCTCTGGGTTTTGTCTGGCCAGCCCTGGCTGTTGTGGGCATTTGAGGAATTTCAGTGGATGGATGACTTTTGTATCTGTCTCTCTGTGTATCTCTGACTTTGAAATGCATTTTCAAAAATCATAAAAATAGAATGTTACTGGGGCAAGTATTGTGGTGTGGTAGGTTAAGCCTCTGGCCTGCGCTGCTGGATATCAGCAGTTCCGTTTCCGACCTGGCGCCTGTGGGAAAGAAGCCGGAGATGGTCCCAGTGTTTAGGACTCTGGCTCCGATGTGGGCGAACCGCAGGAAGTTCCTGGCTTCAGCCCTGCCGCTGCGGGCATTTGGAGAGTGAGCTAGTGGCTGGAGAGTATCTCCTGTGCCTATGAAATAAATAATGTATATATTTTTTCTTTAAAGTTTGTGAAATTTGGCAGAATAAGTTTTAGAGATTGCAGGCCTTGGAGGGATGGGTCTTGTGGGGCTGGGAACGATGTGTGCGTTCTTGTGTGCCACAAGTTGTTTGCTTTAGGAAACTTTGCATTAATATTGATTAGGATCTGTTCTAATCAAGGTCCTCAGGGGCCTTGGCTATATGTGTGTTTGATCATGTTGGCCTCATGTCAGTATGATTTCTTTTATTTCTTTCTTATTTCCTGAGAGCTCTGTCCGAGTGCAGTCTGTATTCACAGCACTCGTCCGATGCAAGGGTCCGCTTCAGTGTTGGGGGCCGCCGCCAGCTTGTGGGTCTCTGCCCTGCACCCTGCAGGGCGTGGGGTGATGGACAGGCAGGCTGCCCTGTGAGCTTGGGAAAGGGCAGGGCACAGCTCGGGAAGGCGGTGGGTAACGTGTTTTTCATTTGTGGGTTGCAGGTGAAGGACTTAACTAAGTACTTGGATCCCAGTGGGCTCGGTGTGATGAGTTTCGCGGACTTCCTCCAGGGGATCACGGCCATCAGGAATGGAGGTCAGTGGCCCTGCCCTGCACCCTGTCCTCGCTCCCTCTGCCTTCACTAGCCTCCTTGTGCACCCTCCCGTCTTCTCTAAGCCCCTAGAGCAGTCCAGTGTTTGTGACCACCTCCCTTCCTGTCTTCCAGAACTGACAAGAGCTGCTTATCCGTGTCTTGGGAAGCCCCTTGCCTGAAGCTTTTTTTTTTAAAAAATATTTATTTATTTACATTGCAAAGTCAGATATACAGAGAGGAGAAGAGGCAGGGAGGAAGATCTTTTGTCCAATGGTTCATTCCACAAGTGGTCAAAAGGCCGGAGCTATGTAAATCCAAAGCCAAGAGCCAGGGGCCTTCTCCGGGTCTCCAATGCGGTGCAGGGTCCCAAAGCTTTCGGCTGTCTTCGACTGCTTTCCCAGGTCACAAGCAGGGAGCTGGGTGGGAAGTGGGGCTACCGGGATTAGAACCGGCACCCATATGGGATCCCGGTGCGTTCAAGGCGAGGACTTTAACCGCTAGGCCACGGTGCCGGGTCCCCCCCCCCCCTTTGCCTGACAGTTATATGATGAAAAATGTCAGGCATACATAATACTGAAAAATGAATACCCTATGAGAAAACTTAAGAAAAAAGTTCGTGGGAGAGGGAATTAAGACAGGTGTGCAAGGTGAGGACCTTAACTACTGCGTCATCGCGCCGGGCCCTAAATGGACTTTTTTTTTTTTTAAAGATTTATTTTTATTATTTTTTTATTGGAAAGGCAGATATACAGAGAGGAGAGACAGAGAGGAAGATCTTCCGTCCGATGATTCACTCCCCAAGTGAGCGCAACGGGCCGATACTATGCCGATCCGAAGCCAGGAGCCTCTTCCGGGTCTCCCACGTGGGCGCAGGTTCCCAAAGCTTTGGGCTGTCCTCGACTGCTTTCCCGGGCCACAGGCAGGGAGCTGGAAGGGAAGCGGGGCTGCCGGGATTAGAACCGGCGCCCATATGGGATCCCGGGCGTGCAAGGCGAGGACGTTTAACCACTTGCGCCACCGCGCCGGGCCCCCTAAATGGACTTTTAAAATCATTTACAGAGTTGGGCCCGGCGTGGTGGCGCAAGTGGTTAAGCCCAAAGCTTTGGGAACCTGCACCCGCGTGGGAGACCCGGAAGAGGCTCCTGGCTTTGGATTGGCATAGTATCGGCCTGTTGCGCTCACTTGGGGAGTGAATCATCGGACGGAAGATCTTCCTCTCTGTCTCTCCTCTCTGTATATCCGCCTTTCTAATAAAAAAATAATAAAAATAAATCTTTAAAAAAAAAATCATTTACAGAGTGCCCTGGTGTCTGCAGCTGTGTGGGCTTGGCGCTTTGGTTCTCTTAGGTAATTGTAACTATCCTGCCACGCTCCTCTGCTTTCACAGGTGGAATGTTTGTCACAGCCGAGTGTGAGGGGACTCATCCACACAGTCCTCAGGGCTCCCAGCCCCCGTGGCAGCCCTAAGGAGCATCCTTCCTGGGGAGTTCTGCGCTCGCCAGCCTCATAGCTTCCCCTTGGCCTCAGTGTGGTGACCACCTCGGTGTGGTGGCCATCTCAGTGTGGTGACCACCTCAGTTGGTGAGCATCAGAATGGCTGTGGCGGTCTGCTGAACACTGGCTGTCTTCCCTGCAGATCGTGATGGAGAGCTGTGCAGTGTGCCCCCCGACCAGATTGGAGAGCCCTCAGTCTGCCCCGTTGAGTTTGATGACTTTATCACCTATGAGGTAAGTGCTTTTCATTGGGCTGTCTCCCACCCCCTGGGGGCCTGCTGTGGGTGGTGGGCTCGGCTCTTCGGGTGTCTTGGGCACTGGGAAAGCTGCATCCAGGTTTGTGTGGTGCTGATGGGCACCTCGGTCATTGTGGGTCACTTGTTTCTCCCCAGGAATCCTGCCCTGTCTGGGGTGCGAGATGCATCGCAAAGATTCTCTGCTTAACAAAGTAGGAGGCTGCTAGGCTGCAGGGTGGCTGCTGCCAGCTTTGTTGGGCCTCCGCTGCCCAGTGGGGGCCGGAGAAGCTTCCCCATGATTCTCCAGGCCTTGGCTGTTTAGTTAAAAGGTGGGGGGGTTACACGGCGCTGGGGCGTTCGTGGGATTCCTCTCGCTTTTTGACTGCCCGTTCCTGCTCTGAGCAGTTGCCTCAGGGGTTAATTGCCCATCTTTTGGGCCTCTTGGGCCAGCACAGACCTTCCCCCAGGCCCGGCAGCTGTGTCCCAGAGGACCAGCAGGGCCTCCGTGTCTTGGGGTCTGCAGCGTGGGGGCTCAGAGCTGGGACAGGGCTGGGCGCTGGGGCTGGCGGGGAGTGTGGTGTGGACCAGACTGCATGGTCACGGGAGGAGGAGAACCAGGTCCCTGGGCAGTGAGGGGACAAAGGCTCCAAAGTTTTAGTGCATCTTGAATTTCCCAGAAACACAGGGGAAGAATGCAGTTTGTGTGATCTGGAACAGCTGGAAGCTGTGTGTCTCCATCTTTACACACACACTTGCTTGTGCCTCTCCTGTCAGACACCATGCCTGTGGGCGCAGTCAAGGCGAGGACTTTAGCCGCTAGGCCATGCTGCCGGGCCCCACCATAATTTTATGATACAGTTCCATGGGCCCTGAGATTTCCCTCTTCTCAAGTTCCTCCCCTCACCCCCTGGGTGCACTCTTAAGGCTGCTTGTTTCCTCAGTTCAGTGGAGGCGGAGCTTCTGGCCCTCTCCTGAGGGTGGGCCCTGCTGCACACCACACGCTTGGTGGCGGGGTCTGTGCCATTCACCAGCTGAGTGGCCTTCTTCGCAGGCCACAATGGTCCTTGGGCTCTGCGGCTTATTGTCAGAGAAACCACTGCTGTCCCCAAGGGAAGAGGAGGAGGAGTTGGGCGTGTAGGTTGAGGCCTGGAATGTCCCTCTAAAGCTCCTGGTCCCGGAAGCTCAGCAGGTGGGGCAGAGCCCATTTTGCAGGGTTTCTGGGAGGGGCAGCAGGGAGTCACAGAAGAGTCGCTTGCCAGATGATAAGGAGCAGCTGCTGTGTGCTCTCTGTTCTCTGTCCTTCTCCCATTTCTGGCCCTTAGAACACGGGGAAGCCCGCTGTGTCCAGCTCTTATCAGAAGGGCTGGAGAAACAAAGGCGGTTCTGTCCCGAGCCCTGACTGGCATTAGTGAGACACAGCCTGAACTCTGCCTCCTGTCTCCCGTCAGCCCCGGGCACAGACCCAGCAGAAGTTGTGTGGGAGCAGGCTGCACTCTCTCACACCATGATGGGCCTGCAGGTGGACACCCATCCCAGCTGGCCACGGAAGGCCTGTGGCTTCCCATAGAGGAGCGGTGACTTGATGCTGGTGGATACGTGGGGAGTCTGTGGAGGTGCTTGGGCCAGCATTTGTGGGTGTGGGGAGACGGGTGGGTACTGTGCCTGGGGCTTGGCTCCGAGGGTGGATCTGGCTGCGTGTTGTGTGGCTTGGGTGGTGCTGAGTACGAGCGGTACCATCTGACTGGCTAGGTGGTCTGAGGATACCAGGAGCTTATGGAAGGGTCCTCGCAGGCCAGCAGCATCGTTCATTCTGTGGAAGTGAGATGGAACGCTGCGTAGCTGGCTCTGGTCCGCGTTCCTTGAGCGTGCAGTGTTGCCTGCATCGTGAGCAGCTGCTGCTTGGGTCAGCTCAATGCGCTCCTTCTCTGTTGTGGCTTCCCCACGGGCCTCACCTCCTGACAGGTGTCCTGGAGCCTGCTGCTCTCTGGGCACAGTAACCCTTCTTGTTTCGCTTGCTCGGGCCCAGCACAGAGCCAGGTCTGGGCCAACTGCAGGGAGCCCAGGTAGGTCCGCCTTACCAGAAGTTGGGAAGCAGATGCTTTTAAGAGTTGTTCTCTGGCTCTGGTTTTGAAGCAGATACCTCCTGCAGTCCATTCCTCGGATCCAGGGGAGGTGGGTTTACCTTTGGTAACATGGCCTGTGAGGTCAGCATTTGCAGCCCCCACTTTCCAATGAGGTCTCCGTGGCGGGGTAGAGCTGGGACCCCTCCTTGGCCATACCAGGCCCCAGCAGCTCTGGTCAGAGGAGGCAGCATCCCCCACTGGGATAGCATCTCCTCGCCTGTCCCACGCCCCCTGCAGCTCCTCCTTGGAACAGCAGGGCTGCTGTACAAAGTGCGGCTTTTCTGCTGGAACGGCAGTGTTCCTCAGATACCGTGTGCAGATTGTTAACTCCAGAATCCTGAGTGTGCAGCGTTGAGTCACTGAGATTGCAGATTGAAATGTTTAACGATTCCTTGCTTCCAAGTTCATCTGTGTGGTCCACAGTGTTCTGTGCTTGGGTGCCCTCGGACACGTGCCTGCCTTTGCCTGGAGATGTTGCCCGGGTGGCGTTCCTGCTGGCACAGTGGTGTGGGGCTGGTCCCCCCCATCCCTGTGCCCAGAATCATGGCTGGTATCTCTCCCCAGGCCAACGAGGTAACAGACAGCGCCTACATGGGCTCTGAGAGCACCTACAGCGAGTGCGAGACCTTCACCGATGAGGACACTGGCACCCTGGTACACCCTGAACTGCAGCCTGCAGGAGATGCCGACAGTGCAGGGGGCTCGGCCGCACCTTCCGAGTGCCTGGACACCACGGAGGAGACTGGCCACGGTGCCCTGTTGCTTCTCCCCGGCAGGTATGTGCCCCGGTGGGGACTCCCCGTGGGTGTGTCCATGAGGGATGCCCTTCAGAATTGCATCAGACTGGTTTGTCCCCAGGGAAGCCCACAGTCACCTGTCCCTAGCACCCACCAGTGTTAAAGTCACCCAGCTACTTTTGCTGTGGTGATAGAGAATTGTTGAAATAAAATCTTTATCTCAGACTTCTGGATTTTGTCAGCATAGCTCTAGGTGACCCAGAATTCATTGAAAGTCTCTTACAGGTTCAAGGAACCTGTTCATCTTTATGGCACCCCACCAGACCACCGTCTTTCCTTGAGTGGCCACTGAATCTTAAATTAAAAAAAAAGTGAGAAACCACACTTATTTATTTGAGTGGAGGAGATAAGGAAAACCATCTGCTTGTTCACTTTGCAAATGTTCGTGCTGGCAGGGGCTTGGGCAGGCTGAAGCAGGAGCTCAGTGCTGGACGCAATCTGGGTGTGCCATGTGGGGGTGACTGGAACCCAGCTGCTGCTGGCTCCCGCGGTCTCCTTCACAGTGTGCAAACACTCACACACACTGTGTCCACAGCACCCACACACAGTGTCCACAGCACCCACACACACTGTGTCCACAGCACCCACACACACACCTGTGTCCACAGCACCCACGCATAGTGTCCACAGCACCCACACACACCTGTGTCCACAGCACCCACGCACACTGTGTCCATAGCACCCACACACACACTGTGTCCACAGCACCCACGCACACTGTTCACAGCACCCACACACACTGTGTCCACAGCACCCACACACACTGTGTCCACAGCACCCACGCACACTGTTCACAGCACCCACACACACACTGTGTCCACAGCATCCACACACACTGTGTCCACAGCACCCACACACTGAAATCAGAGCACCCACACACACACTGTGTGCACAGCACCCACACACACTGTGTCCACAGCACCCACACACTGAAATCAGAGCACCCACACACACACTGTGTCCACAGCACCCACACACACTGTGTCCACAGCACCCACACACACACCTGTGTCCACAGCACCCACACACACTGTTCACAGCACCCACACACACTGTTCATAGCACCCACACACACTGTGTCCACAGCACCCACACACACTGTTCACAGCACCCACGCACACTGTTCACAGCACCCACACACACACTGTGTCCACAGCACCCATACACCGTGTTACAGCACCCACACACTGAGTCCACGGCACCCACACGCCGTGTTACAGCACCCACAGTGTGACATGGACTGACTGCAGACCCACACTGAAGATGTGGAAGTGTGTTAGAAACATGGTGCGTGAGATGACCCTACTTTAGTGTGTCTGGGTACAGTTTGAGAAATCCTCTAGGTACATGGGGACACGTTCAGGTACTCAGTGGATGCTTGGGTACCTAAATTTAGTACTGACTGCCATTTATACCTACTGTACCCCAGAAGAGCCGACCATGGTTGCTGCTAATTTAATAGGACAGATACAGCAATTTACCCACATTACAGTTATTTTAAACCTTTGAATTATTTATTTCTGTAATTTTCCATGTTACGCTTTCAGAAAGCAGGTAACTGAATAACTGAAGTTCTGGATGATGTGTAGTGCTGTGACAGTGTGGTCGTCCGGCGCTGTGATGGAGTAGTCGGCTAGTCCTGTGACAGTGTGGTCGTCCGGCGCTGTGACGGCATGTGGTCGTCCAGCGCTGTAACAGTGTGGTCATCCAGCGCTGTGACAGTGTGGTCGTCTGGTGCTGTGACAGTGTGGTCATCCAGCGCTGTAACAGTGTGGTCATCCAGCGCTGTGACAGTGTGGTCATCCAGCGCTGTGACAGTGTGGTCATCCAGCGCTGTGACAGTGTGTGGTCATCCAGCGCTGTGACAGTGTGGTCATCCAGCGCTGTGACAGTGTGGTCGTCTGGTGCTGTGACAGTGTGGTCATCCGGCGCTGTGACAGTGTGGTCATCCAGCGCTGTGACAGTGTGTGGTCATCCAGCGCTGTGACAGTGTGTGGTCATCCAGCGCTGTGACAGTGTGGTCATCCAGCGCTGTGACAGTGTGTGGTCATCCAGCGCTGTGACAGTGTGGTCATCCAGCGCTGTGACAGTGTGTGGTCATCCAGCGCTGTGACAGTGTGGTCGTCCGGCGCTGTGATGGAGTAGTCGGCTAGTCCTGTGACAGTGTGGTCGTCCGGCGCTGTGACGGCATGTGGTCGTCCAGCGCTGTAACAGTGTGGTCATCCGGCACTGTGACAGTGTGGTCGTCTGGTGCTGTGATGGAGTAGTCGGCTAGGACTATTACTAGCATATAGTTGCTTTTGCTAGAATAGTTGGTTTTTTCAACTGAAAGCACTGCTCTGTGATGTGTGAGTGCATGGGTTGATTGGAACTTCCTTGCTGCGTTGAGCAGCTGGTGCCCACTCAGATCCTGCTTCTGTTGGCCCCTCCTGGACACACGTATCACCTGTCCTAAGAGGAGCAGCTGCAGGGCCAACTCTCAGGCCTGTGAGGATGGTGGGTGCCATCGCCCCAGTTCAGAGGCCAGCCTCGGCTACCTCCCAGAAAGTAGCCATGGAGTCACTGGGCAACAGGGAGTTTCCAGATTGGCATTTGTGGTTCTCAGTTACAAGTCCAAGCAGAAGCTTGGCTTAGGATCACGAGGTGTGAGTGGAAAGGAGGCGTGGGCGTGGCCGAGATCCCAGATGCCTGCAGCTGCCAGGCCCGGGCCAGGCTGAAGTGCAGCTGGGGGATCAGTCCACTTCTCCTGGTCCAGCTCCAGGAGTCACCAGCTGCCCCCTCTGAAAGGAGGTGTATGCGTTATACACAGCCACACGTGAGCAGGGGGCTGCGGCTCCGCCAGGGGGCATGTGAGTGGTCCAGCAGCACCCATCCCCTTGGAGTGCTGAGCCTGTGTCCTCTCTATGTGCTTGTGCAGGTCTCACCCACGTGGTCAGTCTGTTGTCATGGTGATTGGCAGCGAGGAGCATTTTGAGGACTACGGGGAAGGCAGCGAGGCGGAGCTGTCTCCAGAGACCCTCTGTGATGGGGAGCTTGCGTGCAGTGACCCTGCTTTCCTCACCCCCAGGTAACATGGCCCTGACCACTGCAGCTCCTCCCTCGATGTCCTCAGCCAGTGGGAGGTTCCCTACTTGGTTCATAAATTGATGTGAAAAAGCTGGCTTCCAGATGATACCATAAAATATCACACATTGGGGAGTTTTCCCCTAACCCTGTGGTGTGAATGGGCTGAAGTCTTCAGACCCATGGGCCCCCAGGTCATTCCAGGTACCAGAGACCCCCACTTAAGGTGGTGACCTAAGGCCTGATTGCTTCAGTACTGGTTGCAGGGTCTTTGAGATGGTGAGGGAGCTTGGAGGCTCATTTCCCTAGAATTCCCTGCACCCCTTGTGTCTGGAAAATTCTGACTTTGGATAATCTGACCATAATAGGACAAGGGCAAGATGTGTTCCTGTGGAGAGACAGGTGAGCAGGTCTTAGGCCAAGGGAGCTCTCAAGGATAGGTCTCAGTGGGCTCTGTGGGTCCAGGAGAATCTTTGTTGGTGGTCAGCGAGCACTTCAGGGGCCATTCCTGCCTGTGGGTGTTTTGCTCTACCCACAGCGTGTCCACAGCATGTCCACGGCACTGATCCAAAGCTTTCACCCACAGCACTGAACTACAACGTGCCCATGTCACTTCTCTGGCCCTCAGCTGCTTGGTCCTCCAGCTCCT
The DNA here is from genome assembly GCF_017591425.1 of Ochotona curzoniae. Lineage (NCBI taxonomy): Eukaryota > Metazoa > Chordata > Mammalia > Lagomorpha > Ochotonidae > Ochotona > Ochotona curzoniae. The sequence goes on along the minus strand of NW_024465421.1, from coordinate 24,380,986 downwards.
CTCTCAGAGGGCTGCAATAGAGGCCACCCAGCAGCCACAAAATCCCTCCTCGGCCCAGGTGTTACTGCGGCTAGTAGCTTGTGTATTGGAGCCAGCCCCAACAGGGCTTGCTGCCCCTGCTGTCCCTCTCCCTTCCCCAGGCTGTCCAAGGGCTGCTTCTGCAGCAGTGTCCTGTGAGAGTGGCAGAGTGGGCCTCCCTGGAATGTCTGCTTGGGCGTTGCTGAGTGGGCTTGTCCTGCTGAGCGGTCTCTTCCTCCATGATGGGTTTGTCCTCTTACCCGGTGCTTTCCCTTCTTTTCTGCCGAAAATGTACCTCCTGTGCTTTGTGTCATGTTTTCCTTCTAATGTTTCTTTAACTTGAACTTCCAAACGAGTTTGCAGCAGCCCATGGCTCCTTTCGGACAGCACTTGTAGCAGCTCATGTTGCCAGAGTCACAGCAGAGTGGCGAGTGTCTCCCGGAGCAGCCGTCTGCTGGGTGGGGGTGTGCCGGCATATTGGGTCATTCATCAGAGAGGCAGGGTGCTGACAGGGAGGCAGAGAGCGTCTGTTGGGTCACCCCATGTGCTCTGGCAGCCACTCCTTGGGCCAACCCTTCACTCTCCCAGGTGGGAAACCAGACTCGGAGATGGGATGTCTGCCCCCAAACATAGTGTGTGATTTTTTTTCTTTTTCTTTTTTTTTTTTGAGATTGAGTCATTAGAAGGACAGAGAGATGGAGAAGTGTTTTCTGTCCCCTGGCCATGACCCCTCCCCCAAGTCTTTGCCAGGCTTCAGCCTGGGGCTGGGAGCACAGACCCATGGTGGCAGGGACTCCCTTGCCTCGTCATCCACTGCCCCGTAAGTGCGTTAGCAGGTGTACTGGAAAGTAAAGCAGTTGGGACTGAACCCAGTGCTCCAGCGTGGAGTACGTGCTGCACCACCGCGCTGGCTTCCACATAGCTTTTAACACTACTCGTTTCTTTTGTTTTCTTGATCGATTGATTTGAAATGCGGGGATACAGAGCTCCTGTATAGGCTGGTTAATTCCCCACATTGACTAGGGCTAGGCTAGGCTAGGCCAGAGCAGACACTAGGAATTTCGTCCAGTCTCCCACGTGGGTGCAGGGTCCCAAGGACTTGAGCCATCTTCCACTGCTTTAAGCAGGGAGCTGTTTCAGAAATGGAGGATCATGAGGCCCTGTGGCATGGCCTAGTGGCTAAAGTCCTTGCTTTGAACATGCCAGGATCCCATATGGGTGCCGGTTCTAATCCTGGCAGCTCTACTTTCCATCAGCTCCCTACTTGTGGCCTGGAAAAGCAGTCGAGGACAGCTCAGAGCCTTGGGACCCTGCACCCGTGTGGGAGACCTGGAAGAAGTTCCTGGATCCTGGCTTTAGATCAGCGCAGCACTGACCATTGCGTCGCTTGGGGAGTGAAGATCATTGGACAGAAGATCTTCCTCTGTCTTTCCTCCTCTCTGTATATCTGACTTTGCAATATAAATAAATAACTATTTAAAAAAAGAAATGGAGCATGCTGGACCCAAGCAGGTTACTGTGTGGGATGCTTATAGGCACAGTAAGTGGCAGCCTCAGCCCCCTTGTACAGCAGTGATTGTAACCGTGCGGCCAGAGCGACTCCACTGGGGCAGAGCCCACGTGTACAGACAGGCAGGCGCATGTGTCTGAGGCGTAATCCTCATAGCAAACCACGGAACGGCAGAGCCAAGACATGCTGTTGTTGAGTTCTGTTTCCTCCCTGTGCAGTCCTCAGTCTGTCGCTCGGGCCCAGCGACCAGCCAGGCTCTGCCCGCTCCTGAACTGATGCTTCTTGCCTCTCTAGCACCGGCCCCCTTGCTGCCAAGCTGCACGGCGTCCTCACTGACGAGGCTTTTGAGTTTTACTGTAGCCAATGCCACAAGCAGATCAACCGCCTAGAGGACCTGTCTGCTCGCCTGAATGACCTTGAGATGAATAGGTAACTGGTGCGGGGCTGGCCTTGCTTGCTGGTCCAGGGTGAGGGGGACACTGTGGCCCACTGCCCCAGCCTGAATGCCTGACACGGGGAACACTCACTCGGCAGGATTGACATCTCCCCACATGCATGGCCCTCCTCCTCGTCCTAGGGACGCTGTGCAGCCAGCAGGTGCAAAAGGGGACTCCCTGCCCTTCCCTGGCGGGCTTTCCTTGAGACCATAGATATATAATTGGATCTTCCAGAACCAGTCTGAACAGCCTGGAGATGTTTAGAGCCAAGGTGTGCATGCTCAGCAGGACCTTCTCCCAGCTTTGTCTGACTGCAACAGCTCTACCCACTCTTCCTGTCTCATTCTGCTCTCTCCTGTCTGCCCTGATGCAGGCCTGGCTCTCCATAACAGCATGAACACCAGGGACAAAGGCACCTGTGAGGTTGGCCCACACGGGGAAGGGCCTAGGACAGAGGGGGCTGGGCAGCTGTCTGGAGTTTGTATACCTGTGCTCCTGCTGAGGCCCCTGCCTCCACCTGCCTACACATCTTTAGGGCTTCGTCCGAAGCTGGACCCATTGTTGACAGCTGGTGCTGCAGTCCTACCCATAGTCTAGCTCAGGTGTGTTTTGTGTCCTTAACAGTGAGCACCTGGCAGTCAGAGGCGAGGGATGGGTCAGTGTTTATGGCAGTCGAGGGTGTCTGGTGAGCCCAGCGGTCCCAAGAGCGTTTTTCCTCTGGTGTATGCTCAGCTGGTTGTAGGTGTGGGATGGTCGGTTTCTCTTGGGAGGAGATTGGTGCTCCTCCTGAGAGTTTGGGAGTGAGGAGTGTCATCTCCATGGGTGAATGTGGGCTCAGAGACATGTCTGACCTCTCATTCTTTCACCATAGGGGCAGTCCTTCACACCAAGAACCTGCCCGGGGGGCATGCCCAACTATGCCAGGCTTTATGGAGGCAGAGATGGACACAGATGTGCCGAATATTAGAGGGTATCTGTTCTCCCTAAGAAAGCTGTACTGAGTTAAGTTTGTATCAAATATGTAGTAGAGTTAGAGCAGGGGGCTGCAGGTCAGCAAATCTCCAGATATTCAGTGGAGGGCAGTAGGATCTGTCCTTGTCCATCCTGGGTCAGAGCGAGCTTCCTAGGTGTAGTCAGAGGTGTTGATTTGAGGTGCACCTGCTTTGCCTATTGTATTTTCTGAACATTCACTTTTTGGGAGGGTGCTTTACAGAGGAAACTTGCCATGTTAGTACTGCAGTTGCTGAGCTGCCAGTCTAGACCTGCAGGCAGATGGGTACTCGAACAGGCTACCCAATGCCACTGACTCTGGCCTCTCAGTGGTATTCAAGTGGAATTCAACATGTGTGCAGGGACATGCTGCCTTCAGGAAGCCGAGACCATGGCCATTGGAGCAACTGAGTGGGAGGGAGGCTTTGGGCACAGTGAGAAAGGGGTGCTAAGAACTCTGTCTTCCTCTGACTGGGAGAGTGTGGTAGAACAGGTGCAGAGCAGAGTCTGCCCAGCCACCCTCCCTGGGAGGCCTTCCCTGGCCTGGGTACTGTCCCTCTCTGGCACCTGCTACCTGTGGATCATCGCATCACAGAAAAAATGTGAGGGGCCCGGTCCTGTGCACAGAGCTGCGGGAAAGGAGAAGTGCAGTGCTGAGGGGCAGCTGGCAGCTTGTGTGATCTTGGGGAGATACACAAACTTTGGGCTCAAGGATGGGATCATGGTGGTGATGTGAGGGAAGTTGGGCACATGGCCGAGCCAGGACGGTGTCCCAGCGACCGCATCTACTGCCCTGTGTCGGGGGAGGCCTCCCACCTCCCTGCCCCAGTCGTGCTGCTGTGTGGTGTCAGCACCTGGCTCAAAGCCAGGGACCCACGACAGGGTCACATTTCCTGCGGCCTGCCATTCGGGGGGGAGTTATCTTCAGTGTTGTCTACCAAGGCCAGTCTGTGAGCGGAGCTGGCAGGAGCTAACTGGGGCTCCTCAGGCAGGAAGGCGTGAGCTGGCCGAGGTGTCTGCTGTGCAGGCATGCTCCGGCAGTTTCCCGGGGAGGGACCTGCATGCTGTGTGGAAGGGTGCCTATCCCCATATCTCTGTCACTTTTTCCTGTTTCCTCCCATCCTCCTGTCTGACATGATTTTCCTGTTTGCTTTGGTTTTGTGCAGTCCGATGAAGCGGCTCTCCAGCAGGAAAGTGGCAAGGTAGGCAGTCCCGTGCTCTGGGTGAGTGGCCCCCTGAAACACTTCCCCGCCCCCGCCGCTGGGAGCCTTTTACAAGGCTGCTCTCCCCTGCAGCTGGTTTTCCTCAGTCTGGGTTAGAGAGTTGGCCTGGTGGGGCGGGGGTTGTGAGAGTTTTCAGGGTGTGGGTTTGGTCCCGACTGGCCACAAAGTTGTCTATTCCAAATGTACTGTCAGGTTTTTGCAGGGGCTGGGTGCTGTGCTGCTCCCGCTCTCCACACTGTGTCTTCTGTAGGTCATCCCTGAGGTGGATTGGCTGGGGGATGGGGTCTTGGCCTCTCAGAGATGGGTCTTTGAGGGGCTTCCTGCCTGCAGGTCCTGGTCCGTGGAGAGGTGGGCCTCACTCTGACCCCAGAGGTGTTTCCTCACATCTCAGTCTGGTTGCCGACAGAGGATGGCCATGCCAGTAGTCATTATCCCCCTTCTGAGTGGGGGCTGCATGACTGGGTTAATTCCCTGGGCTGTCACATGTTCTGTCCCCTGGCTCTCTCCAAAGGCTGCAATGGCCAGGGCAAGACCTGGCCAAAGCCAGGAGCAGGCAGCTTCTTCCAGGTCTCCCACATGGGTGGAGGCACCCAGACACTTGGACCATTCTCCCCTGCTTCCACAGGCATTAGCAGGGAGTTGGATCAGAAGAGGAGCAGCAGGGAATCAAACCTTTGTCCTTGCGGTGTGCTGCAGTTGTAGTATAGGCAGCTCTGACCCTCCTTTCTGTTTGTCTCCATGTTTGTCTAGCACAACTTCCTGTAGCTGCTTGGGGGAGGAGATGAGGGGGTAAATTCCTGAAATCTTATTTTGAACCTGAGGTTGCTGTGGAATTCTAGGTTGTGAGTAGGTTTTTGAAGTTTTTATGTGTTGATTTATTTGATGGGCAGAGACAGAGACATACATGGAAAGAGATTTTGCATCGCTTAATTCACATGCACGCACATCTCCTCATGGATGACAGGCACCTGTATGCTGGAGCTGCTCACATGGCACAGGTCTCCTCATGGATGACAGGCACCTGTATGCTGGAGCTGCTCGCGTGGCACAGGTCTCCTCATGGATGACAGGCACCTGTGTGCTGGAGCTGCTCACATGGTGCACGTTAGCAGGAAGCTGGAATAATAAGTGGAGCAGGGATCTCAGAGTAATGTCTCAGCCCTGCCTGCCCCCCTCCCTGAGCTTGGGAGCAATGTGCCTTTGGTATTGCAAAGGCACCACCCAGTACCTTCCATGGCCAGCACCCATCACCTCTGTGGCTAGGAGCCCCATCTCCTTCCATGGCCAGGAGCCCTGTCACCTTCTGTGGCCAGGCAGGTGTCTGTCACCTTCCGCCCATTACCTTCCAGAGCCAGGCACCCATCTCCTTCCATGGCCAGGAGTCCTGTCACCTTCTGTGGCCAGGAGCCCCGTCACCTTCTGTGGCCAGGTCACTGCTGAGCTGTCCAGTGCTTCCTGGTTGTGGTTGCTTCCTGATAGCTTTCTCTCTCAAAGCTCTTGGGTTTCTTTTCTTTTCCTTTTCTTTTCTTTTCTTTCTTTCTTTCTTTCTGTCTTTTTGTCTTATTTATTTATTTTTCTTAGACAGGCAGATTTACAGAGAGGAGAGACAGAAAGATCTTCCTACCTGGGAGATTGGCAAAAGCTCCAAGCTTCAGCCTGCCCCAGCCCTGATCACTGTGGCCATTTGGAGGGATCCAGTAAGCGAGCTTCATCTGCTGACTCACTCCCCAGAGCCAGGCAAGCCAGAGCCCCAAGCTTCCTCCAGCTCTTCCAGTGGGGCAGCAGCCCTAGGACTTCATCCATCCTAAATTGGAAGTTGAGGGGTCGGCGCTGTAGGGGGTAACTTTACTCAGTTGCTCTATAGGTGCCATCTGAACCCTGACTGCCCCCATGCAGCCTGCATCTGTCATTTGCTTTCTCATCTCCAGGTTCCTGAGTTCTCAGCTGGCACTGCTCCTGGCTGGCAGAGCTGCTCTCTGTCTGTGCTGCTGTGGCTGCTCTGAAGGGCACAGGGTTTGCAGGGAGCAGAGATGTCATTGCTGTACCTTCTTGCTGGATGCCATTGAGCTCTTGGTGTCATGCTGAGTTCTGTGACTCAGGGCTGAGTGTCTGTGATGGGCTCCCTATCAGCTTGGCATGTCCCTCATATGTGTTAGCCGCTGCCTCCCAGCCTCCCCTTACTGATCCAACTTTTCCTGCACTGATGGCTTTTGCCAAAAAATAACAACAAAAAAAGACTAGGCACAAAATAGGTGTGCCCAGCAGTACATTTATCTGTGCGTACATGCTTGTTCATACATGGTCTCTTTAAGAATTTCTTTGTGTATTTGAGAGGCAGAGTGACAGAGGGTACAGATGGGGAACACAGGGAGGGTGCGCCCATCCCTGAGTCAGTTCCCTCATGGCTGCAATGGCCAGTGCTAGCCTGGACTGGAGCCAGGATCCCCAATTCAGGTGTCACGGGCCCACATAAAGGTTCATCTGCTGCCACTCCACATGTGTCAGACAAGGAGCAGTCCATGTTTGTTGCAGGGGCTACAGGGAGCAGCTTGGCCCGCACCATGGCTGCTCGGTACCGGCTCCAAGCTTTGTACACTTGGTCAAGATAGCTTGGGGCTGTTGAGTGCAGCATGTTAGCCTCTGCTTGGGTTCTACTCAGACCCATCCAGCCTCATTACAACCTGCATTATGACCATGACTGGGCAGCAGGGCTCAGGGCATGTGTAACATCAGGCCTGCCTGTCAGCAGACACAGTCCTGTGGTCCCTGGGGTAGACAGAACTCAACACACACATGGCTTGGGGCATGGGCCACTGGAGACCTTGATGTAGCCCATGTCAGTGACATTGTGTGTGGGTGTACACATTGGGAGAGTACTCCTGGTGGGTGTGGGTGTACACTGTGAGAAGGGTGCCCCTGGTGAGTGTGGGTGCACACACTGCGTGGGTGCCCCTAGTGGGTGTGGGTGTACACAGTGGGTGGGTATCTGGTGGATGGGGTGTACACAGTGGGTGCCCCTGGTGGGTGTGGGTGCACACACTGCAGAAAGCTGTTTGTACCTGCAATGGTGCACACACACACAACTGAAGTGCTGATGTTCCATTGTGGAGTCGTCTGGACCTAGGACCACAAGTGCCTTTTTCCCAAGTGGGTGGCACCCACAGGCTGGTGGTCTGTGTCCCCTGGAGCTGGTGCTGCAGAGCCCCAATGCACCAGGCAGCTTCCTCAGGCTGCCTGGGCCATGCTCTGAGAGCAGCCCCACTGGGACTCCTTGGTATGGGTTTCCTCAGATCCTAGACTGTCACGACCATGAAGTGTGTAGCTGGCATGTGCGTATGTGAGGATCCTGCATTTGTGCTGAGGAGCCTCTGGGGAATGGCCATTGTTTCCTACAGTGGAAAATGACGTCAGGACAAAGTACTCTGCTCCCATTGCCATCAGGGAGACAGATTTGGTGGGGCCACAGGTATCTGGGCCGTGAAGCCCTTTGTTGAGCCTGGGGAACTTGAGCCACCTGGGCCCTTGCTTCCTCTGCAGAGGGCCTGGAAAGTGCTGGTGTGCACAGAGCCGCTCACCTGGTTACTCCTCCTCCTCTTTGTGTGCTTGCGCAGATACCTGCACCATTCGGGGGTCCTGACCATGGATGCCCTGGAGGAGCCCCCGCTAGAGCCAGTGGAGTGCCCTGAGGAGGACATTGCTGACAAGGTAGGGGCAGGGTGCCTCCCAGAGGACAGGGGTATGTCCAGCTGTACACGCGGGACACGGCCAGGGCCGCGGGTCTGGGGAAGAGTCAGCTGAAGCGCAGCACCACGGGTGAAGTGCAGGGGTACTCAGAACTGGGTAGAGGGAGGGCCCCAAGACTGGCAGCAGTGGGGACAGATCTGTCCTTGGGGGGGGGGGTGCATCAGGTAGGCAGACACCACACTGTGGTCAGAACCAAGAGGTCGGAGTCCACCTGGAGGCTGGAGGGGGCAGGTGGCAACAGCACATGTATAACTTCCCAATTCTCTACCTCCTCCCCTGTTCTCTCCTCCCCTACCCTCACCTCCTCCCTGGCACTCCTCCTCCCCTGCCCTCACCTCCTCCCTGGCACTCCTCCTCCCCTCCCCTCACCTCCTCCCCTGTTCTCTCCTCCCCTACCCTCTGCCCTCCTCCCTGGCCCTTCCTCCTCCCCTGTCCTCACCTCCTCCCCTGCCCTCACCTCCTCCCCTGCCCTCACCTCCTCCCCTGCCCCTCCTCCTCCCCTGCCCTCACCTCCTCCCCTGCCCTCACCTCCTCCCCTACCCCTCCTCCTCCCCTGCCCTCACCTCCTCCCCTGCTTCCACTCCCACAGCCCCTTCTCTTGGTATTGCTGATATCTTAGTTTTCTTGTGCCTGTTTCACACTTCTGTCTCCCATCTTATTTTGAGCTTCCTGAGACACAGGTGTCACTGTTGACTGTGGCCCTGCTCTAGGCTATGTCTGGCAGAACAGGCCCCTTCCTTACCACCGTGTGTGCCAGTGTCAGGAGGGTGCTGCTGAGCTCCAGGTGACTGAGGCAGTACCAGGTGGTGGCAGCTTACATACCTTCCTGACCCCATGTGTTTGTGGTCCACGCCCGAGGCTGTCCCTCTTCTGACTGAAGCCACAAGACGCAGCGTCCCCTGTGGTTCCTCTGGCCTGAATCTCAGGCTGTCCTTTCCTTACCCAGGTCGTCTTCCTGGAAAGACGAGTGTCCGAGCTGGAGAAGGACACTGTGGCCACTGGGGAGCAGCACAGCCGGCTGCGGCAGGAGAACCTGCAGCTGGTGCATAGGTGAGCTGCTGCCTTTGCCCGCATCGAACTTTCTCTACCTTGTCAGGTGGTGTCCCATCCCCAGGAGCTGGCAGCACAGTTCCTGAACTGGGTGGGCTCCACACAGAGCCCAAGAAGAAAGCTACAAATGTGATCCTTGCCACTTCTGGACAGTAGGGGATGTGCAGGTTGCAGTACAGGTGGAGTCATACTTGTCATTGTGATAGCTGTCGCTGTACCCGAAGCCTACTGGGGATTCACTTTCCAAAGGTGGACAGGGCCACCTGCAGTCACCTTGCACCCCCACCACTTCTGCATCTATACTGTGCTGGCTTGGTGACCCGAGCTGATCCCTTACCTCAAGGACAAGGAAACCCAGGGCTGCAAAGGAGGGCATCCTCACATCTGTGCCACAGAGCAGGAATGGGGTGCTGGGCTCAGGGGTGCAGCCTTGCCTGGCTGCACAGGCACAAAAGAAAGGAGACTGGGAGCTGAAACTGGACCTGGGCAGGACACAGGAGCTTGCCTGCTCGGGGGGCCAGTGCTGCAGCCTACTCACGGGCACCTGGTACCAAGCAGTGCTGTCCTGCTCCTCATGCGAGGCAGGTGAGCCTGCAGGTGTGACCTCATGGGGCTGGGGAGACCTGAGAGCACCTGTGGGATCCATAGCAGAGCACCTCTCCCATGAACCTCTGTCTCGCCAACCTGCCTCTCTCCACCACGTGCTCTTGTGAGCTCAGGCTCTGAGGAATTGGGCTTGGGGCTCACAGCAGGGCTGGGCCCAACCCACACCGCCTGTGTTGGCAGCAGGGTGTTCACACCATAACCCAGTCACCCTAGCCAGACAGGACACCTGGCTCCTGCTCCGGCCTGCCACCCTGCAGCTTCATCAGGTGATTCCACTCTGAATCCCAAGGAGTGCAGTGCATCTTGGAAGAGACAGAATGTGCACTGCATTTAGACCAGTGAGAGCCAGTCCTCTGGAGTGGACCTGGGCTTGTTAGCCATCTGCTGACCAAGACCCTCTACTGGGGAAGTTCCTGCCTCTAGGCCTAGCTGCAACCCTGGGGAGGGTCTGGCCGCCCTTGTCCTCGCAGGCAGCAGAACAGAGCCTTTATCTGAGGCACCCTGATACGATGCCAGCCTCGCTAGCAGGGTCCTGACCAACGAACCACAAGGCTATTGCCTTGGTCTGCATTTCTAAAAATACTGCTCCTGAGGTGACCATCAAGATTTTGATCTCATTGCTAAGCCACGTATGCAGTGTGTCTCACGTTGCTGGTCCAGGGCTGTGGTGTGAAGGTTACACATGGTGCCTCACTCCTGCTGGCAGTCCACATGTGCAGCGTGTCTCACTGCTAGTCCACGTGTGCAGCACGTCTCACTGCTAGTCCACGTGTGCAGCGTGTCTCACTGCTAGTCCACGTGTGCAGCATGTCTCACTGCTAGTCCACATGTGCAGCGTGTCTCATTGCTAGTCCACGTGTGCAGCACGTCTCACTGCTAGTCCACGTGTGCAGCGCGTCTCACTGCTATTCCACGTGTGCAGCGCGTCTCACTGCTAGTCCACGTGTGCAGCGCGTCTCACTGCTAGTCCACATGTGCAGCACGTCTCACTGCTAGTCCACGTGTGCAGCGCGTCTCATGTTGCTGGTCCAGGGCTGTGGTGTGAAGATCACACATGGTGCCTCACTCCTACTGGCAGTCCCTTCTGAACCATGTGCAGTTTCTTGGCATATCTTGGTATGCTCAACTCCCATTCCAACAGGATATTGCACAGCTGCCAGGCATTTATTTCTATGTAGCGTGCTCCTGCTCAGGGGACTGTCGCCTGGGGAATCCCACCTGCCTTCTCGGGTTTGTCTGTCAGTGCCTGCATCCCAAATCATATTTTCTTGTGTGTGTGCTGTGGAGGACACCCCCTGAGAATTGCCTCACAGGGGTGGGTGGATGCCAGATTCAGCTTCCTGTGGCTGTCCCCCCACAATGTCTCCAGCTGAGGGTTTAGCTGGATGGGGGTACCAAAGTGTGCTGGGGTTGGACCAGGCCAAATCCAGGAGCTGAGAAGTGACATGTGTGGCAGGGACCTAACATGACAGTATCACTCTGCTTCCAGGACCTCCGTGAGCAGGGAACTGGAACGTTCTATTGAAGTTTTAAAAGACTGATTTATTTTTATTGGAAAGGCAGATCAAATTTACAGGGAGAAAGACAGAGAGAGAGGGTCTTGCATCTGCTGGTTTACTCCCCAAGTGTTCACAACTGCCAGAGCTGAGCCAATCCAAAGCCAGGAGCCACAAGCTTCTTCTGGGTCTCCCATGCAGGTGCAGGGCCCCAAAGCTTTGAGCCATCCTCCCCTGCTTTCTCAGGCTTCGAGCAGGGAGCTGGATGGCAAGTGGAGTAGCCGGGGCATGAACTGGTGCCCCCTATGGGATGCTGGAATTTGCAAAGGAAGTATTAGCCAGTTGTACTGTAGCACTGGGCCTTCTTACCAAGTTTCTACTGTTTATTCTCAGTGTCCGTTTCCAAGGGTTTCTGTTGCCTGGTCCTCCCATCTCAGGCTGAGGACTTCAGTCCTCAGAGATGCGCATTACGGGGCCTCTCCTGCTGTGTTTTCTTGGAGCCCTTTTCCTTGTGCCTGCCTTGGTCCTGCCATGGCTCTGAGGAGTAACGTTGGCATCTGGTCACTCCTTCCCAGGGAAGGGAGAACTCTGTATCCATGGCTGAACTTGGTCAGGGCTGGAGTCTTTCCGCAGTGGCCATGTTCTGTCTTGCAGGTGTTCCTGAGGACCAGGGAGGGTCTCATGACCCGTGGACATGCTCCCATCCCTTTTGACCTGACCTGAGCCAGGAGGAAGCCTGGAAGTGGGCTGGTCTGCAGCCCAGCTCCCTGCCTTGAGGGGCCTGAGGAGTGCTCTCCCCTGTGGCCAATAGGGCTTGCGAGTGCCAGCAGCCAGTGCTGAACTGGACACCATGGTGTGAAGTGGGCACCGTGGCCTCACATACACCCTTGGGATACACGTCCAGGGCTGACTTTGCTCTGGGCAGACTGCAGTCCTTGCCGAGGGAGGTGACATACTTCACATGTTAAAGTAAATGTCTGATTTCTGGAAAGTACAGTGGCCCTGAGACCCCAGTGCCTTCTGGCCTCCTCAGAATCTATGGGTATGTATAGTGCCTGTGCTGGAGTACCTTACGAACGGGCATGGGTGGGCTTGGACCTCTGAATGTACCCCATCCCTGTCTGTGAAGGAGTGCCAGGTGGGCCAGGGTGAAAAGAACAGTTCCCTGGGCTTGAGATGCAGGCTGTCAGGGCCCTGGGTCAGCTCTGGTACCCCTTGCCTTGAAGAGCTAATGCCCTGGAGGAGCAGCTCAAGGAGCAGGAGCTGAGAGCCTGCGAGATGGTCCTGGAGGAGACGCGACGGCAGAAGGAGCTGTTGTGCAGGCTGGAGCGGGAGAAGAGCATCGAGATCGAGAACCTGCAGGCCAGGTGGGTGGGGCCCCAGCAAGGCTGAGCCCCCGTCATGCAGGTGGAGACCACCAGCACCTGCTCTGTGCTGTCCCCCGGGCATGAGAGCAGTCCATCACTGGCCTGTTTCAGGTCTGCTTTAAAGATTCACTGCTTGTTTGAAAGAGTGATGAGAAAGCGTGGGGGTTCAGCAGTCAGGACTCAGAATTGGTACCTGGTATGGGATCTGTGTGGCACCGCAGCACTGGCTTGTGTGTGTCCCATGGTGCCTACACTGCCTTTGGAATGTGGGGTTGCCAGTTTAGAGCCAGTGGAGTTGCTGCACTTTGGTGCTGGCCCTTGAGGGTGTCCCATGGAGCCTGCGCATCTTTTTGGGGATCCCTCTCTCCCAGCCCAGGTTCCTTGGACTGGCACTGGAGACACCCACCTCCTTGTTTGCCCTGGCCCAGAGGGGCAGACACAGGAACGCAGGAGGGATGGGGTGGGGTCTCAGGGGGCCCCTCAGGTTGTCTGCAGGGCTGGTCTCCCCAACTTTTCTAACAGATTTCCTGCCTGCCCATGCACCCAGTCAGTGCCCCTGTGCCCTGGGCCCTCAGGGCTAGCTGCAGAGCATTGAGGTAAGGGTTCTGGGCTGGGAGAGTCCCCCATGGTATGTAATATCATGTAATATCATGCATACTGCAGAGAACTGGAGAGACGTTCCCAGACTGCCTGGGCCAGGGGAGACAGCCCTGAGTGAGCCTGGTGCCTGTGGGCTGAGCAGCAGGAACGGGGAGACGGGCTCCCGATCAGGCAGCACCATGTCACTCTGCTCTGGGGAGCAAGACCAGCTTTTTTTTTTTTAAATGAAGATATATTTTTACTGATTTGCGAGACGGTTAAGAGAGAGAAAGATTTCCCATCTGCTGGTTCACTCTGCAAGTGGGTGCAGTAGCAGGGCTTGAGCCAAACCAGGGCCAGGAGCAAGGAGCTTCATCCGCGTCGCCCTCGTTGATGACAGAGGCCTAAGCCACAGTGCCAGCTTTTGCTGCTTTCCACAGTCACATCAGCAGGCCACTGGGGCAGAAGCAGAGCAGCTGGGTCTCGAACTGTTGTCCCATGGCATGCTAGCATCAGAGGCAGCTTTACCCACAAGGCCACAGTGCCACCTAACACGAGTTGCTCTTGCAATTATCACTGAGGGGAAAATCCCTCCAGGGAAGTGTATCTGCCAGCTGCGATGACGATGGACTGATAACTACAGTGTGTTCTCCCTGTGCATTGGAAAGCGGTGGCAGGCACAGCCACTCCACATCCCTCACACACGTGAGCTGGCTCAAGACAGCCGAGGAGGCCAGAGAGCCGGGCATGGGAGCACCAGCTCCTGCCAACACACAGCGAGGCTGCTCCTGTTCCCCAGCCTGCAAAAGAGCAGCACACCCCACCCTCATGCCTGGCTGACAGCACACCGAGCTGAAGAGTCCTCACGAGTCTTGGAGACTCGGACAGCCCAGCCCTAATCTGGGAGTGTCACACATGGGGGACAGAGGAGCTGGGTGACCATGGCAGCACTGGGAAATGCATAGTGGAGCTCAGCTGGTGTTGTGTCCCAGGTGAGTTACGCTGTGACATGTGGGATGTCGTATTGAGCAGTAGCAGTGTGAGGGGGAGCAGGAGCAGGCGGCTCCTCAGTGACCCTAAAACTTTTTCATAACCCAGGTGTGGTCCGTTGGCCTAAAACACTTGGGTGCCACAAGGACCAGCCATGACAGTTGGAAGCATCTTTCCTTTAAGACCCTGGGTCACAGTTGCCCCACAGAGGCACGTGTCCCAGCTTTGCTCTTGTGCCCCAGGCTGCAGCAGTTGGACGAGGAGAACAGTGAATTGCGGTCCTGCACACCCTGTCTGAAGGCCAGCATTGAGCGCCTAGAGGAGGTGAGCTGCCATGCCATTCTCAGCCCCTTCCTGTCAGGAAGCAGGGCCGGATGCTGCGCCAGGGGACCCAGAATGGGGAGGAGGATGGGTGATGAGTGCCCGCGGCGGGTGGGCATGTGTGTGATGTTTGCCCACGATGCATGCTCTGTTCTTGCAGGAGAAGCAGAAGTTGCTGGATGAGATTGAGGAGTTGACGCTGCGGCTCAGGGACGAGCAGGAAAAGAAGAGGAAGATGAGGGACAAGCTGAGTCAAGAGAGGCACCAGTTCCAGAGGGACAAGGAGGCCACGCAGGAGGTGAGTGGGGGTGGGGGGGCGCCTGTTACGGCCTCTCTGGGGACTGTGCTGACTGGGCCTCCCTGTCACTGGCAGCTGATTGAGGACCTCCGTCGGCAGCTGGAGCACCTGCAACTGTTTAAACTGGAGACGGAGCAGCGGCGGGGCCGCAGCAGCAGCGCTGGCCTGCAGGAATACCACACACGTGCCCGGGAGAGCGAGCTGGAGCAGGAGGTCCGCCGGCTGAAACAGGTGTGCCTGAGGCAAGACGTGTCTGTTGGGGGCGGGAGAGGGTACAGGGAGGTGTCCCAGCTCATCTGGACACTGCTGTGTCCTGCAGGACAACCGCAGCCTGAAGGAGCAGAATGATGAGCTGAATGGGCAGATCATCACGCTGAGTATCCAGGGCGCCAGGAGTCTCTTCTCCACGTCCTTCTCCGAGTCCCTGGCCGCTGAGATCAGCTCCGTCTCCCGTGACGAGGTAACTCCTCCCCCGCCCGTGGGCCTGTGGGCTGCACGGCCAGGGGGCCTGTGCTCATGGCATACTCTGCTTTCAGCTCATGGAAGCAATCCAGAAGCAGGAAGAGATCAACTTCCGTCTGCAGGACTACATCGACAGGATCATCGTGGCCATTATGGAGACCAACCCATCCATCCTGGAGGTCAAGTAGGGACAGAAGGCCCAGCCTGGGCTGGAGCTGCGACCAGTCACCCCCACAGCTGCTCAAGCCGCAGGCACACGAGGACCCTTTGTGCATTTGGGCTGGGGCACTGCAGGGCAGTGGAAAAGCAGAAGAGGCAGGGGTGCCCCAGTCTGGAATGCACAGCAGGGAAGATGTGGCAGGGCCATTGTCTGCTTGGACCTTGCTGGGGCCCCCAGCCTGAGTTGGTGCACTGAGAGTTTCTCTTGCGTTTCTGTTCAACAGACTCCTGGGCCTCTGCTGAGAGGTGGTGACAATTTCTGTAATGTCCTTGCTGGTAGATCCCTTCTTCCACTGTCCAGCCCTTACAGGCAAAAAGAACAAAATGGGCCCCCACCCAAGGTGCTGCCACTGCCCCCAAGTGCCCATATGCAGTGCCGCCCATGCCTGGGTGCTCTGGGGTACCAACCTGCATCTTCAAGTTGGAAATGATGGTGCTGGAGAGTCAGATGGATGAAGCGGGCACCAGCCGGATGAGGCCACTTCGGTTCTGATTCTGGCCCCAGGAGCCTCCTCACCATGCAGCCTGTTTGTGACCCAAGTTTGGCCAAGGTAACTCTTGGGGTCTCTGGCCCTCCTAGGAAGAGCTGGGCAGGAGCCTGAGGGGCCCCCCTGCTCTGAAACCAGCACTTGAGATGCGGACTGGTGGAGCTCAGTCCCCTGGAGCAGGTGCTGCTGCTCCCCAGCGGTGGCCAGAGCTGGCCTCCCAGAGTCCACACTCCCTGTCCCTCGCTGTCCAACTTAGAAATGTTCTTTCCCAGGGAGGGCGGCTCTGCAGGGCCGCAGGAAGCCAATGGGGAGGTGCTCACCTGTGGGCAGGAGCATTCCTGGATGAGGCCTCTGAGCCAGAGCCCGGCCCAGGATGCCTGTGTGTCCTCAAAGGCCAAGCCCACCAGGCCTGGCCACCTGTATGTGTCCCTCCTCCCGTCATGTGGCCCCTCTAAGAGATGTTGCCTCATGTTGTACATTTTTGGGGAGGCTTGGGTGTAAATCAGTGTAAACATTGAGGAGAGATTTTTCTATCATGTAGAGTAGGTATTTTTTATAGATTGAAGGTTGATCAATTTTTTAACACTTTCAAGAGAGAAAACTATGTGTATACACATGAAATATATATATATGTATGTATGTATGTATATTCTATAAATACCAGAGCCCTGCCTGTCTGTGCCCACCCCACGTGGGCCAGTGCCTGTAAATACAAATGCCAGGAGACCACCGGGAGCACTCAGCACTGCGCCCACTGAGTTATTCAGGATGTGCCCCTCTCTGGATGCAGGGATGCCCTACATCCTGCACTACAGAGTAAAGCTGTTACTGTAACCCTGAGGCCGGCTCCTTCCTCTGCAGGGATGTGGGGGCGGGGATAGCGCCCAGAGACCCCACCTGGCTCCACAGGCTGGCCAAGCCAAGCCTCTCCCTGAGGCCCCAGGACTTAATGCCCCCCTGGCTGGGGCCTGGATCCCAAAGTTATATGCTGAGGAGTGCAGCTGAGACCAGGGAAAGCCCCCCTACGAGGGGAGATCCCCTGTGGGTCACCAGGGAGCATGGAGAGGGTAGGAGTGTGCAGGATGGTGGGGAGGCAATCCCTTGAGGGCCACTAACAAAGCCCCAGGGACACTCCATCTGAGGTCACTGGTCAGAGCGAGAGCAGGCCTGCTGAAGGCTTCAGAGGCCCCCGTGGCCACAGCAGTTAACAGGGCAGTGTCCATGTCTGACAACAGAGGATGCTGGGAAAGCTGCCCACCCAGCCTGCTTGTAGGTGCTCCCAGCTACAGCCCTCAGGCCAGCAGGTGTCCACAGTCACCCTGCCCAGCTCAGGACCACTGGATACTGGGAGTAGGACTAAGGCAAGCGGAGCAGACACATCTCCAGTGCCGTGTTCCCGTCCCATCTGTGTCCGTGCACCGCTTCCAGGCAGCTGCAGGACCTGAAGAAGCCAGAGTGGGGATCCATGGTGATGGCCAAGGATCCATGTTGGTACCCCACCAGCCTGGGGCACCTCTGATCCAGGCTGCCCCTCGGGCAGGCAGGGCCTCCGCGCTCACCACTCACTGTGTGTGTCTGTCTCCAGCCCAAGGGAGGGACACGTGATGAGCACTGAGAGAGGGTTCCTGGAGGCAGCCTGTGCCAGCCCGCTGGGCACCACAGCAGAGTTCCCCTGGCTAACTGGCTCCTGACATTGCATAGCAAGCTAGCACTTGCACATACCAAACCCTCTTCAGGTCTGCCTGGTGGAAGAACAGTCTGCTAGGGCTGCACGGGGCCCACTCCAACGTGTCTGCTGAGAATGCCGGAAAGGAGTTGGTCACCTTGGCCTTTCCGTGCCCCGAGAGGCCTGGAGAAGGTTGCACAGAGCCGGAATCCACCCATTGACAGAGGACCTGTACCCAGTCAGGGTCTTCCCTCGGGTGGCAGGAAACCAATCACTCGAGCCTCCCAGTAGCCAGAGCCAGGACTTGACCCCAACACAGGGTCCAGGCATCTCAGTGGCAACTCCTAAATGCTACAGCAGCCAGGGCTTGAAGGATAGCACCAAGGCAGCTGCCCCTGGCGTGCACACAGCAGGAAGCTGGGCACAGGAACCCTGCTACTCGGATGGGCAGCATCTGAGCCAATTGGCCGGGCCAGGGTTCCAAAGGTGGGCCCTTGAGCTGGCCTTGGCTGCCAGTCACTCCCCAGACCAGGTCTGTGGTGTTGGCTGCTATGGCCCTATGCCCTGGAACAGAGCCAGGCACCCAGGTGATGCCCGAGGTGTGCACCCTCAGGCAGACATGCCCGGGCAGACACTGCCTGTGGGAGCACTACTCCCAGTACCATCCCCTTGCAGGTAGCAGGTGGAGTTCCAATCCCAGGTCCCCTGCCTCCTGTGGGGGACCTGGGCCAAGCCTGGCATGAGCCAGCCTATGGAAGATGGCTTTGTTTCAAATAAACAACCAGAATAAGTGACCTTTATTTCTGTAATTGCGATGGCAGCTTACTGCTGACACAACACAAGCCCATGGCCCCTGGCCTTCCCCCTCAGCTGCTGAGAGGCCCCTGGTGCCCTGAGAGCTGCCCATCTCGGAGGAAAGGCCTCCTTTCCCACAGCCACGTGCTGGCTGCTCGGGACAGCTCCTGCGGGACCAAGCGGGTCGAGGTCCTGCAGCCTGACCTCCCGACTCGAGTCTCCCTCCTGTTCCACAGCACGGCAGCTTTCCCACCTGCTGCCACCCCATAAGGATCCACTCCGCATCCCAGGCGTTCCGCGCCAAAGGGCACCGAGGGGACCTGGGCAGGGCCACGGGCCTCGGCGGCGAGGCCGTGCGTGAGCTCAGCTCGGCTGCTCCGCGGGAGCACGAGGCGCCCCGCACACCCGCCCGCGTCCAGCTCTCGGCCGTCCCCCTCAGGCGCCGTCATCCCGGCCTGCCCCGCGCGGCCGCGCGGCCTTGTGGGAGTTGTAGTCCGCGCGCGACTCGCAGCGCCGCGTGCGCCCCCGGCGCGCCGTAGCCTCGGGCCCCGGCCGGGCGCTGCGCTACGGAGGCGGCGTGAGGCGGGCGCCGGACGCGGGCCGGGGCCGGGGCGGGGCGCGGGAGGCCGCCGGCGGCGGGGCAGCTGATGCGCGAGCTGTGGCCCCGGCTGACGGCGACGAGCGGGCCCGGCGCCAGGGCCGCGCCTCCCGGGCCGCGGGGGCTGAGGCGGCGCCGCCCGGTTGCGGAGGTGAGTCCGGTGCGCCGGGCCGGGGGAGGTGCCGGGGAGGGCGCAGCGGCAGGGCCCCCGCGCGGCTCGCGGTTGTGGGGGGCACGGCTGTCCCCCACAGGCCGCGCGGGGCGTGGGTGGCCCTCAGAGCCGGCCCCGCGCGGCTTTGGAGTGCAGGGCTGGGAGCGGGAAGCCGGCTGGAGTCGCCGCCGCCCCCGCCGCGCCCCGGCCTGTCCTTGAGCGCCCTTACTGTCCGGGCGCGGCGCCCGCTGTGGAGGGTGCGCGCGGGCCCGGAGCCCCGCACACTGCCTGCCTCTCCAGGCTGGGGCCGGCCGCCCCCGGGAGGGCCTGGCCGGGTGCTCAGGGAGCCCTGGCGGTGCCCGTCGGGGTCGCCTTGGCGCTCTGGAGTTTGTGGCCAGCCCGCGCGCTGGGCCTGGGCGTCCGGGGTCCGGCTGGGTGTTGGGTATGGGAGCTTCCCTCGGCCCAGCCTGGGCTCGGCGGGAACTTTTATCCTTTCAGGTCAGGGTGAGGGGCCTGCCTAGGACGATAGTATGTCGCTGACCCTGACCTGAGGCCGTGGCTCGGGGCCTACGCGAGCTGGCTGGCTGCCTGCACCTGCACAGCCGTGGTCTCTGGGCACGGTGAGCGTGGGCCATGGGCTGAGAGTGTGGGCTGAGGGGCTTCTCTGCCACTTGGTCAGTCAGGGGCAGGAGCCTCGGTTGTTTGGGTTCTGATGCAGACAGTATTTGCTGAGCCCCTGAAGCCCCAGGCGGCATGTGCCCCCTATCAGGCCTTGGGGCAGTGTTCTGCAAACTCTTGTTTCACAGGCTATGGGGCAGGAGGGGGCAGAGGTTGTTGAACCTGCAGGTCTGACTGCAGAGGGACCCTGCTCCCGTGAAGAAGCTCAGAAACCCAGTCCTGTCTGCCTTGTGGCCTGGTGGGCAGACCCTGGGCAGCACCTGTCTCCTGGGAAGGCACTTGGCCTGGGTGCAGGCGGACACTCAGGCTCCTTGACACAGGGATCTAGAGCCCAGGCTGCCCCTGGGGCTGCACCGTGGCGCCCAAGTGGCCTCAGGTGTAGGGTGTGGGATGGTGGGTTTCTGTGCTCCCACTCCTGCCGTGCCTCTGTCCTGCCCACACCTGCAACATGGGCATGCCCTTCAGACACAGTGCGGTCCTCTTACCCCCAGCTTGCCCCAGCCACCCACCTGCTGTGTCCGTCTCCAAGGTCACCCCACTCCCTGCCTCAGGGCTGCAGTTGATCGCCAGGCTGAGAGGCCACCTGTGCCATCCAGCCTTGCCCTGGGCACACTGGTCAGCTGCTCCCCACAGGCCACTGTGAGCCCTTCGGGACTCTAGGAAGGCAGTCCTTTGGTCTCTGTGAGAGCGGCGCAGCCAGAGCTTGGCTTGTGAGTCTGAGTGAGGATGGCCCCTGGCCTGCTTAGAGGCAGTGGGGCTGTAGCCGAGGCCCCTGGCCTGCTCAGAGGCAGCAGGGCTGAGGCCAAGCCTGGGCCCGGATACCTTCAGCCACAGCTTCATCCCGAGACCTCATGATGCGTGGGTCAGGCAGGCCTCTGAACTGCTGGCAGCCGGGGATAGTGTGGGGCCCCCAGGCGAGGCCAGGCCCTTGCTCAGGAAGGGAGAGATACGGCTGTCCTCCAGGTCCCCCTTGCGCCCGGCGGACTAGCCTGAGTCACTGAGGCTGCTTCTAGGGGATGCCCCTCGTCCTCAGACACAGACTCTCGGCCGTGCCAGTCCCTTGGGCCTCTGCCTGTCCCCCAGCTCTAACCTGTGACCAAAAGGGCAGTGAGTTTGGCGGCCCTGCCCACCCCTCTTAGGAGATATCCCCTCCCCCTCCCATCCATGTCCTGCTCTGTGCCATGAGCGTCCACCATACTGCCAGCCAGGACACTTCTGCCCCAGCTGGGCAGACAGACATGCACAGTACTGGTCTCAACTTACTCTGCGCCTGTTAGAAGTGACAGTGGGGACCTTGTGACTGGAGTCAACTCTTGGGGCCATCCTGGCTCCCCGGGCCACTGTCAGGAACAGCGGGACCGGCACAGGCTGGGCCTCACCATCAGACCTTGCTCTAACTGAGCCAAGCAGAGCCAACTGTCCTAGGCTGCTGGAATGGAGAGCTGTGGAAACAGGTCTGGTATGCCCCAGGCCTGGCATGTGAAGAACCAATACAGAGAAATCTAGAACTTGAGGAAAAAAGCCGCCTCCCAGCTGAGGTAGAGGCTGTGGCGGGGACATGTAAGAGGGAGTCAGTGAGCAGGGAAGGCACGGCATGGGGTCAGCAGGTGTGTGCCAGGGAGCCTGCCTGGCTGGGTGTACCGGCTGCCCTTTTGGCAGCTGGTATAGCTGTTTGGTGCCAGGGTTTGGGTCCAGGGACGTCTTGACTGATTCAAGTCCTGGCGCCCCAGCCCAGGGCCCTGTCCTTGGCTGTCCTCCCGAGCTCACGTGTCCACAGCGCTGCCGACCTGCTGCCTGAGGTCTGTTCTGCATGGTGCCCGCAGGGCCAGGGAGGTTGGAGCACAGTCTGGAGCGGCCCTGCCCACCGACCGTGCTGGGCCGGAGTTGGCCGCCAGCCCCTTGGACTGGGCTCACAGCTCGGGGCCTCTGCCAAGGGCAGTGAAGAGTAAAGCCCACAGTACCCCCAGAGCTTTAGCCTCCAGTTGTATGGCAGTCAGCCAGATATTTGTTCATTCATTAGAGACAGGGGTCTTCCATCCTCTGGTTCTCTCTCCAGAAGTCCATACTGTCTGGGCTGGGCATTTGGGCCATCCTCCACAGTTTCCCCAGGTGTGTTAGCAAGGAGCCGGCTGTGATGTGGGAAGCCAGGATCCACACGGGGTGCCTGCAAGCAGTGGAACCTTTGGGACTAGACCAGCCACAGCCAGGTGCTGTCCTGTGGGCACCAGGGGCCTGAGGACTTTAACTGACACCTGCAGCTTCCCAGGATGGATTAGCAAGGAGCAGTGCAGCGTGGGAAGGAAGGGTGGGAGCCAGGAAGTCCTCAGGGAGCTGCAGGCCGGAGGCACAGGAGTGCAGAGCTCTGAAACGAACAAGTCTGGAGACCCTGCATGCTGCCCTGGGGTCAGAGTGCAGACTTCCAAGAGGGCAGAGGGGCCAGCCTGTTCTGGCCTCCAGTGAGTCTCCCCCCACACTGGGGCTCATGGTGGCTTGTGGAGCAGCAGGGTAAGGTGCTTGAGAAACTGCCTGGAGGGCACAGTCATGGTCCATCCCTCACTGGTGGGTCAGCGGCGAGGGCAGGTGCAGGGGTGTCGCCCTCTTGCCGTGTGGCATCTACACCTAGCCCCAGCCTCCCCCAGACACCACAGGCCCTGCTCTTGAGGTGCCCTGGCGTCAGTGGAGTGGCCCTTCCCCACATGCCTGTCCCAGGGGAGACAATCTTGGGAGTGTGCCCCAGGAGGCAGGTGCCTCATAAGTGGAATGGGGCTGAATCAGCCTGGGCTTATGGCAGGTTTGTAGAGCAGAGCCGCCCCACCCACAGCACGTCCTCGTGAGCACATTGTGAGTCATCAGGACACACCAGGGCACTAGCAGGGCGATCTTTGCTCTGTGCTCTCAGCCATCTCCAGAGCACGGTTTTTACGTACACAAGGTGGGGCTCCCTACCAGGCCCCAGCTCTACCTGGATTGCCCCCATCATTTCTTCTGAGAGAGGGGCAAGCAGGGGCTTCACGGTCCTCAGGGGGACGACACTCCCTGC
This sequence comes from Ochotona curzoniae, assembly GCF_017591425.1. Lineage (NCBI taxonomy): Eukaryota > Metazoa > Chordata > Mammalia > Lagomorpha > Ochotonidae > Ochotona > Ochotona curzoniae. Next base: position 24,358,260 of record NW_024465421.1, on the reverse strand, counting down.
CTTATCATCTGGGGAGACGGACAAGCACCAGGTAACAGCGCCACAGGCCCAGACTTCTCAAGGGCAGACAGTGGGGCTGTGGGCGAGCAGGTGAGCTGGAGGGGGTAGCTGGCATAGCTGTGGGCAAGCAGGTGAGCTGGAGTAGGGAGCTGAGGTGGCTGTGGGGAGCAGGTGAGCTGGAGGGGAGCTGGGGTGGCTATGAGGAACAGATGAGCTGGAGTATCTGGGGGAAGCAGGTGAGCTGGGGTGATGTAGGGGGAAGGTTCTCCTGCTGGGCCTCTGCTCCCCCAGTCTGGATGTAAGCTGTACTTAGTGTAAAACTGGGGCGGCCGGTCTCAAAGCAGGACAGGCAAAAACCAGCAGGGTTAGTTTCAGATGGGGCTTGCTGTGGACCCAAGCAGGCCTCTGGGCAGAGTCCACTTCCTGCAGTCCTAAAGGCATCTGTGCTGTGCTGCTCCCTGTGGGCACCGTGCCCTGTCAGGGGCTCTGCTGTCACAGCATCCCCAGGACCCCAGGGTTGTTGTCAGGTCCTCCATGGAGATCTCCTCCTAAGGGTGGTTCACTGAGCAGTCTCAGGGCTGAATGGCCAGGAGGACCATGGTGCCTGGTCCCACTGCCACTCCAGGGAGTACAGGGGGAAGGTTCGTGGCTGTTAAGGTGATGGGAGCTCCGGAAAACCTCCACTGGCACCAGCAGCCCAGTGCTGTAGCTGGAAGTCACCTCTCTTCTTGGTCCATCTCTTTCTGCCCAGGGGAGGGGATTGTCCAGTTTGAATCTTTCCAGGCCTGCAAGGGCATCCCTGAAGGGCAGGTAGGTCTTGCTGGGCATGCAGACTCCACAGGAAACACAAGCAAGACAAGTCTGCTCTCACGGCCAGTGTAACCAGCTTCTCCCCACAGACACCTCCACTGCACGTGGTTCCCAGTCTCGCCTGCCTCTGATGGGTCCCTGTGTCCACAAGGCAGCTGTTTCGGTGAACCCTGGCTGCCTGCTGCTGTGCTGACAACAGGCTGGCCGGCAGATGTGGTACAGAGACCACAGCCAGAGCCGGGCTGTCTGGTGATGTCACACCCTCTCTAGACAGCGTGTAGCCCTGTGAGCAGCCATGTCCCAGCAAGGCCCATGGACGTTGGCGTTGCCATCTCGGGTCATTGCCGCCTCTGACTTTGTGTGAAACTGCGAGGGCTGCTTGCAGTGTCAGCAGAAGTCCACAGGCCAGCTGATGGTGTGACCAGCTCCAGGGAGACCCATGCCCTCTGGAGGAAGTCCTGGGTCACTGGATACACTGGACACGTGCATCTCGGCCAGCTGGATGCCATGCCCCTGGGAGACAAGTGCTGGCTACAGGGCGTGGGCCCGTGTCCTTCTAGTACACCTGGACGTACCTCCTGGCTGCTGGGGGCGTGGATGGAAGCTCTCTGGGACCCTCAAATATTAAAGACCCATAAGTACTAGCTAGGGGAAGGAGCTGGCCTGACTACCACCTCAATCCACAGCTCTGCCCCCGTGTAAGGTAGTCCAGGCCCCCATGGACATCAATCACTTGCCTGAGACCCTGCCAGCAGCCAGGAGCCAAATGCTGAGAGGGAAGACCCAAACAACGACTGGTCCTACTTCCCTGGGCTGGCATACTGCTGCCTGGGGCATGGCTGTGCCCACCTCCTGTGTGGCTCAGCCCAGCCCCCACATATGCTGCTGGGTGCTTCTCCATTCCCCCTGCCTACTCTCTCTATGAGACAAAGCCATGTGTCTCTACTGGGGTGATGTCCCCACCCTGGACCATGGCCTGGCAGCTCTCTGTGGAGCCAGCTTAGCCCTGGCTGTGGGAAGGGCCCACACAGCAGGGCCTCCTCTGGGAGGGCTTGGCCCGGTCCATGCAGTGCGCTGGGGACCTATCCCAGGACTGTGAGCCTTTGTGAGTCACGCTGTTTTCTCTCTTTGCTCTCTCTGTTATCTTTGTTGTGGTGTCACTGACCAGCCAGCCGCCTGTCTCCGGCGTGGGCACTCTCCTCCCTCCATGCTCCGTTTCACCCGCTGCTGGTTGGAGGGGACCAGGCCTGGCTCTCAGCGTGGCTGCTGTCGGGGGGGCCATGGGGAGCTCGGCCTCCTCCTTGGCCACCGAGACCGAGTCGGACCACGGCTTCCCCGGGGGGCCGCCCTATCCAGGGCCCCCGGCAGCGGCCAACTGGTGTAGGAGCGGTCCTGGGGCGCCTGTCTGGGGAGGCACCCTGCTCACCCGGCAGCACCAGCCCCTGCACCCCCGGGCCCGAAGGTAAGAAGGTAAGGGGCCAGAGGGATCTTTGGGACCAGGATGTTTGAGTTGTGCTTGCAAAGAAGTGGGGCCTGTTTTGGGGTCCCCCGGCAGCTTGCTACCACCAAACTAGGCCAAGAAACTGCAGGTGAGCGCCACTCTGGCCAAGCAGGCCTTGCTGGTCAGAGGGTAGCAGCTGGCAGCAGCATGCCAGCACGAACAGCAGCTTGCGTCTTGTGAGAGCTGCAGCGGGGGCAGCTCCTGGCTGGCTGAGTGTGCCCACTGCCTGTCCCTGTCTGCAGGGCCCATGTGCGGACTCCACTTGCCCGCATCTTGGGGCATCTGAGGCAAATGAGCAGTGGCACCCCTGTTCCCATGGAGTTCTCCAGCCCGGCTTGGCGTGGGGTGGGCAGCCGTGCTGTAGGCAGGACGGGGGCGAGGGACCCCTGGGAAGCTGGACTGGAGCAGAGGGCAGAGTGAGGATTAGAGCCTCTTCGCTCCTGTGGTCACTGGGCAGCAAGTTCTGGTGGCCATGTCCACAGTCTGCATGTGGCTTGGCCTAGACACTCAGCACCCCTGTCCTGCCCATGGGCTAACTTCTGGAAATCGGACAGCAGTGGAGCTGTCCGTGTGCCTTTCTGCCCAAGCTCTCCACGTGCTAGATGCTTTGTGCTGCTCCACATGGATGCAGGCTACTGTGAGCATTCTCGTGAGGCCTACATGAGCAGTGGTTCCAGTCTAGAGCTGAGTGACAGAACTTTCTAGGCTATGGCTGTGCCCTGTACCCTGGTCTGCTGCCTTCACTCTGCCTCCCTGGGCTTCAGCGAGGCCTCTCGGTCACATGCCATGTCCTGAGGGGTTCACGGGCACACAGTGGCTAAGCAACTGGCAGTGTGATCTCAATGGGTCATCTGCTCTAGAAGTTGCAGTTGCTCACAGGTGCAAGTAAAGACGCCATTTCCTGTCACCTCTGAGCGCAAGGTGTTCGCCGCCGCTCCAGCCTGGCCAGGCTGGGGCCTCCAAGAAGTGGACAAGTGCTGGCCGTGGCTCTGACTCCAGGGAGGGGGAGCAGAGAGTAGCAGCAGAGGTGAAGGGCCTGTCCTGCCTGTGTGTGCACGTGTGCCTCCCAGGAGCAGCATCATGTCCCAGGCATCCTTGATAGCTGTTGGTCTACATCTCCTACGAGCTCAAGGCAGACCAGGAGTGCGGGCTGCTCATGGCCAAGACTGAGACACCAGGCAAGGGGGGACGAGTGAGGACATCACCCTGTGTCTGCTCTGCTTGCTGGAGTGACTGTGTGTGAAACCCACGCACAGACCCTAACCTAGCTCTGACAATTACACTGTGTGCTGTCAGCACGGCCGGGTGTGTGTGTGTATGTGTACGGAATGTACGTGTGCTTTCAGCACGGCCAGGTGTGGGGTGCCCTGTGTGCTGTCAGCACGGCCAGGTGTGGGGTGCCCTGTGTGCTGTCAGCACGGCCAGGTGTGGGGTGCCCTGTGTGCTGTCAGCACGGCCAGGTGTGGGGTGCCCTGTGTGCTGTCAGCACGGCCGGGTGTGGGGTGCCCTGTGTGCTGTCAGCACGGCCGGGTGTGGGGTGCCCTGTGTGCTGTCAGCACGGCCGGGTGTGGGGTGCCCTGTGTGTTGTCAGCACAGCTGGGTGTGTGGCGTGCCCTGTGTGCTGTCAGCACGGCCGGGTGTGGGGTGCCCTGTGTGTTGTCAGCTCGGCCAGGTGTGTGGCGTGCCCTGTGTGTTGTCAGCATGGCCAGGTGTGGGGTGCTATGTGGTATGCGAACACAGCATGGCTGAGGCTTGGTTTGAACCCACGGGCTTGGTGCTTTGGTACCCCGTGACCCTACAGCATATATGGGTGGCTGTGGCAGGGTTGAGGCTAGGTCCCAACAGATCTCTTGGCCATTTAGTCACTGACCCTGAGGCCCTCTGCGTTGGCCTGCCTGTTGGAGAGGCTTGTAGTGTCAGCCAAGAGAAGGCAGTGCCCCTAGGTGTCCCAGAGCCCTGGTCTCTGACTGCAGGCTGGCCACACGTGATGGGAAGGTGGTGTGTCATTTCCACCTGCCTGGGCTACAGGTACAATCTGCATGGGCTTGTCCACTGGGGTAGCCTGACTGCTGTCCGTTGTCCCCTGTGCCAGGGGGACTGGGCCCTTCTGCTCTTGCTGCTAGGGAATAGGTGTGTGATGACCAGGGCACAGGAGCCAGGCAGAAGGCTCTCAATGCTGCCCCTGATCTAGGCCCACTGACTGGGCCACCAGCTCTCTGTGTGACAGGCCCAGAAAAAGCCTCTGGCCTCCTGGGCTGCTTCCCCATGTGGTGCCCCTCTCTGTCCACTTGCATGTCCATGGGGGACATGTGCACGGAGCCTCAGCCGTGGGGCAAGGCCGCTGTAATTCACCAGCCTGTGCCAGGCTCTGAGAGGCAGGTGCATTGTCTGGGGATTCTCTGCATTGCATGGTGTTTAATTTACTTCTGCTCCAAGGGGCAAACTCACTTTCTTCCTACACCAAAGCTTGGCTGGGATGATGGTGTAAGAAGTGCATGGTTCGTGCCTTGTTCTAAAGAACGATTGATTTTTCTGCCGGACTGAGCAGCTAGTCAGTTCAGGAGACTCGCTGTACCCCAGGGAACCCCCACTGCCAGACCTGGCTTGGTGCCATAGAGGCACCTTCCCACTGCTCACACAGGCACCAGGCTGGCTCCACTTGTGCCCATGCAGGGTCCAGCCCCCTGCCGGGTCTGGGCAGCACACTGCACAGCGCAGTGCCCTAAGCGGGGCCTTCTCTTGCAGCCACACCCACTCGCCTGGGTCTATGGCCACGGTTGGGGCATGGTCCTGTGCGCGCTGCACCTTCCTGAACCCTGCTGGCCAGCGGCAGTGCTCCATCTGTGAAGCCCCACGACACAAACCCGACCTTGACCAGATTCTGCGGCTCAGCGTGGAGGAGCAGAAATGGCCCTGTGCCCGTTGCACATTCCGGAACTTCCTGGGCAAGGAGGCTTGCGAGATGTGCGGGTTCACTCCAGAGCCCACGCCTGGAGCCCCTCTGCTGCCCATCCTCAACGGGGTCCTTCCCAGGCCACCCGCCGTGCTGGCAGAGCCTGGGAGCTGCAGCCGCGAGGAGGCAGGCCCAGCACGGCCCGAGGAGGACCGAAAGGAGGCGCACAGTGACCACGAGGAGGAGGAAGGGGCAGCAGAGCCCGGGAGCAGCTGGGCCTGCCAGCGCTGCACGCTGCTCAATACTCCTGTGGCCACCTCCTGCTCCGTCTGTGGTGGCCCCCGCAAGCTCTCACTGCCCAGGATACCCCCAGAGGCCCTGGTGGTCCCTGAGATCATGGCCCCTGCCGGCTTCCATGTCGTGCCAGCTCCCTCACAGCCAGCCCTCCCCGAAGTGGACCCTCCACCCTCTGACCAAGAGACCCCCAGGATCCCACCCTTCAGTCCCTTCTCACCCACTCTGCAGAACAATCCTGTACCCCGAAGCCGCCGGGAAGTACCCCCCCAGCTACAGCCGCCTGTGCCTGAGGCCGCTCAGCCGTTGACCCCAGCAGGCTCGCAGGGCCCTGCACGGGCAGGAACGGGCAGCTGCCGACTAGCCGAGATGCTGTCAGGCAAGCGGCTGAGTGTGCCCGATGAGGAGGCCCCTGAGGGGGGTCCCTCCCAAGGGGAGCCTTGCAGGGACGTCATCGACCTGACGGGCGACTCGGTGCGCTACACGCCCTCTAGCCCCTCCAGCCCCGACTTCACCACCTGGTCCTGCGCAAAGTGCACCCTCCGGAACCCCACGGCTGCCCCCCGGTGCACAGTGTGTGGCTGCTCCAAGCTGCATGGCTTCCAGGAGCACTCCGAGCCCCTGGCACGCTGCCCCGACTGCGGCGCCAGCAAGCCAGGCCCCTGCATGGGCAGAGGCTGCGGGCGGGCACCCTCAGCCCACAAGGCTGCCCGCCTGGCACCTGAACGCCCTGGCCAGTGGGCCTGCCTTACCTGTACCCTACTCAATGCGCCGCGGGCCAAGCACTGTGCTGTGTGTCACACACCACAGCTTGCGGAGGCACAGCACCGGGCGGCCGCCCCGCTGCGGCGCCGGGAGAGCATGCATGTGGAGAAGCGGCGGCAGACAGACGAGGGCGAGGCCAAGGCCCAATGGGAGAACATCGTGGCCTTCTGCCGGGAGGTGCGTGGACTCACCTATGCCATCTGCCCCCACAGCCACTCCATTGTGTCCCCGATCATTCTCATGGGGTTCTGGCTCTGACCAGCACTGTGATCACTTCCTGACCAGCGGTCCCTGCTGCCTCTGCCTGCCTGCTGTGGGGCTCCAGGCCAGCCACATCAGAGGCCATGGCCTGGTCAGTGCTGCTGTCCCCAGGCTGAGCAGACTGTGGCCTCTACAGAACAGCGTGAACTTCGTGGATGACAGCTTCCCACCTGGGCCTGCATCAGTGGGCTTCCCGGCGGGAGACAGTGTCCAGCAGCGCGTGAAACAATGGCTGCGGCCCCACGAGATCAACTGCTCCGTCTTCAGGGACCGTGACACCTCGTGGTCCGTCTTTCACACCCTGCAACCCTCAGACATCTTGCAGGGCCTGCTAGGCAATTGCTGGTGAGGTTCAGGGCACCCCAGGGCCAGGGGCTGAGGACTGGGGGTCAGCTCACTCACTGCCTGCGGCCACCCGGCTCCACCCAGGTTCCTGAGTGCCCTGGCAGTGCTGGCAGAGCGGCCCGACCTGGTGGAGCGGGTGATGGTGACGCGCAGCCTGTGTGCAGAGGGTGCCTACCAGGTGCGGCTGTGCAAGGATGGCACCTGGACCACTGTGCTGGTGGACGACATGCTGCCCTGTGACGAGGCCGGCTTCCTGCTCTTCTCGCAGGTGGGCAGAGGTGGCAGCTGTACAGCGAGCAGCAGTGAGCTGGGCTGTGCCTGACTCGGCTCCCCTCCCCAGGCTCAGCGGAAGCAGCTGTGGGTGGCCCTGATCGAGAAGGCCTTGGCCAAGCTGCACGGGTCCTACTTTGCACTGCAGGCAGGGCGCGCCATCGAAGGCCTAGCCACGCTCACCGGCGCCCCCTGCGAGAGCCTCGCACTGCAGGTCAGCTCCACCAACCCCCGGGAGGAACCTGTAGACACTGACCTCATCTGGGCCAAAATGCTGAGTTCTAAGGAGGCTGGGTAAGAGGGGCTGGTGTTCTCTGAGAACTGTGTGCCCATCAGCATGTGTATACCTCCAATCTCTGGAAACCCCACACAAGCCCCAGACTGGGGAAGCCCTGCTTGGACTGACCCTCAAAGCTGGTGTCTGCCCACCCATGGGTGGCCAGGGGTGCCCTACCTGCGGTCAGCAGCCCTGCTCTGCTCCACAGGTTCCTCATGGGTGCCTCCTGTGGAGGGGGCAACATGAAGGTGGATGATGCTGCATATGAGAGCCTGGGTCTTCGTCCCCGGCATGCCTACTCAGTCCTGGACGTGCGGGATGTGCAGGGTTCCAGGTAGGGCTGGGCATGGGAGGTGGGGCAGCCACAGGATAGGGGCGGGGCACCAGAGTCCTCAGTGCTGTGGCCTGCAGGCTCCTGCGGCTCCGCAACCCTTGGGGTCGCTTCTCCTGGAACGGCAGCTGGTCAGACGAGTGGCCACACTGGCCGGGGAACCTGCGCAGTGAGCTCATGCCACATGGCAGCAGCGAGGGCGTCTTTTGGATGGAGTACAGCGACTTCGTCAGGTACCCTGACCGCTGCGTGGCACCTGCGGCAAAGGCTGGGGTGGGACAGGGGAGAGGCCGGGGCCCAGAGAGCTGTCCTGCAGCCAGGCTGGGGTGGGCAAGGGAGAGGCCGGGGCCCAGAGAGCTGCCCTGCGGCCAGGCTGGGGTGGGCAAGGGAGAGGCCGGGGGCCCAGAGAGCTGTCCTGCGGCCAGGCTGGGGTGGGCAAGGGAGAGGCCGGGGGCCAGAGAGCTGTCCTGCGGCAAGGCCGGGGTGGGACAAGGGAGAGGCCGGGGCCCAGAGAGCTGTCCGGTGTCTGCCCGTGTCCCACACAAGCACCCCCCACAGGTACTTCGACTCGGTGGACATCTGCAAGGTGCACTCAGACTGGCAGGAGGCCCGGGTGCAGGGCTGCTTCCCCAGCACAGCCAGCGGGCCCGTGGGGGTCACGGCACTCACGGTGCTCGAGCGTGCCTCACTGGAATTCGCTCTCTTCCAGGAGGGCAGCAGGTGAGACCCAGCAGGGTCGGTGCCACGGGGCGGAACAGGGCCACCTGGCCACTGTGGTCGCCCTAACCCCGGTCTCATTCACAGGCGCTCCGACGCGGTGGACAGCCACTTGCTGGACCTCTGCATCCTGGTATTTCGTGCCGCCTTTGGCAGCGGCGGCCGCCTGAACCTGGGCCGCCTCCTGGCCCACAGCAAGCGCGCGGTCAAGAAGTTCGTGCACTGCGATGTGATGCTGGAGCCCGGCGAGTATGCGGTGGTGTGCTGTGCCTTCAACCACTGGAGTCCCGGCGCCCCCTTGGCCAGTGCACAAGGTAACAGCCCCACAGCCAGCCCCATGCCCACACTGAGCTTGGCCTTGCCTCTTCCCTAGGTGCCCCGCAGGGCCGGCTCCCTCACTCACCCGCCCCCCCACACAGCCTCCAGCCCCTCGGCAGGGACCCCTCGAGGCCCCCCTGAGCCGCCTGGCCATGTGCTCGCCGTGTACAGCTCGCGGCTGGTCATGGTGGAGCCCGTGGAGGCGCAGCCGACCACGCTGGCCGATGCCATCATCCTGCTCACCGAGAGCCGTGGGGAACGGCACGAGGTGGGTGAGGCCCGGGGAGGGACTGTCCCTGGGGGGGAGCAGGCTGGCCGGCCCTGACCCCCTGTGCCTGTGCCAGGGCCGGGAGGGCATGACCTGCTACTACCTGACACATGGCTGGGCGGGACTCATCGTGGTGGTGGAGAACCGGCACCCCAAGTCCTACCTGCACGTACAGTGTGACTGCACCGACAGCTTCAACGTGGTGTCCACCCGGGGCAGCCTGCGCACCCAGGACAGCGTGCCGCCCCTGCACAGGTGGGCACCCCTGTCCCCATGGCCCTCGTGCACCCCCACCCAGTGGTCCTCACCAGCCCCCTCCCCCAGGCAGGTCCTGGTGATCCTGTCCCAGCTGGAAGGCAATGCAGGGTTCTCCATCACCCACCGCCTGGCACACCGCAAGGCGGCCCAGCCCTTTCTCGGCGATTGGACGGCCTGTAAGGGCACCCACAGCCCCCCACTCACACCTGAGGTGGCTGGCCTGCACGGGCCCCGGCCCCTGTGACCGACACGCACTTTACGAGGGAGACCCAACGGACGACGCTTGAATCAGAAACTCAGGGCCCTGCCCAGGGAGTGCTGACTCCCGTGGGCCCCCACCCACCCCAGGCACCCGCAGTCTGCCCGGCCAGGCCTGCTGGCCAGCAAGCAGAATACCTCGCACTGGGCGGACTCTGCCAGCCTCAGGACAGGGTCAGTGGCTGTGAGCCCAGCCGGGACATGGGGGCCCTGGCCAGGCCAGGGTGAGGCCAGGGCTCTGCTCTGGTGAGCTGCACAGTAGAAGAGCCCCCAGAGCCCAGCTCCCTGCTTCCTACCAGGTGGGGGGGGGGTGTCCCTGGAGGCAGGCAGGCCGCGCCTTGCGACACTATGCAATGCCCGGGGTGCACAGGATCCAAGCCATGACAGGCAGTAGGCAGTGGGCTGGCCCTGCAGGTTGCTGCACACCATTGGAGCCAGTGTGGATCCTCGGCCTGGGCCCTGGCCCGAAAGGAGCCCTATTGCCGACACCCCTGGGCACAGCTGCTCTCCACTCCCTGGAAGCCCCTGTCCTCCTCTGTGCCCCATGTCCCCTTATGCAGGGTTCACACCTGTTCCCCCTGGCATCCTTTTGCTGTGAATATTTTTAACCCTGTAAATAAGGCCAGCTCTTGTGTCAGAGACTATTTTATCAGCCGTCCCTTGTCTTCGGTGGTTCTAGATGGTTCTCTATGGGTGGTTTCTAGACTCAGGCACCAACGGACCAAATAAAAGCATTTTGTTTTGTAGCCATGCCTTCTGCCTGCTGCCATCCTTCCTAGGGACTAACCTGAGGAGGGGTGCCAAGGGCTAGGGGGGCCCTCTGGGGCAGGTGGTGAAGCTCCAGCTCCATGCCCGGGACCCACCGGCCTCCTGCAGAACAGGCCCTTCTCTAAGCCACAGGTGGCACCAGACACAGGCTGGCTCCCCTAGACAGAGTGGGGGCTGGGGTGTGGCCAGGCTGTGTGCAGAGGAGGCCTGTCAGGGACCAGCCTATAGAATGTGAAAGCAATTAAAGCCACCAGCAGTGTTTGCTCCGGGCGGGCCTGGGGCAGCAGGGAGCTGCCACAACACATCTCACCTCGGCGCCCACAGACACCCGTGCGGCTGCGCACCAGGCTGGACCCTCTGCACAGAGAACTCCCCCCACCACCCCTGTTCCCACCCAGCAGCCACCAGCCTTGGGACAGCGCAGGGAGCAGGACCACAGGGCAGGAGGGTAGCTTTGGACTGCTGCAGGCAACAAGGACAGCTGCTATGGGGGGGTGTTAGGGGTGGGGTGGGTGGGAAGAAGGTATCCAGGCAAGCTGACCTTTCAGGCCCCACACCTGGGCCCCCAGCTGCCCTGCAGGTGGTAGGGGACTAGACCAAGCATGACGCATGCCTGAGCCGGCTGTTTGCTTGCCAGCCCTTCCCAGGTGGTTCTGGATCCTCCCCCACAATCCCCCTCCTGGCCCCTCCATGGGCGCGAGTGGCCTCCTCGGGGCGGACGGTGGTGTGTTCTCACTTAGGAGGCGTCCCTGTCAGAAGCACTTAGTGTACAAATTAGCTGCAACTTCCCTGCCTCCCGCACAGCTCTGGGCACTGGGCTGACAGGGCCGTGGCTCCAGGCCCTCACGCCTGCTCAGGGCGCATGCAGCTGCCCAATGTGGACCCCTGGCTACTGCCCATGTCCACACAGCAGCGCCTGTCCCCAGCTGGCCAGTCAAGGCTCACCTGCAGCCCAACCCTGACCTGGACTGTGACGAGGACGGGTGTCCCCTAGGGAGATGCTGGGCATCTGGGGACCCCAGGAAGGCTGAAGTCTGGGATGAGGATGTGGGGCCAGCCCCGCACACAGGGCCAGCTCAGAAGCCCCCAGCCCCCACCTGCCAGCCGGCTGCCTGCCATTCAGGCGGGGAAAATCGCCTGTGACAGGCCTGGGAAGGCTGGCCCCGGGGCGCGGCGCCTCGCACACGGCTCCTCTCCCCGACATATGGTTGCTGTCGGCCCCGGGCGCCACTCGCCCAGCGCCAGTGAGCAGGGGGCTCCAGCCAGCTGAGCTTCCATCCCACCAGCCTAGCTGGCTGCTCCCCACTCTGACCCTGGCACCCACCAGGTCTCCAGGGAGACATACCATGAATGACAGGTGGGGAGGGGCCAGGCGGGGGAGCCATCCACAGGCTTCCCAGACTGTGGATCAGACGCAGGAGAATCCTGCATGTCCCCATGGGGGCCTGGCTGCCCATTCAGCCACCCTAGCCAACACTGTGGACCTGCCTCTTGGCCTCTGCCATCCTTCCTCCCTAGGCAAGAGCCTGAGCTCACCAGCGACTGGCCACTGTGGCCTACAGACTCCACCCCGGGCTAGTGCCAGGCCAACCCAACCCGGAACCTGACCTCCTGTGCATCTGCCCACCACACTGTTCAGGTCACAGTGGGCACACTCCCTGCACCTGTGTCGGTGGGGGCTACAACACTGAGGGGAAGCGACAGGCCTGCCTTGGGCACTGCACCACAGCAGGCCCTGCCGGCTACCCAAGCCCCCAGCATGGCCCTGCTGCTAATGGAGGTGACAGGTGGGCCACTTGAGCAGACAGGGCGGAACAGCCTCTGGCCGTGGGCCTCACCCACCTGTGCCAGCAGCAGCTGGACAGAGAGGGATGCTAGCCCAACCGCAGAATGCCCTAGGGCCAGGGAGCCTCTGGAGATGCTTACCCATGGGGGTCACTGGTCGCCCACCCTGCTGGTGTGAGGAATCCCAAAGGGGCTCAGTGATAGAGCCCTGCCGTCCCCTCCTGCCCAGGTCAGTTCCCTCCAGAGCAGTGCTGGCTGTCCTCCCCCGAGGGTCCATGCGGACACTGCCCTGGTCTGGCACTCCATGATCCCAAATTCCAACCAGCCTGTTGCCTGTGCTATCCCCACAGAAAGGTTGGTGGTGGGCTGAGCGGGGAAGGACTGGAAAGCACAGGACTGTCCCAGGGGCCAGGCCAGGATCTCCAGGGAGACCTGGGCCCTGCATTCTCTGGCCAGGGATGGTTCAGTGAGGGCCAGTACCTGGCCCCTCTCCTCACAGGGTTGCCAACACTGTGGCTGCTCAGGCTGTCTCTTGACCCAGGCGACCTGCACGGTCAGCTGCTCAGCCAGGATGGCCAGAGAGGCTAGCATACTTTTCTCTGAGGACACTGGGAAGGCAGGGGAGCCCCAGGGACCCACCATCACCCACTCCACAGAAAGGAAACCTGAGGCTGGGTCTCGGATCCAGCTGGGGTCACTCCCAGGGCCATATTCATGGGCAGGACCCACAAGCTGCTTGGGTGGGAGACGATGTCTTGTACTCAGTCCTGAAGGGGTGTATCCAGCGCCCCCACCCTTGGCAGCCTGGGCAGCACCCACCCAGGGTGGCTGAAGACCTGGGCAACTCCCGCCGACCTGTTCTCTCGCCCTGTCCAGCACACCCATGTCTGCCACTCGGATGGGGCTTCCTAAAGAGACCACAATGCTGCCAGTACAGCTGAGAAGTGAGGGGACCCCTGGTTTCCCCAGAGCATCCCAGGTCCTGGGTGTCGCCTGGGAGGGAGGACATTGGAAAAGGGGGGCGCCCTGGTGCACTGGGGCTCCCAGCCCCTTCCGGAACTCCACTGAAGGCCCTCCCAGAAACAGCTGCTAGGGGTGAGGGGCCAGGGACGCAGAGGAAGAGCAGCGGTAGGCAGCACTTGCAGAAGTGTGGTCTCTCAGAGGCCTGTGAGGGCTGGGAGTGGGTGCCCAGCGCGGGCTGGCCATCAGCGGACAGGGTAGGGCTGGCGACAGGGCCTCCCGCAGGTCCACCTGGCCTCCTGCTTGGAGAAAAGGAGCCGCCGCGACACTGGGCGTGCCCGGAGAGGGCTAGCTCCACGCCGGCCGTGTCGGGTCCTGCCGCCTGGCTCCAGCCTCACTCCCCCAACTCCACTCTAGGCTGGCTGCAGCCGCGGCCCCTCACCCCCAGACCTGTCCTGGGGCTCGGCCCCCGGGGCGCTGGCTTAGGTGGAGAGGCGGCTGTCAGGGGCCGAGCCGTGACGGATGAGTGCTGACGCCGTCTCACGGCTGCGGGGACCCGGGAGACCTGGCCGCCTCTGCGCACCCCCGCGGCAGCCTGCGGGCGACCGGGGCGGGGACGGAGCGGGCGCCCCCCTGCTCGCCGCACACCTGCGCCTCCGCTCCCGCCCGCGCGGGACCACCAGTGTCACCTGCCGCGCTGGTCCGGAGTCGCGCGCCCCGAGCGCAGAGCGCACAGCGCTGAGCCGTCCGCGCCAGGCGGTGAGGGCCGCGGGACCGCGGGCAGGAGGGCGGGTGAGCAGGACCGGGCGGGCTGGAGGAGCCGCCTCGCGCCCCCCGCGAGCCGCCGGGTCGGAATCCGCCGCACCCAGAGCCGGCGCCGTGGCGCACGCGCGGCCGTGGTGCCGCCAACTTCGTGGGTGCGCGGCGGCGGCGGCGGCGTCGGGGAACGCAGGCGGCGGAGGCTGCGGTGAGTGACCGCGGGCAGGCGCCAGGCCCCGGGTCCCTCATGGGAGTCCGCGGCGCTGCCCGGAGACCCTAAGCTGGTCTCGCGGGTCTTGACGCCGCGGTGCTGGCGGGGGAGGGAAGTTTGCGGCTCAGAGCGGACGTGGCGGGCGCCGCAGGGTGGCTCCTGGCGAGGTGGGTGAAGTTTGTGCGGCTCGCGGAGCTCGGGCGTATCGGGGTCTCCAGGGGCTGCAGGGCTCCGAATCCCTTGCTTCTTGGTTTTCAGGCTGCGGAGAGGGTGTCCCTGTGGAGCGCCGCCCTCAGGGCGCGCAGGGGCTGGCCAGGGAGCAGTCGGATCTCAGCCGCGGTTTCTAGTCCCTCCTGACCTCCGCACTGAATCCCAGGGGTGCATGGTCCGCTGCAGCAGCGCTGAGGGTCCTCCGCCCCCTTGGAGCCCGTGAAGTGCCTGGGCCCAATGTTGAGCAGCTTCTCGGGGCCCAGGTTGCCCCAGGAGCGTGCACCTGGACACGGATTGGGACAGGAGTGGTCCTGCCTATGCCTTTGTGTGTGGGTGCATGTGCACGGGTGTGGGCCGGCATCTGATGGGGGGGAGGGGGTTCATGGGTGGGTGCGTGCTGTGGAAGGCTGGGGGGTGCCTTCCTTGCAGTGGACACCCCCTGGCTCCCAGGGGGGTTGGCCGCTTCCTAGATGATTCCAGGAGGAGCCCCCCTGGCAGGTGTTGGGGGAGCAGGAAGGAGGAGCCCCCAGTCCCAGCTGGGAGGTGGGTGGGCGGGGGCGCCAGCCAGCACAGCTGTGTGGCTCCCAGGGCTGGGTGATCGATGGCCCGGCAGAGCTGCCTCTGTCGCCCGAGCACTGGCACCCATTTGTCACTCGCGTCCTGGTGGGGAGGGGGTACAGGGAGAGGAGAGGGGCTGCCTCTACACCATTCACCCCTCACCTCTGCCTGGACTCAGCCTTGCCCCTGCCCCCTGGCATCCTGCTGATGGTGGTGCCCATTCAGGCGCCTGCCAGCCTGCAGGTGGGAGCCGATGCCCAGTGTCTGGCCACCCATGAACCCTGGGAGTGGAGGGTGTGTGTGCGAGAACCACTGTGACCCTCCGTGTGATGTGTGTGTCCTTGGGAGGCGTGTGGTGTGTGTGCACATGTATGTGCCAAATGTGAGTGGGTCAGGTCCCTGCCACACACGAGTGGCCTTGTCTGCCCTGTCGTGCTGGGCTCCTCCCCCACCCGCTGCATACCCCATGCAGGCACTGAGGTGGGGGACAGCCCAGGTGGCAGCCCAGATGGAGCGTGGAGCGGTTTCTAAGCGGGCTTGTGGGGCATGGGAGGAGAGGGTCTTGGCTGAGCCCAGCTTGGTTGCTGACCCGCCTGGAGCCACCCAGATGGAGGCGGGCAGGCTGAGCAGGTGGCTGCACCACGGGGCCAGGCTGTGACGTCCACGCCCCCCGGCCTGGCCTGTCCCTGTGGAGGCTGACCCCCTCTGAGACCCCAGGGCCGGGCCTGACTCCCTGCTGGAGTGGGCCAGGCGCCTGGGCTGGTGCCTCAGCTCGGTGGCTTTTGTCCGGCTTTCCCAGCAGGAGACCGGCCTCTCCAAGGGCAGTGCTCTCAGGAGGGCCGAGCCCGCAGTCGGCTCTAGTCATCCTTGGCTGCTTTCAGCGGCCCAGGCTCAGCCGGCTATGTGGGAATTGGCTTCCGACAAAACCTTCCCGAAGCTGCCTGGCAATGGGGACTTCCTGGTGAAATGCAGGGATACTGGGTTCAGCTTACACTCCAGAAAAGTCATTTTTAGTTTATTCCTGTGTCTGAGAAACAGCCAACCAGGGCTGGGCTGGGTCAGGGTCAGGAGCTGGAGGCCTCTGTCCCTGTCCCCCATACCTGGGTGCGGTAGAAGCGGCTTGAGCCAGTGGCATGGTCTCCAGGGTGTGCATCAGGAGCAGAGGGCGGGCCTAACAGCCAGGGATGCCGGTGTTGGGGGGCTTTTTGGACCGTACCCACGGCTGCAAACCACTCTGACCCTCTCCTCCCCCACCTCATGTCTTCATTTGGCTGAGTCCGCCGCCCCTGGGAGGGGGTTCCCAGGTAGCGGGGCAGGGGGCGGGGGCACTCCGGGCTGTGCTCCTGTGAGCCCTGGGCTGGAGGAGGAGTGGGCCGGGGGTCCAGGCCCAGGCTGGCGCTGACCTCGCTGTCCACCACCCCCTCCTGCCCCTGCCCCATCTGCAGGTGGCCATGCTGTTTGTGCCCATCTGCTAGCTGACCGCCATGTCTCGCGAGGCAGGGTCCTGCCGCGTGGGCGCAGGGACCAGGGCACGGTCGCGGAAGCCCAAGAAGCCACACTACATCCCACGGCCCTGGGGCAAGCCCTACAACTACAAGTGCTTCCAGTGCCCCTTCACCTGCCTGGAAAAGTCCCACCTGTACAACCACATGAAGTACAGCCTCTGTAAGGACTCACTGTCGCTGCTGCTCGACTCGCCCGAGCAAGGCTACCGCCACCCCACCTCACCCAACCCTGAGGGCCCCTCAGACACGCCCCCCGACCTCGCAGTCTCCAGCAATGTCTCCCAGCACCCTGAGCCTGAGCCTGGGGGACCCCCAGGGCCGCTGCCCCATCTGGCGAGGGCCCCTCAGAAAGCTCTGGGCCCTGAGGGCAGGCTGCCTGTAGAGGCATGGAAGCTGGGGCTGGGGGGGACCCCCAGGGGCATGGGCCCCAGCAGAAGCGTCCCCTGTTACCCCCCACCCACAACGGGGGAGCTCCCCGAGGCCCAGAACCCCCACCTGTCACTGCTGGGCATCAACTACCCCCTTGGCACTGGCCTCTTCTCCTACCTGGGGCCCTCTCTGGCCACAGCTGCCCACCTGCCCTTCCTGGCCTCTGCCGGCCCTCTGCTGCCGCCTACTGCAGCCTTCCCAGCCCCGCAGCCCACCGAGCGTCCAGCCCTGGCTCCCCGCCTATACTATCCACTGCTCTTGGAGCATGCCCTGGGGTTGCCAGCCGCTGGTAAGCCCCTGCCACTCCCCAAGGTCCCAGACCTGCTGAGAGTGCCTGTCCCTGAGCTGGGGGGCTCCTGGCCACGGAGCACCTCCAGGGACCTGGGGCAGGAGGGTGAGTTGGAGCCTGCTACCCAGAGCGACCCCAAAAGGAGGTCACACCTTGGGAGCCAGCCGGCTGGCCTGACCAAGCTGGCTTCCCAAAGCAGGTAGGTATCCTGGGCTCTGGGGTCTGGGGGAGGATGGGCAGGGTGCCACAACTGCCTGCTCAGGGGGGCTGTGGGAACCCGGAAAGAGAGCTCAGTCTCCTGCCTGCAGGGGGTGCAGGGCACAGGGAGGGTTGGTAAGGCCTCCTGACTGGGCTCTCCCCCTCACACACCCAGTTTGTCCTGCGGCCCCTCCCGGACACCCTGGCCTGAGGACAAGGCGCCTAGCAGCCTGGAGGCCCCCATGCCTGCACGGTCTCTGGTCCTGGCCCCGCTGGGGGATGAGCTGACTGGGGCCATGGGCGACTTCGCCAGGGTGGAGCAGTGCCTGGGACGGCTGGCGCCAAGAGCCCTGCGGGAGCAGCTGGGTGAGATCCGCCGGGAGCTGCTAAGCATCCACCAAGCGCTGCAGTGGGCGGTACGGCCACCGGATGCACCCCTCGACCTCTCCGTGAGGCGGGAGCGCCCCCGTGCCCCAGGTCCCACCGCGCCCCAGCCCTTCCTGGGCCGCACCACCAAGTGCGAGGCTGACTCCAGCGTCCCACCCCTGGGCCTCCCTCCCCAGACTCCCGAGGACGGCGTCCTGCCCAGCAGCGGCTGGGGTCCCACACGGGTGGTGGCCGCATGCCCACAGGCCCCACTGGGTCCTCCTGGAGCCGAGGTCTGAGCACCCCTCCCCTTCTCCGTTCCCCGGGACGAGGGACCACCCATCTTCTGCATGTGCGGGCACTCTGGGGACACTCGGGTTATTTATCGGTCACAGTTGTGCACATTAAAGTGTAGCCTCTGCCAGGCCCCCATCTGTGCCTCCTCTGTTGCTGCCTCCTGAAACCACCTGGGGTAGCAGAGACTTGCTGCCCACCCCAGCCTGCCTGTGGACACTGCCTCCTTGCTGTGGCCCAGGGGCCTGGGGGAGGACAGGAAGGTGAAGGTGGGCAGGGAACCCCAAGTTCAGGCTGGCCTGTGCCCACAGCTCCACTGATGGCCCCGGGTGGCCTGCACTGGACTCTGGCCAGCTCTTCAGCCACGATAAGCATCAGTGGCCTCCATGGTCGGCTGCCTCCCTGCCAGCACAGCCAGGCATGGCCTTCTTCCCACAGGCGAGGGGTGGGGGGGGAGGCAGTGGGGAGGAGCACCTGGGACACAGCTAAACACTGCTCCCCCTGGGGGATGGGGCCACACCCCACACGCCCATGCTGACTGTGCCCACCTGTACCTGGCTCGTCCAGCTGAGGCCGGGCTGCCCGGGCCAAGGCCAGCCTAGGCAGGACCTGTGGCTGCACCAGTAAGCACTTGAGTTAACGATAGCATCAACTGTCCACCCACGGAAGGCCGTGGGAGGCACATCCAGGGGTGGGTGCTGTGGGTCACGGGCCAGGGCCCTCCACTGGGGAGGACCAGGAAAAGGCTGGGAGGCTCCCCTCCCCCTCGGCCTGCCCCCAGGGCCCCCCACACACTGCTGTACCCTGCTTGCTGCGGCTGGGCAGCACTCCCAGTTTACAAGCCCAGGGGAGGGAGTGCTTGGCTACACCCCTGGGGGACCTGGTCCCCAGCTCCTCACATGCTGGCCACCTGCCTCGGTTTTGGAGGGCTGTGTTGGGGTAACTGCCCCCTCCAGGTCAGAGAAAGAATCTGTTTCCTCCTCACCCACCTTGGCCTGACAGCAAGAGCTCATTCCGGCCCCCAGTGATCAGGGTGGCCTGCAGGGTCCCCACCAGGCTGGCCCTCCCTGACTGCTGCTGTCCACATCCAGGGACCTTCAGCCCCTCCATGCATGCCCAGGAACGTGCCAGGCTGCAGGTGGGTGCCCCTGCCCACATCCCAGCTTCCATGTTTTATGGACACAGCCAGGTGCGGGCCTTGCTGTAGGTGAGGAGTTTGGGGTCTCCCCCCCCCCCCCCCCCCCGCTCTGGCTGAGCCCAGGTCCTAATCAGAAGCCGGCAGGCGCGGGTGGGGTGCGGCTGGGCGGGCTGGGCACGGCCAGGGTGTGTGCCTCAGAGGCGCCGGAGCCCCCTGCTTCCCTGCGCCTGGCGGAGGTGAGGTGGCGGCAGAGTGGGGGCAACCGGGAGGTGTTAGGGCGGGGGCACGTGGCTAGATTTAGGGTCTCAAGTTCTTTCTCTTCCCGCGGTGGGGACACACATGCAAGGTGGGCTCCAAACTCCTGCAGTGGAGCTGCTGGGGAGCCTCCCTGCGAGGACGAACTCCTGAGACCCCTCCGAACAAAGGGGACCTGGGGCGCCGCACGAAGCCAGCGGGTGCGCGCACCCCAGGAGCGCGGCGACACCGGCGCCAGGAAGAAGCCGGAAGTCGGGTCGGCCCGCGCGCGGAACGCCGGGGCGGGGGGCCGGCGGGCGGCCCGGGAGCCTTTGGGGGCCGGACCGTCGCGCGGCAACTCGCGCGGAGCGGGCGGAAATGGGGCTGGTGTCCCGCGGCGCGGCCGAGTCGCGGCTGGGGCCCGGGAGCGCCGGCGTCCGCCCTGGGAGCCACCGGTGAGTGTCCCCGGGCGCCGCCGTCCAGCCCAGCCCGGGCCAGTGCGGGAGCCGCGGAGCGGCCGCCATGGTCGTGCCTGGGTGACCCCTGGCCAGCGGGGTGAGCCTGTCCGCCCGGCCTGTGACAGCCAGCGGTGCGCGGCCAGCCGAGCTGCCCCGCAGTCCCTCCCCGGCCAGCAGTCCCAGGGCCTGTGACAGCAGCGGTTCCCTGGGGCCAGCGAGGCGCCAACCTGCCTGCTCAGGCCACACACACCTCTTGGGTTTTCCTCCCACCTCTCCCCTGCCCTCCCCACATTGAGTCACTTTTTTCTTTTAAGATTTGTTTGTTTTTATTGGAAAGACAGATTTACAGAGAGAAGGAGAGCCAGGAAGATCTTGTATCTAGTGGTTCAGTCCCCAAGTGGCTGCAACAGCTGGAGCCAGGAGCCTCCTCTGGGCCCTCCCAAGGCCTTGAGCCATCCTCCGCTGCTTGCTCAGACACAGACGGGCTTGCACGGATGCCCAGACTGGATGCTGCTGCTGCAGGGTGCACTTTGTCCGCTGCCGCACAGCGTTGGCTCCACTCGTGCATTTTTTATAGCGCTGAGATGTTAAAAATGAGAGCACGCAGTTGGCTACCACACACCTGCAGCAGTGAGTGGCTCTCATGGACCACGGAGCATTGAACTCCTCAGAATGCGTGTGGAGCAAACCCTGACTGTATTAGATGTAACAGCAAAGATGAGAAACAGTTGAACCACTGACATGCTGGACTTGTCCCCTCGCCACATCCAGAGGCTGTGTGCTGTGGGCTCCCAGTGATGAGGAGCCGCTGGCTGTGGCAGGTTGTGGGGTAGAGACGGGCCGCAAGGGCCCAGCCTGAACCTCCCTCCCGTCTTGCAGGTTGCCCAGCATGGTCCTGAAGATCTTCTTCCCCACGTGCTGTGTCTCAGCTGACAGTGGCCTGCTGCTTGGGCGCTGGGTCCCTGAGCAGAGCAGTGCCGTGGTCCTGGCCATCGCACACTTCCCCTTCATCCCTGCCCAGGTCAAAGAGCTGCTGGCCCAGGTGCAGCAGGCCAGTCGGGTGGGCCTGGCTGTGCTGGGCACCTGGTGCCACTCCCGGCAGGAGCCCCCCGAGAGCCTGGGCCGCTTCCTTGAGGGGCTCAGTGCCATCTTCACCCACGAGCCCTGGTTGTGGCTGGGTCGGGAGCAGGCCGGCAAGGCTTGGCACTGCAAGGCTTCCCGCTGGTCGGCGGCCGTGGGTGAGGACCAAGTTCTGCTGGTCTTCTATGACCAGCGCCAGGTGCTGCTTTCTCAGCTGCACCCACCAGCTGTGCTGCCGGACCGCCAGGCGGGGGACGCCATGCCCAGCGTCCGGGGCCTGGCCGTTGTCTTCGACACAGTGGCGCGCAGCGAGCTGCTTTTCCACTGTGACCGCTTCGCTGAAGGCCCTGTGCGGCTGAGCCACTGGCAGTCAGAGGGCGTCGAGGCCAGCATCCTGGTGGAACTGCTGCGGCGGGCCTCGGGGCCTGTGTGCCTGCTGCTGTCCTGCCTGCTGTCCCTGATAGCGTCCTTCAGCACCTGTCGGTAGGCAGCTCTGGGCCCTGTGTCGGGGAGGGCAGGGACAGTTCACGGGGCTTGTGGCTGTCCCCCAGGATGAGGCCAGAATGGCTGGCAGCTGCAGTGGCTGCAGGAGGCCCCAGGGAGTCAGTGAACACTGGCCAGGACTGCTGGCCCCTGCCAGGGCCTGGGCTGCCAAGAATGCTCCCAGGCAAGGGCTGGCCACTCCTGTGCATTCTGCCCACTTTGTGGCAGCACAGCTTGGGCGCTGCCCCGGCCTTGCCCCCGGCCTGTGTCAGTGCCCATGCCCATAGGAGAGGCAGGCACCACAGCCCAGCACCTGGGGCTGGCCAAGGGGACTGTCCAAGCTGTGGGCTGGGGCCATAGCTGAAGCTTTCTGCCCCCGGACAGAGGACCTGAGATGGCTCTGTGCCGGCAGTGCCCCTAGATGGCCCCTGGGTTAGGAGGCTGAGCAGGGGAGGGTTGGGGCCTCCCAGCAAATGGGGGTGAGCTTGGAGGACCCTAGGCCTGGTGCGCTGTGGGCAGAGGGAGGCCCCCAGCTGCTTCGCAGCAGGCCAGGAAAGATTCCAAGTGTTGGCAGGCAGAGGGATTACGGGGGCGGAGGCGGGGGGGGGGGAGTAGCAGCAATGAGCACTGACATTCACCATGGCTCATGAGGCCACATGGCTACCTCGTGGTGCCGTGGGCTCCGTTCAGCTGGCAGGGGACAGGGGGCATCTCGCACTCACAGCTTGGCATGGGGAAAAGAGCAGGGTGCATTTGCTGTGGCTGGATCCTGGAGTTGGTGTCCGGCTGCTAACACCGGTGCTTGTTCTGAGAGGCCAGGCTTCGGGGCCACTTCCTCCTCAACCACTGGGCCTCCAGGATAGCCTTGCTAGGCCATGGGTCAGTTCCCTACTCTAGGCCTGCTGCAGATCTGACCCTGGCCCTGGGAGGGGCTGAGAGGGGACGAGGTCAGGCTGCAGGCCCAGGGAGGCCGCTGGACACTGCTGTGCACCTTACTGGCCCTTTGTGGGGCCTCTCGTGTGTTTGTCCTTCCTGGCTGCCCTGTGCTCAGTGCCCGCTCCTGGCTGGCTTCTCCCACCCAGGGCATCCCGGCTGTGGCCCGTGTCCTTCCTCACGAGCAAGCTCTCCACGTGTGAGCAGCTACGACACCGGCTACAGCACCTAACACTCGTGTGCAGCACCCACAAGGCCGAGGAACCCGCCCAGCGGATGAGGTGTGGGCCTGCTGGATCCCCTCCTGGAGGTGGGCTGTGACCCCCGCCCCTGCTCAGGCTGGGCCTCAGCCTCCTTACCATTCCTGCCACCCTGCCAGGAAGGCTGACATGCTGGTCTCCATGCTGCTGGACGTGGTCCTTGGCCTCACCCTGCTGTCCTGGCTCCATAGGGAGAACCGCATCGGGCAACTGGCCGAGGCACTCGTCCCTGCTGCCGACGTGAGTGCCTGGGTGGGACTCTTAGGCACAGGGAACCAGCCTCAGGCCGTGTGGCTTGTGGGGGCCACCCACTCTTCTCCTGTTGCATTTCCATGCTGCCCCTGGGGCAGATGTGCCACTTGCTGGGTTTCTCCCTGAGGAAGGATGGTTGCCAGGGCCTCCTTGTGCCCAGTCCCTGGGGGAAGGGGTCTTGAAAGCGTCCTGTCTTGGGGCCAGCCCCTGCCCAGGCCTCTGCAGAGTTGCTCACTGCATAAATATTTAATTGCAGACAGCAAGCCTGCTCCTGCCATGTGCTTGCCCCTTAAATATTGAATGAGTTCTGTGTGTGAGGAGGCCTCAGCTAAAGCCGGTCAGGTTTAGCTCGGAGTTCCGAGAGTGGCGCCAGAAGCTCCTCATCCTATAACCTTAACCCTAACCCCACACCGCCCTCTTTGCTGCCTGGTGCACCGCCTGGGCGCTGGGCACTCCCAGGGGCCATGGCCCAGCTTCCCTGGCTGCTCTGCAGGCCTCTCTGCCACCTCTGGCTCTCACCTCGGCGTTCTTCCTAGGGCCCTGGGTCCCTTAGAGCCCATGTCCTCTGTGTGGTGGGCAGGGCCAGAAAAGGACTTCACCTGCAGGCTCCCCTACAGGGCTTTAGGTGATGGGACTTGCCGGGAGGCCTCCAGCAGCCCAGGGCTCAGAGAGGCTGCCCAGACCCTGGAGGGAAGAGGCTGGGTTCACTTTGCCCTGCCCTGACTGGCCGGCTGGAACTAGAGCCCCAGTTAAGGTAGGTTTAGGGGTGTATACTGAACCCAGCTCTACCCAACATGTGTCCCGTGTCTTGCAGCATGTGGCCGAGGAGCTGCAGCACTTGCTGCAGTGGCTTATGGGTGCGCCTGCAGGGCTCAAGATGAATCGTGCACTGGACCAGGTGCTGGGTCGCTTTTTCCTGTACCACATCCACCTGTGGATCAGTGAGTCCCTGGCACAGGGCATGGGATGCAGGGCATAATTGCCCGGGTACTCTCGTGTGGGTGTGCATCTGTATGCGTGCATGTGTGTGTGTGAAACCCCTGTGTGTGAAGCCCTGTGTGGGATCCCTCTGTGAGATCCCCTGTGTGTGTGTGAAGCCCGTGTGTGTATGCGATCCCCTGTGTGTGAGATCCCCTGTGTGTGTGAAGCTTGTGTGTGTGTGTGTGTGATTCCCTGCGTGTGTGATTTCCTCTGTGTGTGAGCCCCTGTGTGTGAAGCCTGTGTGTGTGTATGAGCCCCTGTGTGTGTGATCCCATTTGTGTGAGATCCCCTGTGTGTGTGATTCTCTGTGTGTGAGATCCTTGTGTGTTTGTGAGATTTGCTGCGTGTGTGTGAAGCCCTGTACCAGGCCAGGGTTGAGTCCAGTCCTGGAGCCGGTACTTGCAACTCCCCGAAGCTCAGGTGCCCACCCAGAGGGAGTTCTCCAGGGCTCAGGACCCCCTGGGTGCTGCTCTGAAGGCCCGTTGTTCTGCCAGGCTACATCCACCTCATGTCGCCTTTCATCGAGCGTATCCTGTGGCACGTGGGCCTCTCAGCCTGCCTGGGGCTCACGGTCGCTCTGTCCATCCTGTCGGACCTCATTGCCCTGCTCACCTTCCACATCTACTGCTTCTATGTCTACGGGGCCAGGTGGGCAAGAGGGACAGGAGGGAAGCGCGGGGGCAGGGCCGTGGACAGTGGCTGGCGGTGTTGGAGGCGGAGTTCTGCCTAGCCCCGCCCTGACCGCCTGCCCTTTGGCCACAGACTCTACCACCTCAAGATCTGCGGCCTGTCCTCCCTCTGGCGCCTCTTCCGCGGGAAGAAGTGGAACGTTCTGCGGCAGCGCGTGGACTCCTGCTCCTACGACCTTGACCAGGTGGGGGCAGTGCCGGCCTGTGGTGCATGTGGCTTATCTGCATTTCTCAGACCAACAAGGACCCAGGGAACCCTCTGACGCCTGGTGCGGCCCCCTTTGTGCCCACAGCTGTTCATTGGGACTTTGCTCTTCACCATCCTCCTCTTCCTGCTGCCCACCACGGCCCTGTACTACCTCGTGTTCACCCTGGTGAGCAGGCATGGGGGGCTCTGGGTGGCAGCAGCTGTAGACAGCCCCTCACCTCCCACTGGGCCACTGGGCCCTATGCCACTGTTGGTGGGAGGTCTGCTTGCTGCTGCTTCCAGCAGACCTGGTGAGGCTGTCTCCACCTTCAGGTCCTAGCCTCAGCCCATGGCCCAGGTGGCCTTGCCCTGGGCTCACAGTGGCTGGGCCTGGAGGATGGCTCCTGGGGCAGACGTGTCCGCCATGGCCCCGGGTCCCTGTATCGCAGCTCCGGCTCCTGGTGATCGCTGTGCAGGGCCTTATCCATCTGCTGGTAGACCTCATCAACTCCCTGCCATTCTACTCGCTGGGCCTGAGACTGTGCCGGCCCTACAGGCTGGCAGGTGAGCACACTTCTGGGGACATGCTGTGGGCTGGGCGAGGAGCTGGGTGAGGCCAGAGCCAGGAGCTCAGGTCCCAAGGCTGCTGTCAGCTGCTGTCCCAGGTGCAGGTGTGATTGGGCAGCTGTGCTGTGCAAGTGGCGGTGAGGGGTGGTGGTGGAGCATCCAGCCTTGCTGACCCTTCTGCAGGTGAGTCCTGCCATGGCTGTCAGGAGTCATGCCCCACTGACCCTGGGGTGTTTGCCACCCTGTGCTCCTGGCCTTGGCCTTGGCCTGAGGCTGTGGCTGACATAGGGCAGCTCACATAGGAACAACAGTCCTCGCTGTCACCAGCCGCTGGCCCCAGCCACCCTCACTGAAGGTGTGGTGGGTCCCTGAGTTGGCTCCCCAGCAAGCATCCTGCCCCATCCCTGCAGAAAAAGCACAACTTTGTCCCTAGCATGGGGCTGACCCCCGCCTCTTGTCCTGGGAACTTGGTCTATGTCACTTGACTGGGTGGCAAAGACCCAGTGCTCAAGCCATCTCTGCTGTCCCCAGAGGCACCAGCCAGGAAGTTCAGTGAAGTACAGGGTTAGTACAGGCCATGGCCCGGGGTCATGGGGAGTACTGCCTGGGATCATGGGGGTACTGCCCGGGGCCACAGGGGCTATTGCCGGAGGCCATGGGGACTACTGCCTGGGATCATGGGGGTACTGCCCAGGGCCATGGGGGGTACTGCCTGGGCCACGGGGGTACTGCCCAGGATTATGGGGGTACTGCCCAGGGCCACAGGGGGTACTGCCTGGGGCCACAGGTGGTACTGCCCCCGGCCCACAGGAGTACTGCCTCGGGCCATGGCTGGGGCCTCATGTCTGTCAGGCAAGGAGCTTTGCCACGGCCAGGCAAGCAAGAAGAGAAGGGAGCCGTGCACTATGGGCCTGGGATTGTGTGCCCTCCCTGCCAAGCACCTGTTCCCTTGCAGCCGGTGTGAAATTCCGCGTCCTGGAGCCCATGGCCGGTAGGCCCCTCCGCCTCCTGATGCAGGTAAGACTAGTGGGCAGGTGGATGGGCTTGGCATCTGTCCTCCACTACCTGGGCGTACAGGTCCTCTGTCTCAGCATGTCCTGGGCACTGTACCCTGCAGGAGCCCTGTGAGCTGAGTACATTGTGGGGTGCAGCCCACCTGCTGAGCCCTTCCTGTCCTTCCAGACCAACCCGCTGCCCTACAGCCACGTGGTGCGCATCTACCGCCTGCCCAGCTGTGGCTGCCACCCCACGCACTCCTGGGGCGCCCTGTGCCGCAAGCTATTCTTTGGGGAGCTCATCTACCCCTGGAGACAGAGAGGGGACCAGCAGGACTGAGGGAAGCCCTACAGCTGGCGCTCCTGACCGGGCCCTGCCCATGGCACCTGGGTGGCTTGCAGGATGTGGTGTGGGCAGAAGCCCTGGTCAGCCTGAACTGCCTGGGTGGGGGCTGAAACAGCCATGGAGAACGCTGGAGCACATGGGTTTGGGTGCTCTCTGACATCAGTTTGTGACAGCCAGGGTATGTGGTTGGAGCCGCCTCAGGAGGCCAGCTACCCCTAGCTGGCTGCCCAGTGCCGCCCAGACCTCTGGGAATGGGCCGAGCTTCCCTGTCATCGCCTGTCCAGGGCAGACGATCCTGTGGCAGGGCAGCTTGGGGGGATGGCCCAGAGATGCCAAGGCAGGGGCCTGCACTGTGGGCATGAGGACACCACTGTGGCCCTGTGTCCCCCGTGGTGACAATAAAACCTTCTGTGTGTGCAGTGGCGGCTCCTGTGGGCAGTGGGTCGGGGAGGCGGAGATCAGACACTCGTCGGCCAGCAACCGCCTCGCAGGTCCTGCGCAAAGCTCCGCACGGCCTCCAGACATCACCCCTGGGGAGTTGGGGGTGCAGTCGCTAGGACCTTCCCCGTGCCCCCCACCCCTCCTGAGCTGGGGCACGGGGCCTCAGGCAGGGGAGAGTGCGTCCTGGCCCCAGGAGGCCAAGTCCCTTTCCGTCCCCCTGCCCTCCCGGGCCACAGCGCCCGTGCGGCGCTCCTGCTGAGGGCCTTGGCATGGCGGGGCCGGCCCGTCCTCGGGCCGCCAAGCCGACCTCGGGGCGCCGGGACCCCAAGAGGAGCCGCTGCCGCCAGGCCTCCTGACGGAAGTCCCGCCTCCGCGCTCCCAGGGCGGTGCCGCCTGTCAGCTCGGGATCGCAAGCTATTGATTGGCCAGCCTGAGGAGGGGGCGGGGCATGGCCGACCCGCGGCCGCGGTGACAACGCGAGGCCTGACAGCTCGAGGGTGGGAGCCGAGTGACTCCAAGATGCTTTGCGGCTCTGATGGACAGGTGGAGGGCCCAATAGTTTCTGAGGCTCGGGAGGCGAGCGGCCAATGGCGACGCTGACTGGGCGGGGTGTCTATAGCCTCCTGAAGCTGTGCGGAAAATACTGGGGGCGGGGTGGGTGAGAAAGAAGGACGGATGAGTGGTCCAATGGCGCAGGGGAAGTGGGAGCCGGCAGTCCAATGGCGGCGACGAGGGGGCGGGGCGGAGGGGTCCGCCGCGGCGTTGTGAGGGACACGGCGAGGGTGGGGCGGTGCTGACGGACGAACGTCCCGGCCAATGGGTCTCTGGGCAAGGGCGGTCGGCGGCCAATGGCGGCGGCACGGCCGGGGGCGGGGCGGCGCTGCGCGGCCTGTGCGGGAAGCTGCGGGGCGGCGGCGGCGAGGCGGAGGTGAGGCCGAAGGGAGCCGGGCGGCGGCCGGGCGAGGGGGCCGAGCGGGCGGACCCGCTCACCTCAGCCGCCCCGGTCCCCGTAGGTCCGGCCGGCCGCGGGCAGGATGGGCACCCAGGGCAGCCCGGTCAAGAGCTACGACTACCTGCTCAAGTTCCTGCTGGTGGGCGACAGCGACGTCGGCAAGGGCGAGATCCTCGAGAGCCTGCAGGACGGCGCGTCCGAGTCGCCGTACGCCTACAGCAACGGTGGGGGGCCGGGGAGTCGGGGGCCAGGCGGGATGTCGGGGAGTCGGGGGCGGGATGAGGGCGGGGAGTCGGGGGCGGGATGAGGGATGTCGAGGAGTCGGGGGGCCAGGCGGGATGTCGGGGAGTCGGGGGCGGGATGAGGGATGTCGGGGAGTCGGGGGGCCAGGCGGGATATGGGGAGCTGGGGGGCTCCGGAGGGATGTCGGGGGGCCCCTCCGGAGCGGGGAACCAAGGCAGGGAATGGGCGCCCGGCAGAGGGCACCTTGCGGGAGACGCGCACACCCTGCTCGCACCCCGAACACGTCCGTGGGTTGCTTCAGCAGCGGCTCGGGGACTGTCTGTCGCTCCGGCTCCGGTCGGGCCTGTCTGACAGCTCGGAGTGGGCAGCAAGGCCGGCCCCAACCCCGGAGGTGCTACGCACTGGGCTTGCAGCTGGCTGTCCGGGACCCTGCGGGGCTGACTTGGGAGGGTGCGTCCTTAGGAGGCTGGCCTCAGAGTCAGCACTGTTTGTTGTTTGTGAGGCTACACTGGTCTAGCTTGAACCCGTGGAAGTGTGGAAGTGTGTTTGGCTGCCTAGTTTAAAGGTTTTTTTTTTTTTTAAGATTTATTTATTTTTATTGCAAAGTCAGATATACAGAGAGGACGAGAGACAGAGAGGAAGATCTTTCCGCCCGATGATTCACTCCCCAAGTGGCCGCAATGACTGGTGCTGTGCCGATCCAAAGCCAGGATCCAGGAACTTCTTCCAGGTCTCCCACACGGGTGCAGGGTCCCAAGGCTTTGGGCCGTCCTCGACTGCTGCCCCAGGCCACAAGCAGGGAGCTGGATGGGAAGTGGAGCTGCCAGGATTAGAACTGCTGCCCATATGGGATCCTGTCGTATTCAAGGCAAAGATTTTAGCCACTAGGCCACAGCACCGGGCCTGCGTTTAAAGTTTATTTCCAAGGTGCTCTTCTATTCAGTGATTCGCTCCCAAAGTGGTCACAGCAGCTGGAACTGAGCTGATCTGAAGCCAGGAGCCAGAAGCTGCTTCTTGGTCTCCCACATGGGGGCAGGGTCCCAAGGCTTTGGGCCGTTGCCAGGCAACAAGTAGGGAGCTGAAGAAGTGGAACTGCCAGGACTGCAACCAGTGTTCCTATGGAATGCCAGTGACAGTGGGAGAGAATCTTGCATGCGTTGGTTCATTCCCCAGGCAGCCACGTGGCCGGAGCTCTAATGATGGCCCTGCTGCCTTCCCAGGGCTCTCACGCTGGTGAGCAGCTGGGGCCAGTGGTGTGCACCCTCCTGGGTGGCTCGTCTCAGCCCGGACTTGCCTGCTGCCCTGGGTGGCAGGACCGCTCCCCCACAGGTAGAGGTGTAGCCCAGACCTGCCCTCTGCCTGGTCTGGTCTGGCTTGTTCCACAGGCACACAGGTGTGCCCACAGGGACCTGTGTATTAGCAGTGGGCCTGGAGCCCTGTGCTGGCACACCTGCCCTTGGCTGGCCACCTCTGGTCTGGAGAGACCCCCGGTGGCCCCGGGGAACAGGAGGGAAGTGCTGGCTCACTCTGCTCCAGATTGCCCTGCTGCCCCTGTCCTCTGGGGAACCCTCTAGCTGCCTGCTCTGCCTCTGCTTGGGGGTACTAGGGTGGGCTGTGTGCTTAGTCTGGACTCTAGCTCGTGTGGGTCATTGGATGGGTGCAGAGGTTTCTTGTTAGACTTGAAATTCGTCCCCCTCAGCCTGCCAAGTGCGAATTCCAGGCTGCTGATACTCTGGCTGCTGCTGCTTATCCTCAGTGCAGGTTCAGCCTGTGAGGCCATGCGACCGGGTGGTGATGCCCATGTGCAGGCCCTCTCAAGCCTCCCTCTGGCCTGGTGCTCTGTCTGAACGTGTGTGTCACGGCGTGTCCTCAGTGTGGATGTATGTGCCGCAGTGTGTCCTTGGTGTGTGTGTGTGTGTATGTGTGTGTGTTGCATGTCCTTGGTGTGGATGTATGTGTTGCAGTGTGTCCTTGGTGTGGATGTGTGTGTCGTGTGTCCTTGGTGTGGATGTGTGTCGCAGCGTGTCATTGGTGTGGATGTATGTCAGAGTGTGTCCTTGGTGTGGTTGTGTGTATCGTGTGTCCTTGGTGTAGATGTGTGTGACGTGTGTCCTTGGTGTGAATGTGTGTCGCAGCATGTCCCTGATGTGGATCTGTGTGTCCTTGGTGTGGATGTATGTGTCGTGTATCATTGGTGTGGATGTGTGTCATGTGTCCTTGGCGTGGGCATGTGTGTTGTGTGCCCTAGCTGTGGACGTCATGTGTGTCATGTGTCCTTTGTGTAGGAGTGTGTGTCACGGTGTGTCTTTGGTGTGGGCGCATTTGTCGTGGTGTGGTCTTCTTCCCTAGATGCCAATTTCTGGTCCCATCATCTCCCTGGAAGTCCTGGTGACTGAACACTGACCACTGAGCCCTGCTGCATGCAGCAGATGACGTGTAGTCTCCCTGCCGAGAGGTCCTCTGAAATCCCTGTGAGGGAGTCTGAGCCCCTGGCTGCACTGTCCTTGGGAGACAAGGGGGAGCTTGGGAGTCCCCCAGCTCTGACCACCTGTGCTGCCCTCTCCCCCAGCTCCCACCTCCAGCCTGACCCTCCCCCACACCTTCTGCCCAGTTACAATCTTTTTCTCAAGTGTTTGGATGTGGCCCTCGAGAACCCGAGGGCAACAGAAAGGGGGGCCTTGAGAACACGGTGTGGTGAGCCAGGGAAGTGCCATGAGGGAAGCCTGTGCGGCACCACGGCCTGGGAGTCAGAGAGGGTTCAAGGTTGCGTAGGCTGGTCTTGGGAGCTGGTGGGGCATTGAGGTGGGCCAGCCCTTGTCCACGTGACTCCTCCCTCTTCATCCCCCCTTCCCCCTCTCCCCGTGGTCCTTAGAGGACGGCGCTGTAAGGAGAGTGTGGTCAGTTTGCATGGCTGATCCTGACCAGGAGCGAGGGCAACTAGTGATCATAGGAGTGCCTGCCTGCTAGGTGTAGGGATGGATTTCTGTCCCAGGTTCAGAGTGGAATGACTGCCCCAACGTCAGGTAGAGGGATGGCCTTCCCTCAACCTCAGAAAGCAAGTTTGTGGGTAAAGAGCAGATCATCTGGAAGGCAGACAGCTAGCCTCCAGGATGTGTGGTGGATATCTGTGTGTGTGGTGGATATCCATGTGTGGTGGATATCCATGTGTGGTGGATATCCATGTGTGTGATGGATATCCATGTGTGGTGAATATCCGTGTGTGTGGTGGATATCCGTGTGTGTGGTGGATATCTGTGTGTGTGTGTGTGTGTGTGTGGTAGATACCGTGTGTGTGGTGGATATCCGTGTGTGTGTGTGGTAGATACCCGTGTGTGTGGTGAATATCCGTGTGTGTGAATATCCGTGTGTGTGTGGTAGATACCCGTGTGTGTGGTGAATATCCGTGTGTGTGTGGTGAATAGCCGTGTGTGTGTGGTGGATATCCGTGTGTGTGTGGTGGATATCCGTGTGTGTGGTGGATATCCGTGTGTTTGTAGTGGATATCTGTGTGTGTGTGTGTGTGGTAGATACCCATGTGTGTGATGAATATCCCTGTGTGTGTGTGGTAGATACCGTGTGTGTGGTGAATATCCATGTGTGTGTGGTGGATATCTATGTGTGGTGAATATCCGTGTGTGTGGTGGATATCCATGTGTGGTGGATATCTATGTGTGTGGTGGATATCCGTGTGTGTGTGGTGAATATCTGTGTGTGTGTGGTAGATACCCGTGTGTGTGGTGGATATCCATGTGTGTGGTGGATATCTGTGTGTGTGGTGAATAGCCGTGTGTGTGTGGTGGATATCCGTGTGTGTGGTGGATATCCGTGTGTGTGGTGGATATCCATGTGTGTGGTGGATATCCGTGTGTGTGGTGGATATCCGTGTGTTTGTAGTGGATATCTGTGTGTGTGGTAGATACCCGTGTGTGTGATGAATATTCCTGTGTGTGTGTGGTAGATACCCGTGTGTGGTGAATATCCGTGTGTGTGTGTGTGGTGAATATCCGTGTGTGTGGTGGATATCTGTGTGTGTGTGTGGTAGATATCCGTGTGTGTGTGGTAGATACCCATGTGTGGTGGATATCCTTGTGTGTGTGCATATCCGTGTGTGTATGTGTGTGTGGTAGATACCCATGTGTATGGTGGATATCCTTGTGTGTGTGTGTGTGGTGGATGTGTGGTGGCTATCCGTGTGTGTGGTATGTGGTGGACACACATGGGCGGACAGGACGTGTGGTGGATAACTGTGTGCTGCTTTTTTTTTTTTTAAGATTTATTTCCTTTTATTGGAAAGGTAGATGTACAGAGAGGAGGAGAGGCAGAAAGGAAGATCTTCGTCCGATGGCTCACTCCCCAAGTGGCTACAACAGCCAGTATTGCGCCGATCCAAAGCCAAGAGCCAGGAACTTCTTTCCTCCAGCTATCCCACGCGGGTGCAGGGTCCCAAGGCTTTGGGCTGTCCTCGACTGCCTTCCCAGGTCACAAGCAGGGAGCTGGATGGGAAGTGGAGCTGCCGGGATTAGAACCAGTACCCATATGGGATCCCGGCACGTTCAAGAAGAGGACCTTAACCATTACGCTATCGTGCCGGGCCCAGATTTATTTATTTTTATTGCAAAGTCAGATACAGAGAGGACAAGAGATAGAGAGGAAGATCTTCCATCTCATGATTCACTCCTCAAGCAGCTACAGTGGCCAGAGCTGCGCTGATCTGAAGCCAGGAGCCTCCTCCAGGTCTCCCAAGCAGGCGCAGAGTCCCAAGGCTTTGGGCCGTCCTCGACTGCTGCCCCAGGCCACAAGCAGGGAGCTGGATGGGAAGCTGGGCTGCCAGGATTAGAACCGCTGCCCATATGGGATCCTGTCGTATTCAAGGCAAAGACTTTAGCCACTAGGCTATCATGCTGGGCCCTATGTGCTGCTTTCTGTGCACACCATTTTTGCGGCTTGGATGAGGAGCTAATGTAACAGCCTCCAGGAAGGAAGCCCCACGGGAGTCCAGCAGTGGCAGGAAGGATGCAGAGGGTAGGTCTGGCCCTGAGTACTGACTTGGCCTTGACCTCTGTGTAAACGTCGAAATCGAAACCAAGAGCCCGGGCCTGGAGCCACAGCAGGTCTGTGCAGCGTGCCTGTGGCCCTGCCCCCAGCATGCAGGCTGCAGGGCAGCCTCAGGGAGCTGTGCCCTGGAGCCAGGCCTCGGCCATTGGCGCGTGGAGAAGCCATGGAGGAGCTTGGGTTGCACAAGTGGTCAACAGCGCCCCGTGTGGCCAGGAGTCAGGCTCCCGAGGTCAGCCTGTCAGGGTAGGTGGACTCGCCCTCTGCCTGGCCACACCGGGCTCCCTGGGTAAACACAGTGCCTGACATTCTTTTTGAAAGATTTGCTACTTTATCTGAAAGGTAGAATGACACAGACATCTTCTGCTGGTTCATTCCCCAGATGGCCACACGGCCTCCTCTGGGTCACCCACTGGGATGCAGGGAACTGGGCTGCCGGTGCCACAGGGGAAGCCTTTACCTGCTGTGCCACAGCAGAGGCCCATGACATTCCTATACTGAGGTGGACAGGGACAGGCACAGTGCTGGGGTACTGGGGAGGCTGCTCGATGCAGGAGCAACTGGGTCCTGTGTCCCTGGCTGACAGAAGACCTAGAGCTATGCGGCTCCAGTGGCCACTGCTTGGCCACTTGTTTGTGATCCGACAGCCAAGAGTCCTAACTAAGATGGGCCCATCTGGCATCTGGGCTTTGGGGGAAGAGCCGGGCGTGCTGACAGCCATGATGAGGTGGACCTGTGCAGGGTGGGTTGTGGTTCCTGTACTCCCATGGCCAGGCTGGGATGAGGGCCTCCTGTATGGATCAGGGGTTCCGTGTATCCTGCCTCTGTATGGAAGTCGCGGCTGCAGGTAGCCTGCTGGGGTCACGCACGTAGCAGTCGTACTGTCCCCACCAGCTGGCCTGCTCTGAGATGGGTGCCCAGCCCCGCCTTGTCCTGGAGGTACTGGCCTGTCAGGACTAGGTGGGGGCCTGGGCTCTGGGTTCTTTGACCCAGTTGTGTGAGGGCCGCTGCTCCGTGTGTGCCTTGCTTGCCTTGGAACCTGCCAGTCTCCTGGGAGGGGGGTCACTTCTGCTGTAGGCTGTGTGACGATGCAACAGCTTGTGGGAAACATCCGGAACAACCCCTGAGCTGTGCTGACATCCTATCTGGGCACCAGAGCTTGTCCCAGCTGCTCTACTTCCCATCCAGCTCCCTGCTTCTCCCAGCTGCTCCGTGTCCCATCCAGCTCCCTGCTTCTCCTGGGTGCTCCGTGTTCATCCAGCTCCCTGCCTGTGGCCTGAGAAAGCAGTAGAGCATGGCCAAAGCTTTGGGGCCCTGGGCCTGTAGGGAGACCGGGAGGAAGCCCCTGATGAGCTCAGCTCTAACTGCTGTGGCCATTTGGACAGTGAACAAGCAGATGGAGGGTCTCTGTCTCTTTGTAACTGTGCCTTCCAAATAAATAATAAATAAATCTTAAATGCAAAAAAAAAAAAAAAAAAGCAGTGGGTATAAGTGAGCTTCTGGGAAGTACTTGGGTGCTGTGAGGCCAGGTTGGCCTACATGAGCATGGAGTGGTTTTCTGTGGCTTGATGTTGTGGCAGAGCCTGCTGTGTCCCCACTGTCGCCATAAGAAGCTGTCCTGGGGCAGCAGATGCCTGAGGACACCCAGAGCAGTGACTTCTTCCTGGTCAGTTTGTTTATTGGGACTGCGACTGGGGTGCCACGAGTGAAGTGCCACCTGCAGTGCTAGAATCTTATGTGGGTACCGCTTCAGATCCAGCTCCCACTACAGGGCACATGGGAGACTGGGTAGAGTTCAGGCTTCTGGCCACCGTGGCCATTTGGGGCGTGAGCCAGGGAAACCTGAGCAGGCGTCAGGCCTGTGACCTGGAGATGTACAAGGGCCAAAGGTTCACTTCGCGGGAGCCCAGCCCTGACCTGGTGGCGCGCTCGCTTCCAGGTGGGTACGCCGGCTGCTGCAGGCTCTGCCTTCTCTGAGCAGTGCTCAGGGAGGACCTGGGCTCCCGTGGCTTACCAGAGCCCCGTGTGGCCTCACACTGTCCTCTGTGGGGTGGACACCCTGTTTCAGAGTGCCTGCTTCCAGCTCCAGCAGTTCTACTCCTCCTGGCTTTCTGCTTGTAGCCTGGGAAACAGTGGAGGGGGCCTAAGTGTGTGGGCCCTTGCACCCACGCAGGAGACCTGGAGGAGGCAGGCCCCTGTTGCCTGACTTGAGATCAGCTCAGCCTCTGGCCCTTGGAAGATCTCTCCCTTGTCCAGTTCTTTCTTCTGTGTGGTCATAGGAAGTCTGTCCTGGGGACAGTCAGAGGTAAACTAGAGATGGAGAGGGCCATGCTTTGCAGTGAGAGGGCAAGCTGTCAGGGCTGATGGGAAGGGGTCGCTGGTCTGCAGGGCCGGGCGGTCTGCTTGCCCCATACCGGGAGGCTATGCCAGGAGGCCTTCAGTGTCTCAGTCAGCATTCAGACCGTGTCCATGCAAGCCTAGAGCTGCTTGGCTGGTTTGGCTTGTGGGCTTCTGTGGGAGGGTGGATGGGGCCTGCAGGAGGTGTCCCGTGACACAAGTGCCAGGGTGCAGCCCCTGAGGACACTAGACACTAGCTGGCCAAGTACCTCCAGGTGCCCGCTGGCTGGCATCAGGATGGACAGTCAGAGGGGGCTGGCTCAGCTCGATTCTGTAGGCCTCCTGTGGGTTCTTCTTGCCACCCCGCTGCCTCCTCCATGGCTTGGGGCCACAGTATCCCAGGGGCGTCCTTGGGTCTATGGCTGCCCTACCCATTGGGTCCATGGTTGGTTCATGACTCGTGCACAGCTGGCCTGGATGCACCCCACATCCTGCCCTATGCTAACCCACGGGCCCCTCACCTGTTTCTAATCAGTCTGTCTGCTTTCCAGAGTGCCATGTGTACCACTAGAGGGTTCGACAGACAGTGGAGCACATACACAGAGCCACGCACACAGAATGCAGACAGGGACACACATCTCACGTTTTCTGTGAGGGTCCATCAAGGTGGGAGCTGAGAGACCTCCTCCCTCCTCTACCACCGCCGTGGAAGCTCACAGGCAGCCACGTGGCATTGAGCTGGCCCATCCTCCTGGGGTCCACCTGCCTGCCTGTGACAGTGAGAGCAGTAGGTGTGGTCAGCAGAGCTGGGGGAGAACATGCCTCCCTCCTGGGGCCCAGGCACGGGCAGACTGGGGCTGGAGCCTGGAACACAACCAGGAGTGGGTGCCCTCTGGCAGTGCTGGTCTTGGACCCGGTCTTTCGACAAGGCCTAAGCTCCTGTGTCCTCACAGGCATAGACTACAAGACCACGACCATCCTGCTGGACGGACGGCGGGTAAAGCTGGAGCTGTGGTGAGTGGGCTGCTGTACCATAGGGTGGGAGTGGGGGTTACAGGCACTCACGGGGACCCCCCACTCAGCCCGTGCCCCCCATATCTTAGTCTGTGGACCCCATTTCTCAGTTCACAAGTTCCCCCATCTTAGGCCATGGGTGTCCTATCTCAGTCTGCAGGCGTTTTACTCTGCCTGGGCCCAGCTCTCAGCTTTCTGCCCACCAAGCTATATCCATGATGATCGTGGCCTCTCACCATGAAGCTCAATCCCCAGAGCTGGCGGAAGGGGGCTGGTCAGAGTGGGGACTCCTGGGCTGGGAGGGCCCTGCCCTGGCTCCTGCTGATGACCCATGTCTTCCAGGGACACGTCGGGACAGGGCAGGTTCTGTACCATCTTCAGGTCCTACTCGAGGGGCGCTCAGGTAAGGCCACCACTGTCTACCCTTCCTGTCCTGCAACTGCTCCCTGTGGGGAGCCCGTCCCCTGGAGGCCTCCTCCCCTGCTCTCAGCCGAGCCCAGAGCTCACTGCACAGCATCACTCTATGGGCCTCTCACCTGAGTCCAGAAATGAGATATGACTTTCTTGGGTCTGCCCATTCCCCCTCAAAATGCTAGGGCTGTTCGGCATACTTGATGCTGTGTGCAGCAGCTACCTGGAAGGGCCCTATGCCTTCGGTACAATCAGTTCTGATGTGTGTGGGTGTGTGTACACTGGCTCTGGATTAGAGCAGAGGGGGCTGGTCAGGGCAGAGGGGGCTGATCAGAGCAGAGGGGGCTGGTCAGGGCAGAGGGGGCGAGGCTGGCACCCCAGAGTCTAGTGTGGGAGCTTTCTGCACAGTGTGCAGGGCCCGCTCTGGTCTGAATCTTGCCACCTCTCACCCACCAGACCCTAGTCTGTCCCTGGACCGTCGGGGAGTGCTCCTTGACCATGGAAGCTCCTCAGGGTGGAATTGGGGAGCCAGGCCAAGGCTGGGCCTGTTGTGGCGGTGGGGGGTTGTATTTCCCACAGATGCCAGCTGCCTGGAGCTGGGCCCCAAGTATTGGTGTCTAGGGGAGTGACAGACCAGGCCCCAGCGCCTCCTGCTGGCCTGGCTGGAGGGCCCTCCTGCGTCTCTTACTTTGACACAAACCAAGC
This sequence comes from Ochotona curzoniae, assembly GCF_017591425.1. NCBI lineage: Eukaryota > Metazoa > Chordata > Mammalia > Lagomorpha > Ochotonidae > Ochotona > Ochotona curzoniae. The sequence continues at coordinate 24,320,604 of NW_024465421.1, read as the reverse complement.
TGAGACTACAGAGACGTGATGCCTGGAGGAGACCCGAGTGCAGGCCACTCTGGCTGGCATGCCTTCAGGGAGGGAAGGTGCTCAGCGACAGCCTCTACCTCAGGTCCCCTCACCCTGGGCCCTATGAGCAGTGGCTCTCCCCTTGTGCCCGGCAGGGCATTCTGCTGGTGTATGACATCACCAACCGCTGGTCCTTCGACGGCATTGACCGGTGGATCAAGGAGATTGACGAGGTAGGTGTCCCATGTACCCAGCTATGCCACCCAGGGTAGTGGGGGACGAGGACTCCGAGGGGTGGGGGGTGGGGGCTGTCCCTGACTCCATGACCTCCCTAGCACGCCCCTGGGGTCCCCCGGATCCTGGTCGGGAACCGGCTGCACCTGGCCTTCAAGCGGCAGGTGCCCACGGAGCAGGCACGCGCCTACGCCGAGAAGAATTGCATGACCTTCTTTGAGGTCAGCCCCCTGTGCAACTTCAACGTCACCGAGTCCTTCACGGAGCTGTCGCGCATCGTGCTCATGCGGCACGGCATGGAGAAGATCTGGAGGCCTAACCGAGGTGGGCGTGTGGCCCTTGTGCAGCAGGTCCCATGCAGGAATGTGGTGGCTGCAGCCTCCTGCTAGCCCTCAAGTGCAGGAGTTGGGGGGGGGGGGTGTTGCCTTAGCTGCCTGCCTGGGGCACTGTACCGTCACCCCCCTGTCTTCTTGGCCGTTGTTTGGGGTGAGCGGGATTGGCCAGGCCGACTGGGGTGTGTGGTGGCTGTGCTCCGCCCACCAGTTTATGTCAACTCCTTGGGCCGGCCCCCACACCTCATGCTGGGGAAGTGGGTGGCCACAGGACAGGGTGCTGGGGACAAGGGGTGCACCCCCTGCCCTACTGACCCTGGCTGATCCTGGCCGACAGTGTTCAGCCTACAGGACCTGTGCTGCCGTGCCATTGTCTCCTGCACCCCCGTGCACCTCATTGACAAGCTGCCACTGCCCGTCACCATCAAGAGCCACCTCAAGTCCTTCTCGATGGCTAATGGCATGAATGCCGTCATGATGCATGGACGCTCCTACTCACTGGCCAGCAGCACCGCTGGCAGCAGCAAGGGCAGCAGCCTCAAGCGTTCCAAGTCCATCCGGCCTCCGCAGAGCCCGCCCCAGAACTGCTCCCGCAACAACTGCAAGATCTCCTAGCAGGAGCCGGCTCGCCCACAGGACCAGGACTCGGCAGGGCACACTGGCCGCAGGGCCCTGCCCGGGAGGCCGCAGGCGCAGGGCCGCTGGGCCGGACCTGCCCCCCTCCTTAGCCACGCGGTTCTGGGGGTCTGGCCTGCACTGAGCTCGGCCCCTCACTGGGGGAAGGGGGGTGCATGGGCCAGCGCGGGGGGGCCTCTGGCAGTATCTCACACTGAGCCCAGCTGCAGGGGCATTGTCCCCGGGCACACGGGACTGACGGTACCCTGCCTTCACCCTGTGCCGTGGCATCTGCCAACCTCTGACCTCAGCTGTGTCCCAACAAATGACTTTTCCCGGCTTTGTGGACACCCCATTCTCAAGGACCTGCGAGGGACAGCAGGGCCTAGCCCCTCCTGAAGCCATCCGCTGTTGCCTCCCTTGGGGATGGGGTCTCCAAGCCCGCCACAGTCTCCCTGGTGCTCATGTCTACCTCCTGCTCTCACCCCCGGGCAGCGGGCAGTGGGCTTCTGAGGGGTCGACACTACCTGAGTTACAGCCTGGCACCTCGGATCTTCTCGCTGTTTGTACAGTAAACGTGGTTCCTGGAGCCTTCCCTGCTCTGTGGGCCGGCCTCGGGGAGTGGGGGGTGCTGGGGGCCCTGATGTCCAAACCAGCTGGACTGGACGGGTCTGGGGAACCTCTGCCTGGCTGCCCCCAGCCTGGGTGCAGGTCACGGCAGCCTGCACACAAGGGGGGCCCCTGGCGCCAGGCCGCTGGAGCTGGCCAGACGGAGCTGATGACCCTGCCTGCCAGGTCAGAAGGTCAGGCCTGGGGTCGCCTTTGTCTGGCTGCATCCCTGGCAAATTCCTAGGACACTGCCCCCACACGTGTGCTCCGCTCCTGCACAGGGCCTGGCCACCGGAGCTGTCCAGCTGAGGACGTCCTGAGGGGCATGGACCAGGAGCCTGGTGCTCGGGGTGGGGGGCCGGGGAATGCTGTGTCCGCTGTGTCGCCCCTGCGGGGGACCCCCAGACCTGGCTGCAGCCTGCAGGAATGCCCGGCAGAAGGTGGGGTTCCCGCGCCCCTTAGCCAGCCCCGCCCCCTGAGCTCAGGGAGGGTCTGGAAGTCAGGCTGGGCCGGAGGGCTCGGGTTACAACCCCCTCCCCCTCGGCCGGCCTGTGCTGACCCGGGCCTTGGAGCCGCGCAGACGGCGGGGAGGCCACCCGCAGGCGCCCCGCGCGGAGAGCACGGCCCCGAGGAGGGGCTGCAGGCCCGGGACCCCATGCCCGCCCCACTGTCCCTCCTGATGCTCGTGGGGCTGACGGCGGGGGCCAGCCTGCTGCCAGGGCCCGGCGGCCGCCCGGGCATGTGCCCCGACCAGCTCAGCCCCCGCCTGTGGGTGGACGCGCAGAGCACCTGTGAGCGCCCGTGCGCCAGGGACGAGGTGAGCCAGAGCCCCGCGCCCGGCTTCCCTGCTGCGGGGCCGGGGCCGCGAAGGAACATTCCAAAAACCTGCGGGGGGGGAAAGGTCCAGGGAGATGCAGTGCAGTCGGCGGCCACCAGAGGGGCGGGGCCAGGCACCCCAGGGAGGGGCGGGGCTAGGCCGGGTCGGGTTCCCTGGCGAGGGGCGGGGCGCTGCCGGCCCGGGGCGTGTCCCCGCTAAGCCCCGTCCCCCGCAGGACTGCGCGCCCGCCGAGAAGTGCTGCACCAACGTGTGCGGGCTGCACAGCTGCGTGGCCGCCCGCTTCCCGCACGCCGGCCCGGCCGCCCCGGCTACCTGCGAGGGCTTCGCCTGCCCGCAGCAGGGCTCCGACTGTGACATCTGGGACGGGCAGCCCGTGTGCCGCTGCCGCGACCGCTGCGAGAAGGAGCCGAGCTTCACGTGCGCCTCGGACGGCCTCACCTACTACAACCGCTGCTACATGGACGCCGAGGCCTGCCTGCGAGGCCTGCACCTGCGCGCCGTGCCCTGCAGGCACGTCCTGCGCTGGCCGCCCGGCACCGCCGTGCCCCCCACGCCCGGGGCCGCCGCCGTGCCGCCCGCGCTCTACAGCAGCCCGGCCCCGCAGGCGGTGCCCGTCGGGGGCACGGCCAGCCTGCACTGCGACGTCCGCGGCCGCCCGCCGCCCGCCGTGACCTGGGAGAAGCAGAGCCCGCAGCGGGACGGCGTGGTCATGCGGCCCGACCGCATGTACGGCAACGTGGTGGTCACCAGCCTGGGCCAGCTGGTGCTGTACGACGCGCGGCCCGAGGACGCGGGGCTGTACACCTGCACGGCGCGCAACGCGGCCGGCCTGCTGCGCGCCGACTTCCCGCTGTCCGTGCCGCCCGCCTGCCCCGGGCCCGGGCCCCGCGGGCCCTGGCACTTCGACCCGCAGCGCGGCAGCTGCGCCACCTTCCCGGCCGCGGGCTGCGACACCTACGAGGGCTTCGACACCTACGAGGCGTGCCAGCAGGCGTGTGCGCGCGGCCCGCGGGACGCCTGCGAGCTGCCGGCCGTGCAGGGCCCCTGCCGGGGCTGGGAGCCGCGCTGGGCCTACAGCCCGCTGCTGCGCCTCTGCCACCCCTTCGTGTACGGCGGCTGCGAGGGCAACGCCAACAACTTCGAGAGCCGCGCGAGCTGCGAGGTGGCCTGCGCCGGGCCGCGCGCGCCTCCGTGCCGGGCCTGCCGGCCGCGCGCAAGGCTGGTGCCCAGCCTGTGCCGCAGCGACTTCGCCGTGGTGGGCAGGCTCACCGAGCTGCAGGCCGAGCCCGAGGCGGGCGGCGGCATCGCGCGCCTGGCGCTGGACCGCGTGCTCAAGGACGACAAGATGGGGCTCAGGTTCCTGGGCACCCGCTACCTGGAGGTGACGCTGAGCGGCTCGGACGCCGCCTGCCCCTGCCCCAACGTGACGGCCGGCGACGGGCCGCTGGTCATCATGGGCGAGGTGCGCGACGGCGTGGCCGTGCTGGACGCCGGCAGCTACGTGCGCGCCGCCAGCGAGAAGCGCGTCAAGAAGATCCAGGAGCTGCTGGACAGGAAGGCCTGCGAGCTGCTGGGGCGCTTCCAGGACTAGGCGGAGGGGCGGGGCGGGCTGGCCACGCCCGCCAGTGCTGGCCCCGCCCACACCGGGAAGAGCCCCGCCCAGCCCCGGGACTGGACCCGCCCACCCCTGGGACTGGCCCTCATAGGTGCTGGCCCCACCCCCTCCAATAAAGCGACCTCTCACCCAGCAGTGGCCTTCAATGCTGGCCCCGCTGACCCTTGACCCCAATGCCCACCGACATCTTGCCACCTGCAAGGATGGAGGCTCCTGGGGAGGCCACTTCCTGCCTGGTAATTCCGGTGTGACTGGAGCAGTTGGCAGCCTTAGCAACTGGGACAGCTACCCAGGACAGGTCGGGAGTTGGAGTCCAGAGTCAGCCAGACAGACCCTTTCCCCAGAGAACAGACACGCCAGACACCAGAACACGTGTGTCACACACCAGATCACACATATCACACACAGCTCCCTTCCCCCAGGGAACACACGCCAGACACCAAAACATGGGTATCACACACCAGATCACAGTCACCTACCCGCAGGAACACACATGCCAGACACCAGAACACGCATTCACACACTAGATCACACATATCACATGCCAGACCACATTCCACATGTCACGTCAGAGAATGCATGCATCACATTCCAGATCACACGTGCCACATATCACAGTGAATACATGTGTCACACATGAGACCACCAGTGTCATGTCAGGCACAAATCACATGACAGCACATGTATCACATGCCAGGACATGTGCCATGCTTGAACACACATCACACTGGAACACACGTGTCACATGTCACACAGGCCAAATGCCACACACCAGAACACACATGTCACATACCTCAAACATGCACATGTCCCACACACACACACACACATAAAATCATCCACTGGCCCCAGAAGGAAGCCGGGTGACCACGCACTGGGCAGCAGCCAGAAATACTTTATTGCGAGGCAGAAGCGAGCCCGCAGGCCAGGCTAGGGAGGGCTGGGGGTCCCTGAGGCCTGGGCTCCACATGTGGCCCCCACAGAACCTAAAACAGGGACACGGGGCCCCGAGAGCGGTCCCTTTTTCCGGAAGATGAGGCACTTGTTGTTGGCCGGCATGTCCACCTACAAAGTGCTGGCATGGAGGTGCAGCCAGGCCATCCCCAGGCCCCAGCCCTGCAGCCCCGCCACCCCCGAGGCCATCCCCAGGCCCCAGCCCTGCAGCCCCGCCGTCCCCCAGGCCCGCCAATCTACCATCTTCTCCAAGAGGAGGCCGCTGGCCTGGCCCAGGTCCTCCAGGAGGGCCGTGTCCCGCAGCCCCCACTCCGGGTTCCTGTGGAGATGGGAAGTCCAGTTGTGGCTGGCAGCACTGGCCGCTGCCCGCCGCCCACCTGCCCGGGCACTCCCACCTGCATCTCAGTGTGAGGTCAAAGTCCACGTTGCTCTGAGGGGAGATCTTGCCATTGACAGCAAAAGGCTGCGGGGACAGGGCCGTGTCATGGTGGGCTGAAGGTGACCAGGGACCATGTCCACCTCAAGGCAGCAGGGGCCTTACTCCGTAGGTGATGAGCAGAGCTTGGGGCTTGAGCAGGTGGCCGGCGGCCCGGAAGAGGCCCTGCGGAGGGTGAGGCCAGGTGAGGGCCGGGCCACGGGGCAGTGGGGCCGCCAGCCGCCTGGGTACCGACCTGTGTGCAGCGCAGCGGGCTGATGTGTGCCATGTTGATGCACAGCAGCAGATCCAGTGACTGCGGCCCGAGGCCGCCCCAGCGCTGCCAGTCCCAGGTCACGTCCAGGTACAGCGGCGCCTTCACGTTGGACAGCCCGTGCGCCTGCGTGGTGGCCGCGATGCTGCAGGTGGAAAGAGGCAGTGGGCAGAGGAGGGCAGAGGAGGAGGAAGAAGAGAGCAGAGGAGGAGGAGGAGGGCGGAGGAGGAGGAGGAGGGCAGAGGAGGAGGAAGAAGAGAGCAGAGGAGGAGGAGGAGGGCAGAGGAGGAGGAGGAGGGCGGAGGAGGAGGAGGGCAGAGGCAGAGGAGGAGGAGGAGGAGGAGGAGGGCAGAGGACAGAGGAGGACCTGTCCCGCCCGCCTGCCGCCTCTCGCCCTCGGCCGGCCGCACCTGTCCAGGCAGCGCTGGTCCACGTCGGACGGCTGCCACTCGGCGTAGGGAAAGGCCCGCGCGAAGTGGGCGGCGTGCTGGCCGGAGCCGGAGCCCACCTCGAGCACGCGCAGCCCGCGCTGGGCCGGGTCCACGTACTGCAGCAGCACGCGCAGGATGGGCTCCTTGTTGCGCTCGGCGGCCGCGGCCACCAGCATGGTGGGAGGAGAGGCGGGCGGGCGCGGAGGACGCCGGGAAGAGTGGAGGGCGCGGAGGACGCCGGGAGGAGTGGCCGGAGCTGCGTGTGGCGTGTTAAAGGGGCCGCAGCGGCGGGGGGGAGGTGCCGCAGGGGACACACGCCTCAGGAGGGCGTCCTGCGTCCACCTGTTCACCTGCCGTTCGGGGACGTTCGGTTCAAATTCTGGGGTTTTTTTTAATGCAAGGCATTCATTTTCCAGACAGGAGGTGGAAAATAAAATCCTGCGCCGCCCGGGAATCGAACCCGGGTCGCAAGAATGGGAATCTTGCATGATACCACTACACCAGCGGCGCTGCTGGCCGAGCTTTCCCCTGTGTCTCAGGGCTTTGTGACGGCACCGCCCGCGTCTGCGCGAAGCCGCGCGCCGCCCGGCGGGCCCTAAGGGGAAGTGCAGGTCCGAGCGCCCGACCCGCAGGAGGGCGGGGGGCGGCTGAGGGGGTGACCGGGGTGACCGGGGTGACCGGGGTGGGTGACCGGGGTGGGTGAGGGAGTGACCGGGGTGGGAGAGGGGGTGACCGGGGTGACCGGGGTGAGAGAGGGGGTGACCGGGGTGACCGGGGTAGGTGAGGGGGTGACGGGGTGACCGGGGTGGGTGACCGGGGTGACCGGGGTGGGTGACCGGGGTGGGTGACGGTGACCGGGGCGGCGCGCGAGCCCAGCTGCGCCTCTGCCCACCCCGGGGTCACTCCATGCGGAGACCCGAGCGGCTGCGGGGGTCCCGGCGGCCACGCCGTGGAGGTCGCCCCAGTGCGGGCAGCAGAGCCGCCAACCCGGAAACTGGACCTTGTGTGGCCGCAGCCCGAGGCATTTTTTTCCGGGGCGTTTTTCAGGACAAAAACGCAAAACTTCTTTCTCTGGGAAGGGTCGCGACGGGCGGGGCGCGCGGGCCGGGGGGCGCGGGGGGCGCGCGCAGCCCTTGCAGGCGCCCCCGCAGCCCTTGCAGGCGCCCCCGCAGCCCGCCGCAGCCCCTTTAAGGCCCGGGGGCGTGTGCGGGCCCGCCCCCCGCCGCCGCGGGGCCGTTAAAGGGGCCGCCCCGGGCCGGGCGGCGGGCGCGGGACTGGCCGCGGGCGTGCGGGCGCCCACTCCGCCGCCATGTACACCATCAGCAAGGGGCCCAGCAAGCTGGTGGCGCAGCGCCGCACAGGTGCGCGGGCGGGGGGCGCGGGCCGGGGGGCGCGCGGGGGCGGCGGGGGCGGCGGCTCACCCGCGCCCTCCGCGTCGCCCGCAGGGCCCCCGCAGCAGCAGGTGGACGGCCGCCTCGGCGAGCTCCTGAAATGCCGGCCGCCCTGCGCGCCCCTGCCCAGGTGAGCGCTCGGGGGGCGGCGGCGCGCCGGGGTCACCTTGGGCCACGTGCCCCGAGGTCAAGGTCCCCGCGCGCCGCCGCCGCGCGCGTGTGCGCCCTTCGGCCCGGGCGGGGGAGCCGGCCGCTGCACGCCCCGGGCTGGGGACCCCCGCCCCTCAGGACGCCCCTCTTTATTGTAGCGCCCCTCCGAGCTGAGGAGGACCGGCCCGCGGCGCAGGGGCCCCTGACGCGGCAAGGCGAGCCGGCGGCGGAGGACGGCCGGCTCCCCGCGCTCGGCTGGAGGTGCGGCGGGGCGCGGGGGAGCGGGCCACGGCCCGGGCGCGGGGGGCGGCCTGCCCACTGCCTGCTGCCCTTCCTCCACAGCGCGGGGCCCAGGCTCGTGTTCCAGCGGGTGGCCGGCCGGCGGGCCCCGGGCGAGGGCGGCCAGGAGCCCTACACGCCGGCGCACCAGGAGAACGTGCGCTTCGTGTCCGAAGGTACGGGGCGGGCCTCCGGCCGCGGGCCTGCCCTCCGCGGGGCGCGCCGACCCGGCCCGACCGTGCCCCCTCTGCCCGCAGCCTGGCAGCAGGTGCAGCGGCAGCTGGCCGGCGAGCGCGGCCCGAGGCCCGTGCAGTACGTGGAGAGGAGCCCCAACCCGCGGCTGCAGGGTGAGCGCCCGGCGCGGGGGTCCGGGGGGCGGCCGGGGCCGGCTCAGCCCCGCACGGCGCCGCTCAGTGCGCTCAGCCCCGCACGGCCCCGCTCTGCCCGCAGGCTTCGTGCCCATCGACCTGGACGAGTGGTGGGCTCAGCAGTTCCTGGCCCGGGTCACCAGCTGCTCCTAGCCGCGGCGGGACAAGCCGCCCGTGCCAGCCACACCGCAAGTGCCCGCGCTGGAGTCGCGGCCCCGCCGCCGCCGGCGCCCCTCTGTTCGGCTCAATAAAGTCAGAAAGTGCCCGTGCGCCTCGCTTTCCTGGGGGGACGAGAGGGGGTCGGGGGGCGCGGACAGGGGCGCAGGCGGGGTCGGGGGGCGCGGACAACTGGGGGCAGGCGGGGTCGGGGGGCGCAGACGAGGTGGGGGGCGCGGACAGGGGCGCAGGCGGGGTGGGGGGCGCGGACAGGTGGGCGCAGGCGGGGTCGGGGGGCGCGGACAGGTGGGCGCAGGAGAGGTCGGGGGGCGCGGACAGGGCTCAGCTGGAGGACTTGGGTGCTGGAGGGACAGGCTCGGATCCCCGCCCCCCGTCACGTGGGCTGTCCCGCCCCCGTCGCCCGGCAACTGTTGGCAGACGCACCGTGCGTGCGGGGCCGAGCGGGAAGCGCGAACCGTGGCACCGTGGGCCCGGGCGATGGCCGGCGGAGCCGTGGGGGTCGCGGGCGATGGCTGCAGAGCCCCGTGCCCGCCATCTGCTCACTCAGGTGGGCGTGGAGCATGGCGGGGCAGCCGGGCTGACTGCCGCTGACTGCTTCCCTGGGGCCGCAGCTCCTCTGCGGCGTGGGCAGGGACCGCACTGGAGGACAGCGGGCTGCTGAGTGGTGGGAGCACACGGAAGCTGCGCCTATGGGCCGGGCACTGTGCCCAAGCTGAGACACAAGGGGTTGGGCACTAGGTGAGCGGCAAGGAAACCAGTCCATGTGGGAGTGGGCCACATCAGCAGGTCGTTGAGCTGGTCAGCTGTCTTCCTGGCCTGAACCACGGCCCCCACCAACACCCATACAGGTCCGGTTCTGTGTTCATGGAGCATGAGCTGACCCTGGACGGGCAGCTCCAGCTTTGATGACAGCATGGACCTGAGCATCTCTGGTACATCAGCTGGGACCAGAGTCCAGTACCCAGCTCGTCAGTGGTCAGCAGGGAGGGGGTCACCAGGGCCCCCCCACAGGAACTTGGTCTCCATGGTGCCCGACTGCGGCAGCCCAGCCTGGGGATCTCATGCTGGGGTCACCAGGAGGTCCAGCGCCTGCTGTGGAGCCCTACAGGTGAATGAGGCAATCTTCAGCCCCAGCGAGTCCCACTGTGCCACGTGCAGTGAGGATGGTAGCAGGTGAGTGTGGACACTGCCCATTATGGAGCTGGTGATCCAGTTCCAGGGGCTGAACCAGGCACAGGGGCTGCCTAGGGTGGTGGGCTGGTCAGAGGTACGCCACTGAACCTGCTGCAACCTCATGGCTGCCCAGCCGCCACAGGTGGCAGAGGTGCAGGTGCCTGGCGTGGAGCCCCTTGCCCTGCGCCTGAGCTGAGCAGCTGTGAGTGGTGGTGGGCTACGGGGATGGCACGTTTGCCTCTTCAGCCTCTCCCGCACTGCCTTGGAGCTCAAGATGCGCCCCACCATGCCGCAGTCACTGCTGTGCCCTTCTCCATGGACGGTAAGGATGACCAGGGGGCAGCCCAAGCTGACTGCTGGGGTCACAGCATGGTGCGTGTGCTGTGACACATGTAGCCTTGCCCAGGGGCTGGCCACCCCTGCACAGGGGTCACCTTCACAAGCTGAGTGACCACCAGGGAGCCCCAATTTCTGCCCTGCAAAGCACCCGCTGTCAGGTGCCACAGCCTAGCGGGCGGGGAGCGCAGGGGAAGGGACTCCCATGGCTCACCCTCCCTGTAGGATGGACTTTTCAGGGTGCAAGGCATAGACCTGTGGCCAGCAGCCAGCGGGTCAGTGTCTGGGCCTCCAACTGGCTGCGGGACCACTGTGAGCTGCTAGCTTGGCTGAGCTTCCCAGCACTGGCCACCTTGAAAGTAAGCACGGTGGGCCACCCCAGGTGGGTAGGGCTGGTAATGGCCCACAGCCACAGCCCAACTTACCTGCCCATAGGCTCCCAGCCACCTGCCACCCACCCTGGCAGCCTTCTGCCCCTGGGACAGGGCCCTGCTGGCCTGTGTAGGCTTTGGTGCGCACACCGAGCTGGTGTTCTACAGGCTCCACCACCAGCAGGTGTGTGGACCTGGTCCAGCCTGTGGGTATGCAGTGGGAGCCCCTGCAGTCCTGGGGCCTCAGCTGCCTGCCCACAGGTGCTGGAGCGGATCCCTCTGCCCGCCATCGCCATCTCCCTGAGCCTGTCCCACCAAGTCCACCTCATGGCCATCTGCCCAGTCGCTGAGTACCCAGACCCTGCCCAGAGAGGGCCTGGGGGGCCTGGACCCCTCTGCTGGGCTGGTGCCCTGGACCACAGCTGTGCCGTCCACCCACAGAGGGTGCCTTGAGGCTGGTGGGCTGTGCCGTGGGCACCACCCAGGACTTGGCTGGCCACACCGCTGCCATGCACCTGTGTGGAGTCATGCCCTCGGCTGGGATGCGCTTCACTGTGGCTGACAGCCAGATCTTCCTGTGGGAAGTGCTGGGGCAGTGAGGTGCCTGGTATGGTGCAGGACGGGAGGCCAGGCGTCCGGCGCCCTCTGGGCTCCTGATGGCAGCCCACCCGGTTCAGTGAACACTGCTTGCTTGCTGCGTCCCCAGCAGGGCCGGGGTCAGGGAGTCAGGTGGCAGGGCAGGGGTTAGAGCCTGGGGCAGGGGGGCAGGGGGGCAGGGTGCAGGGCAGGGGGTCGGGGCAGAGCAGGGGTTAGAGCCTGGGGCAGGGGGGCAGGGGGGCAGGGTGCAGGGCAGGGGGTCGGGGGCAGAGGGGGGCAGGGCAGCGCCATGGGGCGGGAGCCGCAGTGCCCGCCGCGTCCACCAGGCGACGACGTGTCCACCGGTAGCGCTGCTGCGGCTGCGCGGGTCGGCGCCGGAAGTGCGGGCGAGCAGGCCGGGCCGCCGGTCGGGGTTGCGGGGCCGCCATGAGGCGGGACGTGCGCATCCTGCTGCTGGGCGAGGGTAGGCGGCGGGGCCAGGAGTCGGGGACAGGGCCGGGGGTCGAACAGAGCCGGGGTCGGGGAGCAGGACAGGGGTTCAGAGGACAGGGCCGGGGGTCGAACAGAGCCGGGGTCGGGGGGCAGGGCCTGTCCACCGACCCCTGCTCTGCCTCCCCCCCCAGTCTGGTCCTGCCCTCTGACCTCCTGCCCTGCCCCGCCAGCCCCGGCCCTGACCCCTACTCGCCCACCCCTGTCCTACCCCCCCCAAGTCTGGTCCTGCCCTCTGACCCCCTGTACTGCCCGCCTGCCCTGACCGCCCCACCGCCCCACACAGCCCAGGTGGGGAAGACGTCGCTGATTCTGGCGCTGGTGGGCGAGGAGTTCCCGCAGGAGGTGGGTGCAGTGGGCACGGTGGACAGTGGGAGTGCGGTGGCGCGGTGGGCACAGTGAGCAGTGGAAGCACGTGGGTGCAGTGGGTGCGGTGGGCGCAGTGGGTGCAGTGGGTGCGGTGGACAGTGGGAGCACGTGGGTGTGGTGGGCTCAGCCCCCGGCCTTGGCAGGTGCCTGCCCGCGCCGAGGAGATCACCATCCCCGCCGACGTGACCCCGGAGAGGGTGCCCACGCACATTGTGGACTCCTCAGGTAGCGCCCGCGCTCTGCAGGGGGGTCGCCCCGGCCCAGCGCCCGCGCCCTCAGCGGGTCTCACCCACTTGTCTAGAGGCAGAGCAGACGGCGGAGGAGCTGCAGGAGGAGATCCGTAAGGTGCGGGCTGCTGTCCATCGGGGGTCACCATGACGGGGGCTGCTGTCCATCGGGGGTCGCCATGACCGGGGGCTGCTGTCCATCAGGGTGGCCATGGCCGGGGGTTGCTGTCCTCCCAGGGGGTCACCACAGCACGTGCTCCCACCCCGGCCACCTGGCCGCCTCCCCACAGGCGAACGTGGTGTGCATGGTGTACGACGTCTCGGAGGAAGCCACAATTGAGAAGGTGAGCCGCCTGGGCCCCGCGCTCGCAGTTGCCCAGCCTGGGAGGGGGCTACCTGCTGCCCAGCCTGGGAGGGGGCTGCCCGTTGCCCGCTGCTGCCTTACAGATTCGAACCAAATGGATCCCGCTAGTGAATGCAGAAACAGAGAGGGGGCCCAGGTAATGGCAGGGCCTGGGGGCGGCCAGGCAGGGGCTATGGCTGGGCCCCTCCATGACCACCGGCCTCTCCCCCAGGCTGCCCATCATCCTGGTGGGCAACAAGTCTGACCTGCGTCCTGGGAGTTCGCTGGAGGCTGTGCTGCCCATCATGAGCCAGTTTCCTGAGATTGAGACCTGTGTGGAGGTGGGGGGCACTGTTCTTTGGGGGGCAGCAGGGCCCTGTGCCTTGGGTCTTGGGGGAGGCCCTGTGCCTTGGGTGGGGGGGCCCTGTGCCTTGGGTGAGGGGCAGGAGGGGCCCTGTGCCTTGGGTGAGGGGCAGGAGGGGCCCTGTGCCTTGGGTCTTGGGTGGGGGCACCCTGTGCCTTGGCGGGGGCTCCCAAGCCCAGGCCTGCTCTGCCGCCCCTCAGTGCTCTGCCAAGAGCTTGCGGAATGTCTCGGAGCTGTTCTACTACGCCCAGAAGGCCGTGCTGCACCCCACGGCCCCACTGTATGACACAGAGGCCAAGCAGGTGGGCACTGGCTGCCGCGCCCCCCCGGAAGCCCGCAGGGGCCGAGGCTAAGCCACTCTCCCCACAGCTGCGGCCTGCATGCGTGCGGGCCCTCACCCGGGTCTTCACGCTCTGGGACCAGGACCTGGACCAGGTGCTGAGCGACGAGGAGCTCAATGCCTTCCAGGTGCGCATCGTCCCTTCCCTAGCCGCTGCCCGGCAGTCAGCGGGCTCACTTGGCAATGTCCTTCCCCGGGCAGGCGTCCTGCTTTGGCCGGCCACTGGCCCCACAGGCCCTGGAGGACGTCAAGATGGTGGTGTGCAGGAATGTGGCCAGCGGCGTGCGGGACGATGGGCTGACCCTGGATGGTGAGGCCAAGGACCCTGTGTCTTGTGTGTGAGGGCATGAGCCTGGTGCCATCTTCCTGTGTCCCCGGTGCCACCTCCCTGTGCATGAGGGGCCGCTGTGCCCGGTTCCAGCCCCTGCCTCCCTCACAGGCTTCCTCTTTCTCAACACACTGTTTGTCCAACGTGGTCGGCATGAGACCACATGGACCATCCTGCGCCACTGTGGCTACGGGGATGACCTTCAGCTGACCAACGACTACCTCTTCCCGCCGTGGGTGTCCAGGGTCCCCAGCCGGATTCCATGGGGATGGCAGAGGGGTGTGCCTGGTACAGTGAAACAGACCTGTCCCTCCTGTCCGCCAGGCTGCCTGTGCCCCCCGGCTGCAGCACGGAGCTCAGCCACCTCGGCCACCAGTTTGTGCAGAGAGCCTTTGAAAAGCACGACCAGGTGGGCCCCCCGCCTGCCCCAGGTCCTCCCGGACACCCCCAGCCCCCTGCCTGCCCTAAACCTCCTGGACACCCCCAGCCCCACCTTCACCACCACCCTGCACCTGTAGGACCAGGATGGTGCCCTCTCACCCGCCGAGCTGCACAGCCTCTTCAGCGTCTTTCCTGAAGCCCCCTGGGGGCCTGGGTTTCCGGGCTCCATCCGTACAGAGGCTGGGCACCTGGGGCTGCGAGGCTACCTGTGCCAGTGGGCGTGAGTACAGCAGCCCCGCCCCAAGCCCCGCCCCTGAGCCTCTCCCTACCCTGATGTCATGGTGTACCACCCTGCTCCCAGCCTGGTGACCTACCTGGATGTGCGTCGTTGCCTCGGGCACCTGGGCTACCTGGGCTACCCTACGCTCTGTGGGCCACACTCGCAGGCACAGGCTATCACAGGTGAGTGCCTGTGGCCGTCCCCAGGCTCCATTCCCTGGCCGGTGATGCCCTCACCCAGTTTGGTCTTTGCAGTCACCCGGGAAAAGCGGCTGGACCAAGAGAAGGGGCAGACGCAGCGGAACGTCCTTCTATGCAAGGTGCTAGGGGCCGCGGGCGTGGGCAAGTCAGCCTTCCTGCAGGCTTTCCTGGGCCGCGGCCTGGGGGTGAGTGTGCCCAGCGAGACCAGGGCCTGGGGGTGAGTGTGCCCAGCGAGACCAGGGCCTGGGGGGGAGTGTGCCCAGCCAGACCAGGGCCTGGGGGGGAGTGTGCCCAGCCAGACCAGGGCCTGGGGGGGAGTGTGCCCAGCCAGACCAGGGCCTGGGGGGGAGTGTGCCCAGCCAGACCAGGGCCTGGGGGGGAGTGTGCCCAGCCAGACCAGGGCCTGGGGGGGAAGTGTGCCCAGCCAGACCAGGGCCTGGGGGGGAAGTGTGCCCAGCCAGACCAGGGCCTGGGGGAGGGACCAGGACAGCGCCTCAGGGCCGTCTTTCCCCAGCACCCAGAGATTCCCAAGGAGCCCCCTGCCTACGCCGTGGACATCGTGCAGGTGCATGGGCAGGACAAGTACTTGATTGTGAGTGTTCTGATCCAATGAGGCTCTGGACACATGGACACACACACACATACAATGCAGGATGCACAGGCAGACACACACACAGGACTTAGGGACACACACATGCAGGGCTCATGGACACACATGCAGGGTGCGCAGGCAGACACACACACATACAGGACCCTGCTGAGGCCCCTGTCTGCCCCAGCTCTGCGAGGTCAGTTCTGAGAGCCCGCTGGACGCCAGCTGCGATGTCGCCTGCCTCCTGTTTGATAGCAGTGACCCTGTGTCCTTTGCACACTGCGCCCACCTCTACAAGGCAAGTGTCCCGGGGGGGAGCTGCTGTGGCATCCTGTTGCCCGCTCTCACTTCTCACTCCTCCCTCCTACAGCACCATTACATGGACGGGCAGACGCCTTGCCTCTTCATCTGCTCCAAGGCCGACCTGCTGGGGGGCGCTGCTGGCCCTGGCGTGGCGCCCGCTGAATTCTGCCGCCGCCATCGGCTGCCGGCCCCCACCCCTTTCTCCTGTGCTGGCCCCGGCCCGCCCAACCCAGCTGCCTTCTCTCAGCTCGCCATCATGGCCACCTTCCCGTGGGTACCCCCGGTTGTCCCCGGGCTGGGGACGCTGGCTGGGCCAGGGCTGCCCTGAGATTCTCTCTCGCCCACAGGCACCTGCTGCAGGCAGAGCCAGGCCCCTCCTGCCGCTGGCTCCGGGACCTGCTATGCATCGTGGGGGCCGCCATGGTCGCTGTCCTTGGCTTCTCACTCTTCAGGGTCCTCAGGAGCCGATGAGGGCCCCCCCCCAGCTCCTCGCAGGACCCCATCTCGGCTTAGCACAGTGGTCCCCCAGGGCAGTGGGACTGCAGATTGTGCCTGTCCTGGATCTGGGCACCCCCACTCTCTAACCTCTGGTCCCACAGCTGCCTTTCCAGGGTGCTGCCTGTTACGGCCAGCCGCACGAGGGACACGAGGAAGGGTCCCAGGGATTGAGGCACCGACCGGAGACAGGGATGGTGGAAGTCTCTCTCCGAAGCCTTTCTTGCCTTCTCTCTTGACCTTTCACCTACTTCTTGTTTGCGCTTTACCCCACACCCTCATTAACGCAGATTGGCTACAGCTGAGACCAGGGACTTCTAGCCCCAAGCCCACTGCCTGTAGTGCTCGGCTTAACCAGTGCTAGTCAACTCCTTAGCCCACAGCAGCTGCCCACTCCCCCTGTCCCCAGGCAGTCAGGGCCAGACACCTGTCGCAGGTCACAAGATTAAACTTTGCTTCCTTCCTCTTCTGTCTCGGTCTTTGAAACACGTCCGTCCTGCTGAGGGGTGCACACCCCCTGACTCCGTGCCACCCCAACCCCGTACCCCTAGGCTTCTGCTGCATGGCCCCTTGGTGCCTGGAAGGGACGGCTCTGGCCCAGGGAGCCCTGAAGTGGTACAGTCTGGGTGCTCACTGGGCTGACGTCACTCTGCTGGGTCTGTCTGAGGCCCAGAGTGCCCCCAGCCCCCCAGCCATCCCTCAGACCCAAGCCCTGATGAAGAGGGTGGATGAGCGGGGCGCTGCCTGGGGGAGTTCCAGTGTTGACTCTGCTGCACAGGGTGTCTTTCTCAGGCCACCCAGATGAGCAGCCACTGGTCAAGGCCTGTTCTGTCTCCCTTGGGGCAGTGGCCAGTGGACCTGATGCCTTCAGACCCTGTTCTATGGCAGCTGGGCCTGGGGCTTGCAGCCCGGGGACAGCGGCCCTCCTGGCCACCCACAGCAGTAGCCACAGGGTTTGGATCAACCCTGGGAGCCTCCCGCAGGCCTGCCCCTTGGGGCTGTCCCCTCCCCATCTTCTGGCACCCCTGTCCTGCTGCAGGAGTGGGGGTGGGGCCGCTGGGCTGAGCCGCAGCACAGTGGGGGGCGCAGCAGGGTCGCAGGCTTCCTGCCTCGGTCCCCCAGACCCTCACCGCCAGAGCGGGGGCGGCTCCCTGCCATGGTGCCTGTCCCGAGGCAGCGGCCGGCGCAGGGCGTGCGTCCTCGCGCGCAGGGCGCGCGTGAGCCTCGGCGGCGCGCGGGGCGGGCTGGCGGCTCTGACGCGGCGGAGTGCGGCGCCGAGCGGGCGGAGCGGCGGCCGGGCGGAGCGGAGCGGTCTGCAGCGCAGCCCCTCCCGGCCGAGCCGCGGACCCCGGCCCCAGGCCCAGCCTGGCTCTATGGACAGGAGCTCGCTGCTGCAACTCATCCACGAGCAGGTGCGGGGCCGCCGCGGGGAGTCTCCCGCCGCTGCGGGCCGGGAGGGGCCTCGGGAGACGCGCGGCGGGCCCGGCCCCCTCCCCAAGCCGCCTCCTTGCACGACCTTGCCCTGAAAGCCCCGGAAGGGCAGGCTCGGCTGCGGGAGCAGGGCGGTGCGGTCCTCAGCGGGCAGGACCCTCCTCAGGCCCGGCTCCCCTCCCCACAGCTGGACCCTGACAACACGGGTTTCATCGGGGCAGACACCTTCGCCGGGCTGGTGCACAGCCATGAGCTGCCCCTGGATCCCGCCAAGCTGGACATGCTGGTGGCCCTGGCCCAGAGCAACGAGCGGGGCCAGGTCTGCTACCAGGAGCTCGTGGACCTGGTCAGTGCTGCGGCGGCGGGGTGGGCGGGCCAGGGCGGGCGCGAGTGCCGTGGAAGGGGACGCCACGCACTCGGCCTGCCTCCCAGATCAGCAGCAAGCGCTCCAGCAGCTTCAAGAGGGCCATCGCCAACGGGCAGCGCGCGCTGCCCAGGGACGGGCTGCTGGACGAGCCGGGGCTGGGCTTCTACAAGCGCTTCGTCCGCTACGTGGCCTACGAGATCCTGCCCTGCGAGGTGGACCGCCGCTGGTACTTCTCCCGGCACCGCAGCTGCCCGCCCCCCGTGTTCATGGCCTCCGTCACCCTCGCCCAGGTGGACCAGCCCACCCCGCCCCCTCCCCTCGCCGCAGCCCCCTGGCCGCTGGCCTTGGCCGGCCCTAAAGGGTCGTGTCCCCAGATTGTGGTGTTCCTGTGCTACGGGGCGCGGCTCAACAAGTGGGTGCTGCAGACCTACCACCCCGAGTACATGAAGAGCCCCCTCGTGTACCACCCGGGGCACCGCGCGCGCGCCTGGCGCTTCCTCACCTACATGTTCATGCACGTCGGGTGAGCGGGGCCGCTGCCCGAGGGCGGGGGGCACTGGGGGGCGCCCAGGCCGGTGACCCGCCGCTCCCCCCGCCCAGCCTGGAGCAGCTGGGGTTCAACGCGCTGCTGCAGCTGATGATCGGGGTGCCCCTGGAGATGGTGCACGGCCTGCTGCGCATCAGCCTGCTCTACCTGGCCGGCGTGCTGGCAGGTGAGCAGGGGCGCGGGCGCGGGCTGGCCTCGCGGGTGCCCTGCGTGCTCAGCCCGCCTCGTCCGCAGGCTCGCTGACCGTCTCCATCACCGACATGCGGGCGCCCGTGGTGGGGGGCTCCGGCGGGGTCTACGCGCTGTGCTCGGCGCACCTGGCCAACGTCGTCATGGTAAACGGGCCGCTGCAGGGTGGGGCCTGCGGGCGCGGGGGCGGCGGGCCGGCTCACGGCCCGGGTGCCCCCTCAGAACTGGGCCGGGATGCGGTGCCCCTACAAGCTGCTGCGCATGGTGCTGGCCCTGGTGTGCAGTGAGTAGCGGGCCCGGGGGCGGGGGCGGGCCCCGGGCGCGGACGGGCGCCCCCCAGCTGCCGCCTCCCTCCGCAGTGAGCTCGGAGGTGGGCCGCGCCGTGTGGCTGCGCTTCTCCCCGCCGCTGCCGGCCGCCGGCCCGCAGCCCAGCTTCATGGCGCACCTGGCGGGGGCGGTGGTGGGGGTCAGCATGGGGCTCACGATGCTGCGCAGCTACGAGGAGCGCCTGCGGGACCAGTGCGGCTGGTGGGTGGTCCTGCTGGCCTACGGCACCTTCCTGCTCTTCGCCATCTTCTGGAACGTCTTCGCCTACGACCTGCTGGGCGCCCACGTGCCCCCTCCGCCCTGACTGCACCCCTGCCTGCACGTTTGTCCCGCGCGAGGGGGAGGAGACCCCAGGAGAACCGCCCCCCCAACTTGCGGCCTGAGCCTTTTTGCAGAATAAATAAATATTTTACACGGCGCTGTGGCCCCCTGGCCTCGGAGGGTCCTCTGCCCCAGAGCCCGGGAGGGGTGTGTGCGGCAGCTTGGGCCTGGACCGCGCATGTCCTCCCGGCTGCGGTCTGGAGGGCGCTGCCCGGCACAGCCTGCCGGTGCCCACGCCGACACACTTGGCGCCACCATGACGGGGTGAAGGGAGCCGTGCGCTTGCAGGGACGGGGTGAGGAGGGGTGAGGGGAGTCGTGCGCTTGCAGGGACAGGGTGAGGGAAGCCAGGCGCTTGCAGGGACGGGGTGAGGAGGGGTGAGGGGAGCGGGCGCTTGCAGGGACAGGGTGAGGGAAGCCAGGCGCTTGCAGGGACGGGGTGAGGAGGGGTGAGGGGAGCGGGCGCTTGCAGGAACGGGGTCAGGACGGGGTAAGGAGGGGTGAGGGAAGCCAGGCGCTTGCAGGGACGGGGTGAGGGGAGCCAGCCGCTTGCAGGGACGGGGTCAGGACGGGGTAAGGACGGGGTAAGGAAAGGTGAGGGGAGCCGGGCATTTGCAGGGATGGGGTGATGCGCGCTCTGCCGGCAGGAGGCGTGGCTTGCAAGCCCCCCCCCGTCCTCCGCGCACGCGCGGCCCCGCCCCTACAGCCGGAAGTTCCGGGCTGGGTCGGGGCGCGGGCTGCGGGCGGCCCCGGGGCGCGGAGCCCGCAGCGGAGCCCAGGCCGGGCCGCGCAGCGCCATGAAGGGCAAGGAGGAGAAGGAGGGCGGCGGCCGGCTAGGCGGTGGCAGCCCGGACAAGAGCCCGAGCGCGCAGGAGCTGAAGGAGCAGGGCAACCGCCTGTTCGTGGGCCGCAAGTACCCGGAGGCGGCGGCCTGCTATGGGCGCGCCATCGTGAGCGCGGGGCGGAGGACGAGGGGGCGGAGGGCGGGCGTGTCGTGCGCAGGGCTGGGGGGCTCATGGGGGAGCCGGGGCAGGGCTGGGGGCGTCAGGGGGCGCAGGGCTCATGGGGGCGTCGGGGGAGCAGGGTTCATGGGGGTGTCAGGGATCGCAGGGCTCATGGGGGGCATCGGGGGCGCAGGGTCGGGGCTCAGGGCTCATGGGGACTTGGGGGGGGCGCAGGGCTCTTGGGGGGGAGGCGGGGGGCGCAGGACTCCTGGGGGGAGTCGGGGGACGCAAGGCTCATGGAGACTTGGGGGGCGCAGGGCTCATGGGGGGAGCCGGGGGGGCACAGGGCTCATGGGGCAGTCGGGGTCGCAGGGTTGGGGCCTCAGGGCCCAGGGGACTTGCAAGGGGCGCAGGGCTCTTGGGGCAGTCGGGGGCGCAGGGTTGGGGCCTCAGGGCCCAGGGGACTTGCAAGGGGCGCAGGGCTCATGGGGACTTGCAGGGGGCCGGGCACGGGCTGCCTCCTCACGAGCCGCCGTCCGCAGACGCGGAACCCGCTGGTGGCCGTGTACTACACCAACCGCGCGCTGTGCTACCTCAAGATGCAGCAGCTGGAGCCTGCGCTGGCCGACTGCCGCCGTGCGCTGGAGTTGGACGCACAGTCGGTGAAGGCGCACTTCTTCCTGGGCCAGTGCCAGCTGGAGATGGAGAGCTACGATGAGGCCATCGCCAACCTGCAGCGAGGTGCGCCCTCCACCCGCGTGCCCGCCGCCGCGCGCCCCAGGCCCTGCTTGACGCGCCCGTGCCCCCACTCCAGCCTACAGTCTCGCCAAGGAGCAGCGCCTTAACTTTGGCGACGACATCCCCAGCGCCCTCCGCGTCGCCAAGAAGAAGCGCTGGAACAGCATTGAGGAGCGGCGCGTGCAGCAGGAGAGCGAGCTGCATGCCTACCTGGCCAGGCTCATCGCGGCCGAGCGTGACAGGTGCGCCCCCTGCCCCCAGACACTCCCCGAGTTGACAGCTCCAAGGTTTATTAAGACCCCGGCCCGTCCCCAGGGAGCTGCAGGAGTGCCAGCGCAACCACGAGGGCGAAGACGACGATGGCCATGTCCGCGCCCAGCAGGCCTGCATCGAGGCCAAACACGTGAGGGGCTGGGGGTGGGAGTGCCCAGCCGGATGGGGGTGGCCCGTGGGGAGGCCCCGTGCCCAGCCCACGCACGGTGCTCGCTTCTTCCCAGGACAAATACATGGCTGACATGGAGGAGCTCTTCTCCCAAGTGGACGAGAAGCGGAAGGTGAGGCCCGGAGCCTTAGGGGAGGGGCTGGCAGCGGGGCAGGGGGCAGGCTGCCCAGGCCTCACGCCCACCCCTCCCCCACGTGCCTCAGAAGCGCGACATCCCGGACTATCTGTGTGGCAAGATCAGCTTCGAGCTGATGCGGGAGCCGTGCATCACGCCCAGTGGCATCACCTATGACCGCAAGGACATTGAGGAGCACCTGCAGGTGGGGGCAAGGACGTCGTGGGGGGCTCTTGGGTCGCTGCCAGGAGCACCCCAGGTGAGGGCTTAGTGTCTCCTGGCCTGTCCTGCAGCGTGTGGGCCACTTTGACCCGGTGACCCGGAGCCCCCTGACCCAGGAGCAGCTCATCCCCAACCTGGCCATGAAGGAGGTCATTGACGCCTTCATCTCGGAGAACGGCTGGGTGGAGGACTACTGAGCGGCCCCAACCTGCTGCCGCTGCTGGGGCCTGGGGCAGGAGGACTACTGAGCGGCCCCAACCTGCTGCCGCTGCTGGGGCCTGGGGCAGGGGGGTGGGAGGGTGGAGGCTGTCCCTGCAATAAAACGTGAGCACCACCCAGCCCTGACCGTGCGGCCCCACTACCCCAGAAAGGTGGAGATGAAGACGGTGGTTTCCAGGTTGAGCGTGGCGTGCCACCAACGGTCAGGGAAGTAGAGCACCTGTCAGGGACCATGGCATCGGCTGGGTGCTGGTTGCCCACCAGCCCCCTGCCTGCTGCCCACTGACCTCTCCAGCTGTGATGGTGCACTCAAGTGGCTGGGCAGACGAAGGTAGGCCTGGGTACGTGTCCCGGAGCCAGGCCAGCGTGGTCTTGTTGGGGTGGAAGTGGGGCGTCTGCCCCGGTGGGTAGAGGAACCAGCGCTGCCCAGAGGGGTGGCAGGGTCAGTGTGCTGTGCTCCGCCCGCCCGCCGTGCCCTGCCCTGCCCTGCTGACCTTATGGCCATAGATCACCTCCGAGTACCCAGGCCCGTGCCAGTGAAAGGGCACCCCGGTGCCGGCTCCTGCAGGTGGGGAATGGGTGCTGAGCTCTGGGCACCCGGGCACAGCCAGCCCCTGCCGCCAAGGCACACACCTGCAATCCCGAAGCTGTAGGCAGGCACGGTGCCCGGCAGCCCGTACGGGGGTGGGACATAGTGCCGGAAGAGCGAGGCCCACTCGGTGAAGTTGTTGTCCCCGAAGAAGTAGAGGGTGTCTGCGCGGTAGGTCGGGGCAGCTCAGCTCGGGCCTGTGCCCTGCTGGTTCCACACCCGGCCGCCCCGCAGTCTCACCATTGCCCAGGGACGCGGGGTCCTGCGGCCCCAGCATTCGCTCCACGTACTCCCGGAAGGGCAAGTCCACTGCGGAGAGGGCGCCGGTCAGGTCCGCGCGGGCCGGGGGGGGGGCCGAGGGCCGGGCGCGGGGCGCTCACCTTTCCGGTATGAGTAGGTGTTGGCTGTGCTCAGCCGGACCACGCGGTCCCCAAAGGCGGCCAGCAGCTCCTGGCGGGCGCACAGGGCGCGGAACTTCTGCGGGGAGAGCGCGCGGCTCAGGGGCGCCCCGCCCCGGCAACCCACAGCCTGCCGCCCGCCGCCGCACTCACCGCGTTGTCCGTGAGCCCGCGCAGCACCACGGGCCTCTGGAAGGCGTAGCTGCAAGGCGGGAGGCGCGGTCAGCTGGGCCCGGCAGCCCGGCGCCCCCCAGGACCGCGCGCCCACCTACCGCTGCACGAACTCGGCGTAGGAGAGGTCGGCGCGGCGCTCCACGGTGCAGCGCTCCTCGGCCGGCGGCCCCGGGACGCCCCTCCGCCTGCCGGACGGCCGGGTCAGCCTGGCCAGCCCCGCGCCCGCCAGCCCCTCGCCAGCCCCCGGCCCCGCCGCTCACCAGCCGCCGTCCCCGGCCGCCGCTCCGCGCAGCGCCAGCAGCGCCCCGAGCGCCAGCAGCAACGGCCCCGCCGCCATGGTCCCCGCCGCGCGGCACGCCGGGAGCTCGGGGCCCGGAAGCGGCCGGTTGCCATGGCGACGCCCCAGCGCATCCCTCCCCCTCCCCGCCGGCGACAGCAGCGACACAGACAACTTGTGGATTTCGTAGGGATTTATCAGGAGTACTCGCACAGGTGGCCACAGCCGGCCGGGCACTGCGAGCTGCCCTCCAGCCACTTCATGATGTGCTGCAAGTGGCCGCCATGGCTGCAGCCCTGGCACCACACGAACAGGCCCTTGACCACGTGGTGGCAGACGGCGCACGTGCTGGCGCAGCGGTGGCACCTGCGGGCGGGAGGGTGCTTGTGGGCGTCGGGCTCGGGCTGGGACCCCCGTGACCCCAGGGGCGCTCACCCCGCACCTGTCACAGACCCAGCCACGGCTGCTCATGGGCCGCTTGCAGTGGCTGCAGTTGACGTGCAGTGTGGTGGAGGCCTGGTTGAGGCAGCTGATGGCCCGGCTGGTGCTCAGCTTGACCACCTCGTTGGACACGTTCCAGAGCCGGAAGCGCTGCAGCAGGTCCACGTAGGATGTGTACCAGTGCTCCTGGGGGCGGAGGGGGGGGCTGCAGGAGGGCGCGGGCAGGGCCGGGCTGCAGAGGACCCCCTCCGGGCGCCCCCGAGCCCCCGCACCTGTGTCTGCTCGTCAATGTCTTTGCGCACGCGCTCACCCAGCACAATGAGCACGGACACGGCCATCTGCACGTCGCCCCCCTCCGCATAGAAGTGCAGCATGTCCCGCACCAGCACCCCAAAGAAGTCGGGGGGCAGCCGGCTGTCATACAGCGCATGGGACACAGACAGCAACGAGAAGGTGTCCGCAGGGGCCAGGGAGGCCGCGTCCGCCTCGCTGCCGCTCACGTGTGGGGACTCAGCCTTGTCCTGCAGCTGCTCTGGCCCCGGTGGCGTGTCCACAATCTCGTGGCGCAGTGGGAAGGCCTCCTGCGGCAGCACGTACTCGGGGTCCTCGGCTGCGGGGAGGCAATGCCTGAGCCCCAGGCCTGCCTCACCCCTGCCCCACCCCCAGCTGCAGCCCTGCCGGCTCACGGTGTGCGTGTTCAGGGTCCAGCAAGTACAGCTCCTCCTCCTCGCCCTCAGCATCACCCAGCAGGTAGTCGGCCGGCACGTCGCTGCCCTCCGTCTCCTCGTTGTCTGCTGAGGGAGGGTGGGAGGATGTTGGGGTGGCCCTGAGCCCCGCAGGCAGCACCCTGGCGCCTCCCGGCTGCCTACCCTCGTTGGTGAGCAGTGTGGCTGACGAGTCAAGCAGGGCCGTGTCACTCCGGGCATCTCCCTTGCTGCGGTCCAGCCGCGTCTCGCTGCCCAGCCCCGGGGCCACATCTTTCAGGTTGAAACTGGGGGTGGAGAGGTGGCTGGGTGCTGGGGCCCTGTACCCCTGCCCAACCCAGCACCCAGCCAACCCTGCCGCAGGATCCACCTGTTCAGGAGCGGCAGTCCACAAGTGCTACTCTTGCCCACGCTATGGTTGACGCTGGCGGCGGGCACTGGCCCCGGGCTGCAGTAGATGATCCGCAGCATGGTCCACGTCTGTGCCACCTGGCGATGGCACCAACACTCACAGGACAGAGAAACCTCAGGGCTGAGAGGAGCTGGCTACACCCCAGGCCCATGGACGCACCTGGTTACGGCCTAGCTCCCGTGCCACCTTGGCATTGTGGTCACAGAGCTCGGCCAGCGGCCGGCCAGTGAGAGCATAGCGCTCGGCCGTGTCCACGAACCAGTGCATGCCACCGGCTGCAGGCTCTGTCTCAAAGACGCTGAGGGCACTGGAGGCCAGGCCCGAGAAGGGCTCAGTGGAATCCAGCTTGCGCTTGAAGAAGATAGGGGGGCGCCGGTCACCGGCATAGGGCCTGCGCCCCCCATCAGTGGTCACCAGGCTCTCCTTGGCAGCAAAGGCCAGGTCCCCAAAGAGGCCATAGCAGAGGCCCTCGGGGTTGGCGCGCTCCACAGGTTGGCTGGCATCACGGAACAGGTGCTGGCACAGCGTGCTGTCCTTAGAGCCCGACAGCAGAAAGCACGGGTCGTGCGGGTGGCGCCAGGCGATGCCAGTAGTCACGTCACGGTGCTCCTCGAACATGGCGGCCGGCACAAAGGGGCGCCGCACATCCCACACGTAAATGTTGTGGTCCACCATCATGGAGCAGGTGGCCAGGTGGTGGCGGAACTCGGGCCTCCACTTGACGCGGGCCACGGAGGCGATGGTCTGCACGCAGTGCGTCTCCTTGGCCCGGGGCGTGCTCATGTCCCAGACCTTCACCATCTTGTCCCGCCCACCTGTGGCCAGCCAGCCCCTGTGGGAGCCCGTCCAGGCCCTCAGTGATGGGCCCTGGGACTCCACTCGGGAGGCAGGGAGGAGGTCCCCACCGCACAGCCCCTTCCCGCCCTGGTGCGCGGCCCCACCTGTCCTCGGGGTGCCAGTCGCAGCAGAAGACGGGCCCGTTGTGGGCTGTGAACATCCTCTCGCAGCGGTCTGGGCGCCGGATGTCCCACAGCTGCACGTTGCCGTTCTCAAAGGTGGACGCGAAGGTGAAGTAGTCGCGAATGCTGAACTGGACGTCACGCACGCTCTCGGACTGTCCTGCAGTGGGCAGCCGGCAGGGGAGTGGTCAGCGCGCTGCACCCACCCAGGACCCCCCAGAGCTGCCCTAGGTCAGTGGCGGGGGAGGGGAGGCTCACCCGAGAAGGTGCTGACCGAGTCTTTGCGGCGCAAGTCAAAGCACTTCATGAAGCCGTCCTGGGACCCGCTGAGCAGCACGTGGGCCTCTGTGGGATGGAAGCAGACCTTGTTCACCGTGCGCTTATGCTCTGTGAACAGCTGGTCCTGTTTGTTGCGGGACGGCCTGCCCAAGTTCCACGTGACCACCACGCCGTTGGTGGCAGCCGTGGCCAGCAGGTTCTCATCCATTTGGTGCCAGACCACGTCGGCACAGCTAAGGTTGAGTGAGGGCTTGCGGCCTACACGCAGGTTGAGCCTCTCCACGAAGCCCTCCTCCTCAATGGCATAGATCTTGAAGATGCTTCGGCCAGCCACCACCACCTGCGCTGCATCCCGGCACACGCTGATGGCGTTGGCTGGCGCGTCCAGGTGGCAGTGCATGGTGTGGCCCGTCAGCGTGCCGCCACCCAGGGCCGTGGTCACGCGGGACATCTTCTCCATGGCCGCACCCCGGGTGCCCCCCCAGAGCTGGGCAGTCAGGTACAGAAATCAGTACTGTGTCACTCAGCCAGGCATTCGCTTAACTGTCAACCAACCCCAGCAGGGGGTCAGGCCCCAGTCTGCAAAATCTCAAGGGAGACAAGGGCTCAGGCGACGGGGGGGGGGGGGGGGGGGGGGAAGACTCCGAGGACCGAGCCGCCAGGGACAGGGGGACCCCCGAGGACCGAGCCGCCAGGGACGGGGGACCCCGAGGACCGAGCCGCCAGGGACAGGGGGGACCCCGGGGACCGAGCCGCGGGGACAGGGGGACCCCGGGGACCGAGCCGCGGGGACAGGGGGACCCCGGGGACCGAGCCGCCAGGGGCAGGGGGACCCCGAGGACCGAGCCGCCAGGGGCAGGGGGACCCCCGAGGACCGAGCCGCCAGGGACGGGGGACCCCGAGGACCGAGCCGCCAGGGACAGGGGGGACCCCGGGGACCGAGCCGCGGGGAGACGGGGGACCGAGGACCGAGCCGCCAGGGACGGGGGACCCCGAGGACCGAGCCGCGGGGAGACGGGGGACCGAGGACCGAGCCGCCGGGGGACGGGGGGACCAAGGACCCAGTCGCCAGGCGAAGTTCCGGGCCGGCGATCAGCGCTTCCTCTAGGAGGCACCGCTGCCGGAAGCCGGCCGTCGTTCCCGCCCCCCTCGCCGGAAGCGGGCGCGGGGTGCTTCGCCCACGACACAAAGGTTCCGGAGGAGATCGCCGTGGCGCCGCTCAGTTCGGGCGCGGTTTTCTCCTCAGGATCGGGATGTCTGGGCTCATTCGGACGCGTCCCGCTGTGGTTCTGAATGCTCCCCCCAAGGAAGACGTCCTGGAGGGTCCACTCCGCTGGGCAGTGGGCAGGCCACCCCTTCCCCCGGGGCCCCTCGTGTCCAGCGCCCTGCCATCGTGCCACGACCTCAAAGCAGTCCCAGGCCCGTGTTCTTACAACGATTTTAATATATATATTTTTATAAACAGGTCACGTGATAAAATAGCACAAGAAACACTTACCAAATATAAGGTTATATCTTCGGCATATACAGGAGAATGCGGTCGTTTATGTACAATAAGAAAATGGTGGGGGCTCGGTTTGGTTCTCTCTCCCCAGGCCCTCCTCCGACGGTCGGTGGAAACGTCACAGCTTCAGGCGCCCCCCTGTCGGCCGGACCTCGGCCCACTGGGGCATCTTTGGGCTGCAGAGCCTGTCGGCTGCAACAGCATCTCGCTCTCGCTCTCTCACTCACTCTCGCTCTCTTGCTCTCTGGAAACTGGTCACTCAGCCAGGTTCAGGGCAGCCCTGGGTGCACCAGGACTGAGTGCGCACACTGCCTCTCCTGGGGGTCCCGGCTGGGATGGAAGGGGGTCCCAGCCCCCTCCCTGGCAATGGCGGAGATGCGTCCATGTGCCCCGGGACATTGGGGTCAGGGGTGGAATAGAACACAGCAGGGCCCGCTTGGGCAGGCAGGGGTGCAAGAGGCAAGGACAGGGTGAAGTTGCAGGCTGGGATGGCCACTGGAAGATGGGAATGGCTGGTCAGACCTGCCCAGGGCACCCAGCAGCTGGTCCTGATGGAGCCGGTGTGTATTCCAACGCGACCCTCAGCTGTCTGTCCCTCTCCAGGCCGGCCTGGCCAGGGCTGCTGGAGGTGTGGAGCAGCCCCAGGCACGGCGGCAAGGCCCCGCGAGTGCAGGAGCACGTGCTGCCCAGTCGTGGCCTGGGGGCGCGAGCAGCTGGACGGGGCTCTTCGGCAGACCATGGCTCTGGCACTGACCTGTCCCCCTTACACACCTTGGCTGGGGTAGAGGGCTCCAGGCGCAGTGCAGTGAAGATGCGGGAAGCCCTTGGGGCTCTTCCAGGCCCCTCGGGGTTCTGGAGGAGCCCAGCACCCCTCAGTCCCCCTGGGCCCTGCCCGGGGTGGGGGATGGCACGGAGACAACGCGGGGCAGGGGGTGTCGGTGGTGGCACGGGAAGGCGTTAGGGAGGCTCAAAGCCGGGCGCCGCCTCGGGCGGGCAGGCGGAGGGGCGCGGCGGGGCAGGCGTGCAGTGCGGGCGCGAGGGGCATGCAAAGTCCCCGAGCGAGCGTCGTGCGTGGGGCGGTCCTGCCGGCCGCCCCTGCCCGCGGCGAGGCGAGGCAGGGCCCGGGGGACCCCGTGGGGCGCGCGTGGCGAGTTCCCGCGCGCTACTCGATGACGAGGCAGCGGGGCAGGTGCTGCGAGAAGTACTGGAAGAGTTCGGGCGTGGCCCCCGGGCAGTTGGTCAGCTCCAGCTCCTCCAGCTCCTGCAGCTGCGCCAGGCCGGAGAGCCCCGCAGCGGTGAGCAGCGGGCAGCCTGCGGAGAGCGGGGGCGGCGGCTCAGTGCGCGCGTCTGCGCCCACGGTGGGCCACGGGCGCGCGCGCAGAAGCCGGGCTCACCTGCCAGAGACAGCAGCCGCAGGCTCCTCATGGCCAGCAGGTGCTTCAGCCCGAAGTCCTGCACCTGGACGGAGGAGCAGGGGCGTTCGTGATTTCCACTCGCGCCGGGGCGGGGGCGCGGGGTTCTAAGTGAGGTTTCCCAGCCCCTCTCCGGGCAGGCAAGTGCGTGCCTGGGGAGCCCTGAAAGGCGCCTGTCGGAGGAGGCCGCTGGGTGCAGAGGCGCCCCCGCCTCCCCGCCTGCTCCCGGGTCCCCCGTACCTGGCAGCACCATCGCAGGTAGAGACTGCGGAGAGACGACATGGTGGACAGGTAGCTGAGGCCGGTGTCGGTGATGCGAACGCACCTGCGGGTGCAGCACACGGGCCCTGCCCACCTGACACCGCCTGGGTCCGCCCCTCAACTCAGGCCTCCCCCTTTTCCGCGGCTGTGTTCCTCGCGGCTCCTTCCGCCCCGTCCCTCTCCCGCAGCCAGCTGCGCACCTGTCCAGCACCAGCTCCTCCAGGCGGTGCAGGTCGCAGGCCACGTACTCCAACGCCATGTCGGTGATACGCGGGCACCAGGAGAGGTCGAGGCTGCGCAGCTTGCGCAGGTTCTCGGCCACGAGCTCCACGCCGTCGTCCGTGACCTTGGAGCAGCCTGACAGACTGAGTGCTGTGAGGTTGGGCAAGCTGTGCACCACGTTGACCACGCCGTGGTTTGTGATCTCCCAGCAGGAGAGCAGGCGCAGCGTGTGTGTGCTGTGACCCTGGCGCGCTGTGAAGTAAGCCAGTGCCGTGTCCGTCACGTGGTAGGCCTGCAGGCTCAGTTCGGCCAGGTTGGGCAGCAGCTGTGATATGGCCGCGATGGCGTCGTCAGCCACATTGATGCAGTCGCTCACGCTCAATGAGGTGATGCGTGCACTCAGACTGGACCACAGCCCTGCCTCAGTGAAGTCGTTGCAGCCGGACAGCTCCAGGCGTACGACCCCTTGCATCTGCTCTAGCATGACCTGTAGGAGTGGGGGGTGCGGCCGCAGGCGAGGCAGGTTAGGGGCATGTCCCCCTGCCCCTCAGGGCACCGCTGCACCTGCCCGGGCAAGGGGAGGGAGAGGGGCCCCAGGGCCAGGGTGAGCCCCTTGATCCCTTATCCCCCAGCATCCTCCACACACACCCCCGTCCCCAATGTGCTCCCTGCCAGCTTCAGCAGCCACAGATCTGAGGTACTGCATCACTTTGCACTTTGTACCAAGTCCCCCAAGGGCCTCGTCAAGCCTGCTCCCCCTCAGGGTGGCTGACGCCCACACACACACCCTGTCCCGACCAGCCCCTGGGGTGCACCTCAAGGCCGGCATCAGTGATGGTGGAGCGCTTCAGGCTCATGGCCGTGACCCCCTTCTTAGAGAGCGCATAGTTGTCGATGAACTCGCAGATGTCCAGGTCAGAGACGCCGACAAGGCAGAAGCCCTCAAAGCCGCGGGCAGCAAAGCCCTGCATGTTGACAAATTCCTTCTCGCCACCAGGCAGCACGTTGTACAGCTCCTTGGCGTGCAGCACGGGCGTGAGGCCCGCCCAGAACTTGGGCTGGTACAACACTCGTCGCCAGGCCCGGCACACCTGGGCCAACACGCATTTTTCACAGGCCGAGAAGTACCAGAATAGGCCATTAAGGATCTTCTCATCTGTTGCCAGCGGCGGCCGCTCGGCAGGGGGTCCAGGTGCACCTGCCGGGGGACAGGGACCCCCAGCCAGAGCAGCCCGGGACAGCAAGGGGGCAGCCAGGCTGGGCGGGGGTGGGGGTGGGCAGGGGCGGTTCTTGGTGGCGGGCGTCCCCTTGGTGATGCTGGCTGTGCCCAGGCCGTTGGACTGGCCGGGCAGCTTCACTAGGCCGTTCCGCGGCACGCAAGGGGGCTTGCGCTCTCCATCCAGGCCCGGGCTCGACATTTTCCTTGCAGCACTCTGCAGAGGGAGACAGGGAGACGGGAAAGGAGTGAGTCCCCACCCCCAGAGCAGGCGGAGCCACACAGTCCCCACCCAACATGCTCTCCCATGGCTCCATAGCCAGGAAGCGCCCATGTGTGCACTGAGAGCTTGCCGTGTGTGCTGAGAGCCTGCTGTGTGTGCTGAGAGCCTGCCGTGTGCACTGAGAGCCTGCTGTGTGCACTGCGAGCCCGTGTGTGTACTGAGAGACCGTGTGTGCACCGAGAGCCCGTGTGTGCACCGAGAGCCCACGTGTGCACTGAGAGCCTGCCGCGTGTGCACTGAGAGCCTGCCGTGTGCACTGAGAGCCTGCCGTGTGTACCGCAAGCCCGTGTGTGCACTGAGAGCCCGTGTGTGCACTGAGAGCCTGCCGTGTGCACTGAGAGCCTGCCGTGTGCACTGAGAGCCCGCGTGTGCACTGAGAGCCTGCTGTGTGCACTGAGAGCCCGCGTGTGCACTGAGAGCCCGCCGTGTGTGCACTGCAAGCCCGTGTGTACACTGATGCCTGCCGTGTGCACACCTCAGCCACTTTGTCCTGCTCAACACATGAGTGTCACTGTCGGGGGGACTCTGATGACCATGACTGGAGAGCTGCAGGACGGCCCCTTCCCACAGGTGCCAGCTGATGGGCTCTGGTGTTCTGGAATGGCAGGCTAGTTCTTGAGAACAGGGGTGTGTGAATCAAGTGTGGTGGAGCTAGCTCTCCTCTCTGCGGGAATGCTGTGGGCCCACCATATGGGTGGC
The DNA here is from genome assembly GCF_017591425.1 of Ochotona curzoniae. Taxonomy (NCBI): domain Eukaryota; kingdom Metazoa; phylum Chordata; class Mammalia; order Lagomorpha; family Ochotonidae; genus Ochotona; species Ochotona curzoniae. The sequence goes on along the minus strand of NW_024465421.1, from coordinate 24,289,043 downwards.
CACCAAGGCCAGGGCAGTCCCACGGGAGAGTGTTGGAGTCTAGGCCATAGCCTAGCTGCACGTGAGGACCTGTGAGCACTGACCACAGGTGGTCATCTAGGGAAGGTCTCCATGAAACTGGCATCCAGCGTGGAGCCATGCCCCAGGGTTTCCCTTCTCTGACATGCTCCCCTTGGGCAGGCCCCTGGGTCCCGGGACAGCATGGGGAAAACCTGGCTGCTGGCAAGGCCTGGGAGAAGCACAGGCAGGCGACTAGGAAGCTTTCTGGCCACACCTGAGGGCATAGTTGATCTGCCGGGATCCCCACCTCCCCCCACCCCGAGGTGCAGAGGTTCATCTGCCAAGCTGGGCTCCAGCTCTCTAAGGAGCCACCCAGGGCTGCCGCACACCTGCCTGAGGCCCAGGGTAAGTACACCTCGGCAGAGAGAAGCTCATGGCTCCTGCGCCAGGGAGGACGAGACGGATCCTCTTGACCCGGCCCTACCTCAGGGGAAGGGGACAAGAGCCAGCCCTCAACCCCCAGCCCCTAGACAGCGTGGCCCTGCTTCAACCCCACCCCTATCACCTCTCATCCCTTTCCCAGTCATTTGGTCAGCTCCCTGGTCCACAGCCCTGTGTCCACTGTGCTGGGCAGAGGGTCACCTGTACTTCCCATCCTGCCCTCCAGCCACCTACCCCCCCCCCCGTGCTGCCCCAGGCTCTGTGCTAGCTCCCCTGCCCCCAGAAGGAATTGCCAGTACCGTGGGCGGTGGGCCAAGGCGCTCTGCAGGGAAGGCCCCATCCCTCAGCTGCCGACAGCCGAAGTGTGGGAACCCCGGAGTGCCCCCTGAGGAAGTCTCTGCTTAGCTCCGGGCCGCGCCGCCGCCACCCGGCGCTCAGATCAGCACCTGGGACTCCCGGGAGCGCGCAGCTGCGGGGGCTGCCGGAGCGCCGCGGCGCAGCACCATGGACAGCGGCGGCGCGCTCGGGGCGGGCTTCAGCGTGGACAGCGGCCGGGTGGGGTCCGGTGGGAGGCTCCGGGGGCGGGCGCCCGGCGCGCCCAGCGCAGCGGGGAGGGACCCGGCGGCGGAGCAGGGGGAGGGGAGAGGCCGCCCGCTCGGCTCGGCTGGGATCCGGAGGAGGCGGCGGAGGAGGCGGTGCGGTGCCGATTTGGGTGCCGCACGTGGAGCGCCGGGCACGGGGCGGGGAGACACACGTGGACACCCCGGCACCTGCGGGCCTCCCTGTGCGCCCCCACAGGGCGCTCATTTGCATGCGCCCACAGCTCACCCCGCCCCGGGGCCTCGGGGTAGGGCAGGTGACAAGCTTGCTGGGGTCAGGCTGGGGAGTGCACCTTTTCCCTGCCCCACCCAGCGGGGGCTCAGCGGGCCTGGGGGCAGGGGCGCCTCTGGGAAGAGACCCAGCTGGGGTCCTGCCAGCCATCTGACACTGCTGTGTGACCGGCCTGCTCCCAGAAGGACACTAGCCCTGTTCTGGGCATGGACCGTGCACACACTCACTGCCGGATGGCCAGCTTTCTGCTGGTCCCAGGGAGCAAGGTGGAACCCCCTGTGCCCCAGGCCATCTCACAGCAATCAGGGGGCACTTCTGGGACAGGCAGCATGCTTTCCTAACTGTGCCCGGCCAGGCCCCTGCCCGCTCACCTCTCACCAACTAGCCTGGCATGAGGAATAGCCTCCAGGGGCCATGCCCTTTCCCATGCCTCCTGGGGACTGCCAGGGCAGCTGGGGACTCAGGCACCAGCACGTGGCAGAGCAGTGACTGCTTCCTGCCCTAGCTGGAGAGGGCTCCCCAAGCTACTGTTCTGGCTAAGGCCTCAGCTAAGAGCACCAGGCACCCCAAGGGTGGACACTGGACTCTGGGCCGTGTCTCTGCAGAGTGACGGGCTCTCCGAAGCCCCAGCCCTGGGAGCTCACAGCCCCCTCTCTCCTGCTGCCACACGGCTTGTGGACAGCACTAGCCCCTGCTACTGCTCCTCCTGGGTCCTGGGGGGAAGGCGTCATGCCTCCTGCCTGACCCACAACCTCCCCTGGGTGCCAGCACGGTGCAGGATGGGGGTCACCCAGGGCAGGTGTCCTCAGTGGGACACAGGAGCCTACAAGTACCCAGGCAGTAGCCTGTGCTCCTCAGGTGTGGTGGGGGGAGAGCCAAGTTCTTGGGGGACAGTCAGGTCCTGGGGCTCCCCCTGCAGGCATGTGTCCACAGCTAGGCTCACAGCTCTAGCCAGGCCTGGTCCAGCCTGCCTGGAGCATCCAGCCCCAGCCAGGGGCCCCTCAGCCAAGAGGTGAGCCCTGACAGTCAGCCCCACGCTCACCCTTGGCAATGGAGCCAGGTGCTGTGATTATGGAGGAGGGCATGGAAGTGGGCTCTCACCTGCTCCCCGGGGGCCTCTGCCCACCCACTCCCCACCCATCCAACCTCCCAGAAGGTGCCAGGGTGCCCGGTCCCTCCTGCCGAGTCCTCCAGAAACCAAATGGGCCGGGGGCCCATGCCCTCCTGGGGGCCCCAGTCGCTCCAGAGCTGTGGTGGAGTGATGCACAGCCCCAAGGTGCTCCGGCCCCTTACATCCACCCACAGTTGGACTGCATGGAACACTTCGCATGTTGGCCCTGCCCGGGAGCTGCTACGCAGAGCTGGGAGCACAGCAGGGAGCCCCGGCCCAAGGCAGGCCGGGGCTCCGGTACCTGGGGACATGGCGGGTCAGGTAGCACTGAACCGCGGCCTCCGTTGGTCCCGATCGGGGAAAGGGGCTGTCGTGACGTAAGCCGTGCCCGGGCGGCGGCGCGGTCCCCCGCCCTCCATCCGCCCCCTCCTCATTGTGGCGGCCGCGCGGTCAATCCGGTCCCTCCCCGCGCGCAGCCTGCATCCGCCCCCCGCACCCGCCCTACCTCGGCCCGGGCTCCTGGCTCATGCCACGCTGTCCGCCGGGCGGCCTCGCGTCATGGGGAGCCCTGCAGGGCGCCGGCGAGCGCGGAGGCGGCCGAGGGGCCGGACTGGCCGGCAGGGCCCGGCCGCGCCCCGCGCGCCCAGGCCGGGCCGGGCCCCCGCGGCGGCGCCCGGAGAGGGGCTCCCGGCGGGGGAGGATCGGCCTCCCCGAGCCTCCCACCGGGGAGGCCGAGGCTGAGCCCAGATAAATAAGGCCGCTTTGCCGGGAGCCGGGGCGCCTCCTCCCTCCCCGCGCCCTCCTCCCCGCGCTCCTCCTCCGCCCTCCTCCCCGCGCTCCTCCGCGGCCGCCGGCGGCGCTGCGCGCGCCCCCCGCCCCGCCCGCCCGGCCCTGAGCGCCGCGCCCTCGCGCGCGCCCGGCGCGGGAGCCAATCCGGGCCTGGAGCCCTGCGGGGCCCGAGGATGCGGGGCCCGCCCCGCGCGGCGCCGAGGGCGCGCGAGCCCGAGAGGGCAGCTCCGAGCTCCGGGCCGGCGGCCGCGGGCTGAACGCAAGCCCCAGGGAGGCGTGCGGGCGATCCTGTCCGTGCTGGGCTGCGGAAAGGCGAGAGGGGCCGAGGGGCCGGACTGGTCGGCAGGCCCCGGAGGAGGCGAGAGGGTCGCACCCCCCACCTCCGGGTCCCTCCGTCCTGGCGTGCACCTGCCATGTCTTTGCTTAGAGAAGGGTCAGGAAGGGCCAGGCTGGTCCCGGGTGAGGCGGGATTACCACAGGGCGCGCAAATGTCCTGCCCGTGGCAGCCAGACTGGGGGGTGGGAACTGAAGGGAGAAGTCGTGAGAGGCCAGGAGTGCCGGACAGAGCAGGCCCCAGACCATGACAAAGAGCGCCCCAGGGACCTTGCCAAATAGCTGGTGTTGGCTGTCAGGAGCCGGGGGTCTGGGGGACAGGGACGCCTGGCTGCATGCTGGCTGGGTATGAGAGTGGATGCATTCCTGACATAATCACTGGGTCTAGACTCCCAGTACTGCGCTGCCTGACCATCACAGGGGATTGAGCCAGCCTGGAGAAGACTTCAGGAAAAGAGCTGAGAAGGATGGCGCTGATGTCACCTCTGGGTGTTGGAAAGGACCACCCTGTTGCAGTAAGGCTCCCCATTGTGCACACCAACACCGCTGTGTGCACACCAGCCACCAGCACCCCCATGTGCACACACCAACACCCCCATGTGCACACCAACACCCCCATGTGCACTCCAACACCCCCATGTGCACTCCAACACCCTATGTGCACACCAACACCCCCATGTGCACACCAGCACCCCTGTGCACATACCAGCACCCCTGTGTGCACACCAGCACCCCTGTGCACACCAGCACCCCTGTGTACACACCAGCACCCCTGTGCACACCAGCACCCCTGTGTGCACACCAGCACCCCTGTGTACACACCAGCACCCCCATGTGCACACCAGCACCCCTGTGTGCACACCAACACCCCTGTGTGCACACCAGCACCCCTGTGTGCACACCAGCACCCCTGTGTACACACCAGCACCCCCATGTGCACACCAGCACCCCTGTGCACACCAGCACCCCTGTGTGCACACACCAGCACCCCTGTGTGCACACCAGCACCCCTGTGTGCACACACCAGCACCCCTGTGTGCACACCAACACCCCCATGTGCACACACCAGCACCCCTGTGTGCACACCAACACCCCCATGTGCACACACCAGCACTCCCATGTGCACACACCAGCACCTCTGTGTGCACACCAACACCCCTGTGTACACACCAGCACCCCTGTGTGCACACCAGCACCCCTGTGTACACACCAGCACCCCCATGTGCACACCAGCACCCCTGTGCACACCAGCACCCCTGTGTGCACACACCAGCACCCCTGTGTGCACACCAGCATCCCTGTGTACACACCAGCATCCCTGTGCACACCAGCACCCCTGTGTGCACACCAGCACCCCTGTGCACATACCAGCACCCCATGTGCACACACCAGCACCCCTGTGTGCACACCAGCACTCCCATGTGCACACCAACACCCCTGTGTACACACCAGCACCCCTGTGTGCACACCAGCACCCCTGTGTACACACCAGCATCCCTGTGCACACCAGCACCCCTGTGTGCACACCAGCACCCCTGTGTACACACCAACACCCCCATGTGCACACCAGCACCCCTGTGCACACCAGCACCCCTGTGTGCACACCAGCACCCCTGTGTGCACACCAGCACCCCTGTGCACACCAGCACCCCTGTGTGCACACCAGCACCCCTGTGCACACCAGCACCCCTGTGTGCACACCAGCACCCCTGTGTACACACCAGCATCCCTGTGCACACCAGCACCCCTGTGTGCACACCAGCACCCCTGTGTACACACCAGCATCCCTGTGCACACCAGCACCCCTGTGTGCACACCAGCACCCCTGTGTACACACCAGCATCCCTGTGCACACCAGCACCCCTGTGTGCACACCAGCACCCCTGTGTACACACCAGCACCCCTGTGTACACACCAGCACCCCCATGTGCACACCAGCACCCCTGTGCACACCAGCACCCCTGTGTGCACACACCAGCACCCTGTGTGCACACCAGCACCCCTGTGTGCACACACCAGCACCCCTGTGTGCACACCAACACCCCCATGTGCACACACCAGCACCCCTGTGTGCACACCAACACCCCCATGTGCACACACCAGCACTCCCATGTGCACACACCAGCACCTCTGTGTGCACACCAACACCCCTGTGTACACACCAGCACCCCTGTGTGCACACCAGCATCCCTGTGTGCACACCAGCACCCCTGTGTACACACCAGCACCCCCATGTGCACACCAGCACCCCTGTGCACACCAGCACCCCTGTGTGCACACACCAGCACCCCTGTGTGCACACCAGCATCCCTGTGTACACACCAGCATCCCTGTGCACACCAGCACCCCTGTGTGCACACCAGCACCCCTGTGCACATACCAGCACCCCATGTGCACACACCAGCACCCCTGTGTGCACACCAGCACTCCCATGTGCACACCAACACCCCTGTGTACACACCAGCACCCCTGTGTGCACACCAGCACCCCTGTGTACACACCAGCATCCCTGTGCACACCAGCACCCCTGTGTGCACACCAGCACCCCTGTGTACACACCAACACCCCCATGTGCACACCAGCACCCCTGTGCACACCAGCACCCCTGTGTGCACACACCAGCACCCCTGTGTGCACACCAGCACCCCTGTGCACACCAGCACCCCTGTGTGCACACCAGCACCCCTGTGCACACCAGCACCCCTGTGTGCACACCAGCACCCCTGTGTACACACCAGCATCCCTGTGCACACCAGCACCCCTGTGTGCACACCAGCATCCCTGTGTACACACCAGCATCCCTGTGCACACCAGCACCCCTGTGTGCACACCAGCACCCCTGTGTACACACCAGCATCCCTGTGCACACCAGCACCCCTGTGTGCACACCAGCACCCCTGTGTACACACCAGCACTCCCATGTGCACACCAACACCCTTGTGTGTTTGTGCAGACCAGTACCCCTGTGTAGAGACCAGCACCCTTAGCTGAAGCACCCCACACTTGGGATACTTCTCATCTAGGGACTCCTCAATTAGGGTACCCCTTACTGGGGCCTCCCTCATGTAGGATATTTTCACCTAGAACACCCCTCACTGGGCACCCCTCACCTGGGGTACCCTTGGCCTGACTCCTGAGGCTGGGATGCCCCCCAATCAGGAGTGCAGAGGTGTGGGTCTCGGGTAACGGGACTGAAAAGCTGCTGCCTTAGGACCTTGTGGGAGGGAAAGGGCAGCCAGGGTCCAGCTTGGTCACCAGGTCACTCCTGAGGTACTTGAAGCCCCGGGGACAGGCATGTGCTCTGGGTCCTGATGAAACTCATGGAAGAATGTCCCTGTGCTGTACATCCTGAGAGTGGACTCACAGTGTGGGGTGGAGCCCCAGAGCCCAGCCCCAGCTCCTCCTGGCCCTGTGCCCCTGTCCCCACCCTGCGCCCCAAGACCAAGGCTGAGGGTCAGCTGACTGCTGCTAGGCACCTGCACTACTGGAGAGCCCCAGGGACCAACCCAGGCCTGGCTGAGGATGACTCAGGCCCAGCTGTCACCATGGCAACACACATCGCCTAGCAACAACTGTCTCGCAGCAACTGCTGTCTCCTAGCAATGGGATGGTTCCCGGGCCCTGGCAGGAGAGCCTGCAGTTATTTTTAGCTCCCTAAGGGTGGTGAGGTGGGGGCGGGGCCGGACACTGCCACACCCCTAGGTGCACTGGGCCAGCTTGAGCCCGGTGGACTGTGCGGCTGGCCTGGGAGACCTTGAGGCTGCAGGCCTGGGTCCCTTAATGACCCTCCCTGGAAGTGCCCCTGATGCGTCCAGCGCCTGGCACCACCCCGGGAAGTGCAACCCGCCAGGGCCAGCCCTCTTCTGGCTGCAGGACATGGGGTGGGGTGGACGCTGGAGGGGCTTGCCAGCCTCCTGCCTCACCCACAGACATTCCTGGTTCCATCCTTCACCCCGGAGGCATGTCTCCCCCGCTGGCCGCTGGTCCACCTCGCAGCACCAGTCCCCTCAGCGGCCAGAGGGGCAATGCCTTTAGGTCTGATGGGCTTCTCCTTTACCCCACTCCCAGCACCCCATGAGACAGAAACTGGCGTCCCAGCCCTCAGGGGCTGCATGGGAACCCCATGTGTCCTCTTGGCCAAAATTGACAGGTAGCCCCTGGGGGTGTGGGGACGCCACCGTCCAGCTAACCCAAGGTCTGACTTGAGTCCTGTGGCCTCGTTGTGACTTGGTTAAAATGTGCGTTAAGCAGAGCGGCTCCCTGGGCTCCTCAATGCCTTCACAGATTCTCCAAGCAACTAGTCGGCACCTGCACCCATAGCGGGAGGCCGGATGCCGTTCTGGGCTCCCAGGCTGGGGACAGTGGGGGGGTTGGGATGGGTCTAGGGCTGGTGATGCCGAGTACGTTGGGGCTCAGGCGAGCAGCAGGGCCTCCTCTTGCAAACCACCCCACACTGCTTCCGTAGCAGTCATGGCATTTCGCGCGCCCCAGAGCTGCCTCTGCAGGCCCACGCCTAGGTGTGGACGCCAAGGGATGCGCTGTGGTGGGGCGGGGAGGGGGGCAGCAGACAGCAAAGCAAAGCGAGGCAAGGAGTGAGCACGGGTGGGGCAGAAGTGGGAAGGGGTTGGGACAGAATCAGAGCTCTGGACACCTGTGACCTCCCTTACCCAGCCTGGCGCTGCCAACAAAAGTCCTGGGTGCCTCCTGGTTTTCATGGAGACGCTGCCTTGCGTTCCTGCTGCTCTCTGGGAATTGGAAGACTGACCTCGCCTCGGGCGTCTCCCTGCAGCTCCTGGCTCCCAGAGCCTGGGACAGGCGTGGCTCCTGCTCCTGGCAGGGGCAGGGAGGCCTGGCAGGTGCCCACATCATGTCCCCTCGCAAGGTGCCTGCTGGCCATGTAGCCACTCCAGCTCCTCCAGGTTGCATGCCCCATGTAGGGTGGGTGGAGCCTGGGCCACACCTCCGCGTGCCCACCAGCAGGGTGGTCGCCCCCTCCATGTCTCCCGGACCCCATCGGCAGGGATACCGCGGACTCAGAGCGACTGGGCGCTGCTGCCCCTGCTGGAAGAGGGGTGGGTGTGCACTGCCCTGCACTTTTGCATCCTGCACTGGAGCCTCCTCGGGGTGGCTTGGCCCAGCGGGACCTGCTCCCCCCCCCCCCCCCCCCCCCCGTGCTCTGGCCCTGGACTGAGGGTGGATCGCTTCTGGACCTCTGCCTCTGGGAAGGGATGCAGATGAGAACATGGATTACAGGGGCACGCCCACCGTGGCGTCGTGCTCTGCGCCTCCAGCCTCCCTGGCCTGGGTGAACACCCCACCTGCAGGCACCCCACCTGGCCAGCCGGATGAAGAACGGCAGGTGTGCGCGCCGAGGGGCAGGGCCTGCGGATGGGGTCTGGCCTCGGCCGTAGCTCCAATGGCGCTCTGAGCGCGTTCCACTGAGGCCCCGTTGTCACTTGCCTCCCTCGGCCAGCAGACACAGCCCGGTGGCTCCTGTTGCGTTGGGGTGCCCTGGCTGTCACCCCCAACTCCTAGGGGGCAGAGCTAAACCCTGGACTCTGGGTGAGCCACCAGCATTCCTCTAGACCTGGTGCCCAGGCTGTGCCAGTGTGTGAAGGGCCAGCTAGGGGGAGGGGGCCTGGGCCGCCAGTGCGCAGACACCCAGCAGCAAGCCTGGTGGAGCCCGCTGGACCCCGCGAGCACTCGGGAGGCCCCCTAGCAAGGCCGAGCTGCGCCCCAATCCTGGCTAGCTTCTGCCGGGGCCTCGCTGCCTCCGTGTTCGCCTGCCCTAGGCCTGACGCCGCAGAGGGCAGCAGGCTGTGCGTCCTGCAGGGGCGCGGGGTGGCCGTCCGGCTAGACCCGCAGGGAGGGCGGCGAGCGGGGAGGCACCGGGACCTTGCGCCCCTGCAACCCCGCTCGGCCACGGCAGTTCAGGCCCTGCGACCCGCTGCGCTCCGGGGATGCACGCGAGGGCGGCTGTGCGCGCCGGCGAGACCGCTATGCGGGTCACCCACGCGGGACGGAGGCAGAGCCGCGCCAGGCCCTGGTTTCCGGGGGCCCCCCGGCGAGTCCCGACCGCTCCGGTCGCCCCGTTCACGGGCACGGCTCCCATCGGAACGCAGCGCCGCACGCTCCGGGCAGCCCGGCCGGAAGCGGCGACGGACCGGCCCACGGGTTCCTTCCGGCGCCGCCAGGCCCGCTTCCGCCCGGCAGCGTCCCGCGGCCATGGAGCCGGACGAGCCGGCCGAGGCGCTGGCGGAGCTGCGGGAGCGGCGGCCGGGGCCGCTGGGGCTGCTGCAGGCGGCGGCCGGCTCGGGCCTGGTGGCTTACGCCGCGTGGGCGCTGCTGCTGCAGCCCGGCTTCCGCCGCGTGCCGCTGCGCCTGCAGGTGCGCCCGGGACGGTGGCCGGGCGGGAGGGCCGCGGTCCGGCCGGGCACTGAGCGCGCCTCTCGCAGGTTCCGTTCGCGGGCGCGAGCGCGCGCCAGGTGGAGCACGTGCTGGCGCTGCTGCGGGGCCGTCCGGGCAAGACGGTGGACCTAGGCTCGGGCGACGGCCGCATCGTAAGGCGGGGCGTGCGGGGCGTGCGGGGCGTGGGCTGCGTCCCCGGGCTCACCGAGCTCCCCGGGCCCACAGGTGCTGGCGGCACACCGCTGCGGCCTGCGCCCGGCCGTGGGTTACGAACTGAACCCGTGGCTGCTGGCGCTGGCGCGGTTCCACGCGTGGAGAGCAGGCTGTGCGGGCGCCGTGTGCTACCAGAGCCAGGACCTCTGGAAGGTGAGCGCGCGCGGGCCTCCCCTGCTTCCCCCGCGCCCCTGGGGCCGCCCCACGCACACTGCTCCTCCACAGGTGAGCCTGAGGGACTGCCGCAACGTGTCCGTGTTCCTGGCGCCGAGTGTAGTAGGTTGGCGGCTCTGCCTCGGGGTCTGCGCGGGAAGGGGGCCCTGCTGTCTCCACGCGCACCCACCCACGCGCGCCCCTTCCCTCACAGCTGGCACTGCTGGAGGACAAGCTGGAGGCTGAGCTGCCTGCCGGGGCCCGGGTCGTGTCTGGACGCTTCCCCTTTCCCACCTGGCAGCCAGTGGCCGTCGTGGGTGAAGGGCTGGACCGAGTGTGGGCCTACGACATCCCCGCTGCTGGCAGTAGGCGCACCATCCCGGCCACCCCGACAGCAGGCCCGGCCCCTGCCGCTGGGTCTCAGCCCACCTGACCATCTCGGGGGAATAAAGACACGGGACTCCGTTCAATTTACTTCTTTAGAACTGCTAGGGGGTGGTTCCCTGGAGGTGCGTTGTGGGAGGAGGGGCAGCAGGCTAGTGGCTGGGAGTCCCAGGTCACTGAAGCTTGGCTGGGGTGCGGGAGGGACCCCACCTTGCAGGGGTCACCTGCACCCACAAGCTTCCGCAGCCTCAGGATTTCTTGTTTGTACCTGCCAGGGGTTGGGATAACCAGGGGCAGGGTCACCTGCCTGGCTGCCCCGCGCCCCCGCCTGCCTCCCCCTGCTCTCCAATCCCACCTGCCCAGGTGCTGGTCCACATACTCCTGCAGCTGGGTAAGCTGGCCCTCTGCCACTGTAGCCCGGGCCAGCAGCTGCGCCCGCTCACACTCCAGCTCTGCCTGGTGGGGGCAGGAGCCGTGAGCCAGGATAAGGTGTGGTGAGCCTCCCGCTCTCCACTGTGCATCCACTACCTGACTGCCACGTGAGGTGGCCTGGAGTTTTTTCCAGATCTGGGCCCAGGCTGCAGCATCTGCACCACTGTAAGAAGTTGCGTGATCCTGAAAGGCCTGCTGGCAGCCCAGGAGCTGCCTGGTGTGGTTAGTCAAGGGCGGAAGAGGGTTCTGCCAGGCCCTGGAGCCATCTGCATGTGGCAGGCAAGGGCAGTCTGGGCCCCAGAAGGGCTGCTAGACACTCCGGGCATTGCCACTGGGCTAGCTTGCCCAGGACCCCATCCGTAGGGACAGCCCCCATCTGACGCTGCCCTCCATGCAGTTGGGGACTAGGGGATCCAGGTCACCAGGCTTCCATCGTGAAGTCTTGCAGGTGCCATGGGGGCTCCCTGGCCCTCCCGTTATGATCAGCTCCACCCAGCAGGTCCACTTGCCGTAGTCAGCCTTGGGGGATACCAGGAATTCCACAGAGGAGACAGCGCCCAAGGCTGCTCCCCAAACTAGCTCAGGGTCATCCCTGTTGGGTGCTGATGGCGGTGAGGCCCACCTTCGGGTGGCCAGCAGTTCCTCATGCCGGCGGCTCAGATCTGCTAGACGCTTGTGGTAGACATGGGCGGCCCGGGCCAGTTGTTGCTCTCGGCTGCGGTGGGCTGCCCGGATGTCCTGCAGGGTGGCCTCCAGGAACCCGCACAGGGCAGCGGTGGTAGACTCTGGGCCACCAGCCCCAGTGGCATATTCCTGTGGATGACACAGGGCTGGACAGGGCAGCATCTGGGTCCCAGCCCACCAGGGAGGGAGGGCTCCTGCCCAGCCGCCTGCTGCCTCACCATGGCCTGCTGGATCTGGCGCTCCAGCCGGACTGCGTACTGCTGGCTCAGCCTCTTGAGCTGGAGCTGCAGCCGTGAATTCTCGGCTTCTGCCTGGCGTAGCTGGCCCTGGCAGGCAGACAGTGCCTGGAAAGCAGGTAGTGCTGGCAGGGTTCTGGGGCCTCGCCTGCTGGGTCTTGAAACCAGTGTGTGTATGGGGGCAGCTTACCATGGATTGTGTAGCCAGCTGCTGCCTGGACACTCTAGCTTCTTCCTGGACATGCTGTAGGTCTTTGCCCAGGGTTGCCCTGTGGGCACAGGTGTGGGACTGAGTCAGGCCCCGGGGGGCTGTAGGAATCCTGCTGGGCCCTCATGGTCCCAAGGGAGATGACCACTCACACACGGGCCTCCAGCGCCTGCTGCTGTGCTTGGTGGCATTCTAGTGCCTGGTTGGCATCTCCCTGCAGCTGTGAGATACATGGGGGCCCATCAAGACCCCTCCACTGCTCTGTGTGGGGTGCACAGAGGGTCAGCCAGGAACCCCCTCCCCAGCCAGGAGGCTCACTCCATCCCTTGGCTTTTCCTGCTGGGGCAGCATCTGCATGGCAGAGTGGTTGAGGAACAGGTCGCAGTCTGACGGCATGGTGGTTCCCCTCCACCCCCTCCCGCCAGGCCCGACCCGTGCTCAAGGTGACCTGCACTTGATGGTGGTCAGCAGGTCCAGGCCCCTGGGCTGTGGGCAGGCTGGCTGTGACTGGGGCTGCACAACCCTGGCTGGCGTGGTTTCCATGCAGCTCCAGCTCTAGCACCCGGCCCTCCAGCCGAAGGACCTGCAGGAACGTGGCTGTGGCAGAGGGACACATCATCCCCCAGGTGCAATAGGCTCCCATGGGCACAGGGACCACCCACCTCGCTTCTCAGCTGGAAGACTTCAGCCTCGTGTTGCTCACGCAGGCTGTGGGTTGCGACCTCCAGGTCAGCCAGCTCCTTGGAGATCTGTGCGTGGGGGCCAGGTGAGTGACCTGCCTGAGGGGCGCTCCTGCCCTCCCCCTCGGCCCCAACCCACCTGCAGCCACTGCTCCTCACCCAGCTGTCGGTTCGACAGGAGGCTGCTGGCCCACACTAGGCTGTCCCCAGGCATTCCTGGCACTCCCTCAGCTCCTGTCGCAACCTGGAGAGGCATGGCCCCCACCCCACAAGGTGGGACCCTGCTCCAGCTGTCCACCCTTCCTGGCCATAGCTGCAGCCGGTGGGGAGCAGGGAGGACCATGCCTGACCACAGAGGCACACTCACCGTCTCTGTGGCCCCTGGCCCAGGCTGTGCGCTCCCGCCCAGCTCCATTCCCCGATGGCCTCGTGGCGGTTGTCAGGACACCAGACAACATTGTCAAGGCCACGGGCCCGCCCCTAGGCCAGGCGTCGTCCTGTGGGAGGTGCTGGCCTGGGAGAGGGCAGAGGCTACTGGGCTGAGCTTCCTGCAGCCTCACATCTGCACGTTTGTGTGTGCTTGGTTGCGCTGCTGTGTCCAAGGGTGGGCAGCTGGACCTAGTAGCCAAAACACTCCAGCCTGAGTGCTAAGGGGTCCTATTCACAGATCTGCACATCCCCATGAGCTCAATAAGCATGTTGGGGGAAAGAGCTTCCTAGAGTGAGGGGTTAGTGGAGGGTGGGGTGTGGCCCCCCCGCATGCTCCCACAGGGGCTGCACATGTTAGACCCTGGGGATGAGTGGGCAGGCAGGGCACATGGCCCGGGCAGGGATGGGCTTGTGGACCAAGGGGGCTGCAGTAGGCCCTCAGACCTGGCAATCTCACTGGTGTTGACCAGGAGCCCCTCTGTGGGTGGGGCTCCAGCTGGGGTCTCTGGAGGGCAAGCAGCTGTCTGGGTGGCCGAGGCCAAGGCCATTCTGTAGAGGCCTTGATGCCAGCGCGTCTGTACCCCTGGCACGGCAGAGCTGGGTCGATGCTAGCCAGGTCAGTGAGCACCGTGGGGCCAGCTCCACGTCTGACTGGGACATGCAGGCGTATCCTCCATGAGACCCCAACCAGGGGGTCTGCTGGCTGCCTTGCCTGAGCACCAGCAGATCCACTCAACCTTGGGTGGTGTTTTGAGACCATGATGTCAGTGCAGGCCCTGAGACCAGGGTGGCCAGCTGTGGCCAGCAGGGGGCATAGTGCTGATGGGCTTTCCAGAAGACGCTGTGTTCAGCTATGTGTGTACACAACTGGGGGAAACCTTTATTAGAGGCACAGGTGGCAGGAGCCAACCAGGACAGGGCATGCGCTGGCCCCAGTGCGGCTCATGCATCCCCGTCGGCCGGCCTCTGCACACTCCAGTCAGCGCTGAGGCCTGCTTGGAGCCTGCCTGGACACAAGCTTCCAGAACAGCCTCCTCGTCTGGCCTGTGACCCGTCAGCAGGGTGTGGAGCCTAAGGGCTGTCCTCAGCCCAGTGTCCTGTTCCACATGGGGCCCGGTCGCTGTGGTGGCCTTCCCAGGTGTCCAGTCCTACCACCTGATGCTGAGGCCGGAGCTGGCCTTCTCCACGGCATGGTACTGGGTGTGCAGTAGGCGGCGGGCCCGGGCCGAGTCCTCACCCTGCAGCCACTCGGCGTAGAGCTCCCGTACACCAGCCACATCCTCGGGCGCCTGCACTCTGACTTCGTTGTACAGCTTCTCCACCTGCTGCAGCAGCTGCCGGCCAGGGCCGGCCGGGGCCTTGAGCTGCCCGCCACCGTTGAGGCATCCTGCACAGGGACAGAGGATGAGGGCGTGGGGCATGGGTGGCATCCATGGGCACCCCAAGCCCTGCCAGCTCCTGAGGGGTGAGCTACCTGAGGGGCAAGCCATGACCTCCACATAGTGGTAAGGGCAGCGGCCCCGCTTGAGCCGCTGCACCAGGTTCTGGATGTTGCGGAAGCCATAGGCCGAGGCGAAGCGCAGCAGCACCTGACCCTCCCTCTCCAGGGTCACCTCCTGGAAGTCCTTGTTCCTGGGGGACATGGCAAGGCTCAGGGGCCACCCCAACCCCAGGTGGGCCTCCCTCCAAGGACACCATCACTGACCTGAGGGGTCTATAGGTGACGTCTGCCTCCTGAACCCCGAAGAGCTCCTGGGCTGCATGCCGGAAGACATGCTCCAGGTAGCCGCCTGAGCCCCCACCCCGATGGCTACTGGGCTCCTCAGCTGGGCCATAACCGGACCTGTGGGAGGGTAGTCAGCGCTTAAGTGTCCCTGCCACTCAGGACACAGGTGGCTGGTCACCCCCTGCCCCCACACACGCTGGGCCGCTGCTGGGCTCCTAGACGGAGCGCCCTAGGATGACTCACAGGCTGTCTAGGGGAGCCGGCTCCAACTCTGACAGCGAGACCCCCTCCTCCTCCAGCAGCCTGAGGACTTCGCCTGGAACACAGCAGCGGTCTGAGCCATGCAGGGGGATGGTGTGAGCCCAGGCCCAGTGGTAAGTGAGCTGCTGGCAGCTCTTGGGTGGGCCTGGCCCTGGCTGCTGTGGGCAGTGAAACTCTGTATCACTCTGGCTTTCAAATAAACAAAGCACAATGAAGCGATAATAACAAAAGTATGCAAGTATGCTCTTTAAAAAAAGAGGGTGGACAGAAGCAGAGCCATGTAGGAAGGCCACAGGGAGAGTTGGAAACACAAAACCATGAAAGCAGAACAGGTGCAGGCGTCCCTGGCCGGGGAAGGAGCCCTGAGCGGCACCTGTGGTGAGCACGCAGTCTACATCCCGGGTTTGATGCTCCTGGTCAAAGAAGTCTGGCCGTGAGGCTTCCAGCTTCTTGTCA
The DNA here is from genome assembly GCF_017591425.1 of Ochotona curzoniae. NCBI lineage: Eukaryota > Metazoa > Chordata > Mammalia > Lagomorpha > Ochotonidae > Ochotona > Ochotona curzoniae. The sequence continues at coordinate 24,273,268 of NW_024465421.1, read as the reverse complement.
TAACACGGCATCACCGAGACATGGTAGACCTGGTCGGGGGCCACGTGCTGTGGGGGAAACGCACATGCGGGATGGCCACGGCCCTGTGACGGCAGAGGGGAGCCCCGCCAGCCCCTCCTGCACTGTTACCTGTTGCTGGGCAAAGAAGTCCTTGAGCAGGGCGCCCATGACCTGCTGCGGGGAGCGGACCGTGCTGAGGTAGGGGAGCAGGAAGCTGCCATGTGCCTTCTCCGCGTAGCAGATCCAGCCTGCATTGGCACGGTGGCTGCTGGGCCGACGAGCACGCACCTGCCCATCGGCCCCTGCCCACGGACACCTCCCGCCAACCCTACCGACGGCACGCTGCAGCCAGCACACACCTGGGCAGGCAGAGGCCAGTACAGGCAGTGTCTGGTGCCGGAACCGCTGCACAAACTCCCGCTGGCTCTCCAGCAGGCTGAAGTTCCTGGAGAAGGCTGTGTCAAAGACAGAGTGCACGCCTGCAGGGGACACGATCAGAGACCCGCACAGGTGGAACCAGCAGCCAGGACACACAAGTCCAAAGCAGTGGTCCTCGGGCAGTGACTCCCCCCACCTACCCATCTGCTTGAGGAAGGACGTCAGCTTCTGGGCAGTGTCCACCAGTGTCAGCTGGAAGTGGACAGCCAGGGATGCCGCCGACTGGGGCGAGACGGAGACCACCACAAGCCTGCGCTGTGCAGGTTCCACCACCTACCAGGTCGGGAGAAAGAGGCCGCTAGCCGCTGACCCCCGTGGGTGGGGCGGCTGACCCCGGGGGCACGTGGAGGGATGCTGACCCTGGGAGCATGTGGAGGGATGCTGACCCCAGGAGCATGTGGAGGGATGCTGACCCTGGGAGCATGTGGAGGGATGCTGACCCCGGGGGCACGTGGAAGGATGCTGACCCTGGGAGCATGTGGAGGGATGCTGACCCCCGTGCACGGGGCGGCTGACTCCAGGGGCTCGTGGAGGGATGCTGACCCCTGTGGACGGGGTGGCTGACCCCGGGGGCACGTGGAGGGATGCCGACCCCCGTGGTGGGGCATGCTGGGCCATGGCCCCCGAGGTCACGCAGCCTCTCAAGGGCACCCCCAACCTCATCTCACCCTGTTGGCTTCCAGAACTTTCCGCAGCTCCGTGTGGCTCTGCTGGGTGATGAGCACCGTCTCGGCGGACGTGACGCAGCCGCTGCAGGCCAGGCAGTCGTCCAGGGAGACCCGGGCCTTGTCCAGCCGGCGCGTCCCGCCGTCCTGCAGGCAGCACGGCCAGTGCCGGGGAGGCCCGCGCCCGCCCGCCCGCCCGCCCTCCCGCTGACCGCGGGCCCCGGCCCACCTGCTGGACCTGGACGTAGCCGCCGTCGTCTTGGATGAGGATCTTGGCCGCGCCGCGCCCCGGCCTCGCGTCCACCTGCACCGGCTTGACGCAGTCCTGCAGCGGAGGGAGCTTCAGGCGGGCCGCCGGGGCCAGCGCGGCGGGGGCGTCGAGGCCGGCCGCGGCTCCCGCCGCCCGCCCGCCAGGCCCACCTGGGACGGCCCGATGAAGTCATCCAGATCCGTCAGCTGGAGGGCCCCGCTGAAGGGCGACGCCATGACTGCCACACTGCCGCCGCGCGGCGCGCAGCAGTCGTGAAAGGGCGCGAAAGGGCGAGCATGTTTCCGCCACGCTGCCGGAAAGCGCCCTCGCCGCGCGCCCTCTGCTGGCCGCCGCGGGTGCAGAATCCCGCGCCTGCGCGGAGCGGACCGGAAGGGCTCCCCTTGCGACACAAGGCGGCCCGTGCTGGGCGTCGCTTTCTGTGTAAGAATTGTGGCAGGGAGGAACAGGATGGGGGTACGTGCAGGGCGCTGGGCGCTGAGTTCTGGGTGCAGGGTGCTGGGCGCTGAGTGCTAGGTACTGAGTGCTGGGTGCTGGGCGCAGGGTGCTGGGCTGGGCCTGGACGCCCCCCCGTGGACACTGTGTGTCTGGGGATTCCATAAGCAGCGTCCTCCCTGCTGGACCAGCTCAGTGAGGAGCCTAACTCCTGCCATATCTGATTGCATCCAGAATAAAGGAGGTGTGAGAGATGGCCGCACGGCGGCAAGCTGGGGAGACGCAGCCCAGCTGGTCTCCCACGTGGGCACCCTGAGCCATCACCTGCCCAGTCCAGGTGGAACTTAGTGGGGAGCTGGCGTGGAGAGGGCTCCCCAGCTCCTGAACCCCTGGACTTGGCCCTCTGCTGCAAGGGTAGCACAGGAGGGGGGCCTGCCCAAGGCGGGTCTGGCCGTGGACGGGGCTGGGGGGCCCATGTGAGGGCAGGGAGGGGAGAGACGCGTGGGTGCCCGTGGATTGCCAGATTCCTGCCCCAAGGACAAGGGAGTGCCCGTTAGCGTGAGTCAGCAGGTGGGGCTCGGGCGCATGGGACCTGCCACCCCAGGGACAGAGCTGGTTTCTGGTTCAGGCAGTAGGGTGGTGGCTTACTCCTCCCCTCACACTCGAGGCTCACAGTCACGCAGGGTCGTGCTGATGGTCCTCGCCACCCAGGTCACACACACAGCTGCCCTGCCATGGCCGCACACACCCACAGGCTCCTGTTGCTCTCGCAGGGCCCATTGCCCCTGGAGGCATTTTTTTTTAAAAGGGTCAATGTCATGATTCTTTAAAGATTTATTCATTTTTATTGGAAAATTGTGTATACGGAGAGGAGGAGAGACACAGAGGAAGGTTCTTCTGTCCGCTGATTCACCCCCCAGTCCAGAGCTGAGCCAATCTGAAGCCAGGAGCCAGAAGCTTCTTCCGGGTCTCTCACATGGGTACAGGGCCCCAAGGCTCTAGGCCATCCTTGACTACTTTCCCAAGCTACAAGCAGGGAGCTGGGTGGTAAGCCTGGCTGCTGGGACACGATACGGCACCCATATGAGATCCTGGCACTGCAAGGTGAGGACTTTAGCCACTAGGCTACTGCGCTGGGCCCCTGGAGGGTCTTTTATTAACTCATTTCCCAAGAGCCCGGCTCACTGCAGCCTCAGGAGCCAGGTCCCATTTTACACATTGTTTCATCATCATCGTTAGTGGGTGTTTGTGGGTATTTACTGTGTGCTTCCAGCACGGCGCTTAACCCGAGAGCCTGCTGAGGTCAGGGGAAGCAGGATGCCCAGAGCCGCTCTCTGGTCCCTTGTCGGGGTGCCCCCTCCCCTGCCTGAGGTCCCCCCGCTGCAGCCTCCCATTCCCCAAGCATGGCTGGGAGGGAGATGGCGTTGCCCCTGAAGCCCACGGTGGGTGGGGGCACCCCAATGGGGCTGCTCGGTGGTGGAGCTGTACTGTGAACCATGATGCAGTGACCCCAAAGATGCAGAGGGGGCTGCTACTGCCCACATGGGCAGGCTGGGGTGGGGAGCAGGGGTTCCTGTCCCAGCTTGCTTTCATGGCCACCTCATGTTGGGTTTAGGGGCCCAGGGTGCTGAGGCATGCTCCCCTCGCCTGCCCCTGTGGCCACCTGTGCAGGACGCAGATGGGATTCCCAGGGACAGTGTGAAGGGGCTGGCACCTCGGGCACTCGGGCAGGGATGCCTGCGGGCTCCCCACGGCGGAGGCTCGCTGTGACTCCTGTGTGCGGAGCCAGCACCCCAGTGTGCCCTCAACCTTTGGCGAGGCTGGGGTGTCCCAGCAGCCAAGCGGACGCATTCTATTTGGCGGAGGGGCCGTGAGTGCATCATTAGCAGCATAATCGGCTGTCGGGGCCTCCCCTGGGGGCCCCCACATCTTGTCAACAGGTGGAGGTGCCGGGCCCGCTGCCATTAGCGGCTAATGAGCAGGCGTGTCAGGACCTGGGAGAGCACCGCACGGGAGTGGGACTTAGAGCACAGGCGTGCTCCACACTGGGCACCTGGGCCCCACGCTGGGCATGCTCCCCGGGGCTTCCATGGAGTGGAGGGGACAGGGGGCACACTGGCCTCTTGGGAGAGGCAGCCAGAGCTTCTTCCAGGACTGATGGCACCCCGTCGGGAAACTATGTCACAGCACGACCTCACATCTGTCTCGCTCTCTCTCTCTTTAAAATACACTTATTTGTTTTTGTTGGAAAGGCAGACTTACAGAGAGGAAAGAAGGATCTCGCTGTGCTGGTTCACTCCCCAAGTGGCTGCAATGGCTAGAACTGAGCTGATCTGAAACCAGGAGCTGGGAACTTCCTCCAGGTCTTCCACCTGGGTACAGGGTCCCAAGGCTTTTCCAGGCCACAAGCAGGGAGCTGGATGGGAAGTGAAACAGCCGGGACACGAACTGGCATTCATAGAGGATGCTGGCACAGCAGACGAAGGGTTAGCCTGTGAGCCACGGCTGGCCTGTCTCATTCTCACTAAGTCACATCCCCCGCCCCAGCTCTCCTTGCTGGTCTGGGTCCCCATAGATGCTGAGCAGGAGTCATGGGGGTCACAGGAGTCATGAAGGTCACAGGGTTCATGGAGGTCATGGAGCTGTGGAGGTCATGCAGGTCACAGGAGTGGCGGGGGTTGCACTACCTGCCCCCAGCCCAGCCCAAGTCCTGCCTGCACACGGGTTGACCCTGCACACAGCAAAGTGTGGGAGCAAGAGCCGTGTGGGCCATGGCGTGCAGGCCTGGGAGCCGGACGTGGTACATCACAGAGCCCAGGCTGGCAAGGCCACACATGGGGTGGGCACCCTGACAGCCGCCAGTGGGACTTCAGCCTGGAAAGAGGCATCAGAGCTCGTGCCTGCGCGTGAGAGGAGCTCCGGGCGGCCCATAGACTGTTGCCTCCCCACGATGCGTCTGAGGACCTCGCCCTGTGTGCCCACGGCCTGCGCCAGCCCTGGAGGGGTCATGTCACAGAGTGGGTCAGCCAGAGGGTTCAGCCAGAAGGTTCGGCTGCAGTGGGGTCCAGCTACAGAGGAAGCTATACGGGCCTCCATGGAAGACACCATGCGGTGCCTGGTGTGTAGGCAGCTGTGGCGGGCAGCACCGTTGGGGCAGCTGCTCTGACACTGCCCCCGCCCCAGCAGGCCTCCTCCCTGTGCCGGCCCGTGCCTGGTGTCCACTGCCAGCTGCAACTACCGGCCCTCCCTGTGCATTCCTGTGGTGGGAGCTCCCCGTGTGTCCTCCCACAGCTCCGGGCGCCACCCTGCCTCCAGGTGAGGACGCTGAGCCCCAGTGGGCTGAGGGGTTAAAGTCAGGGTTAGTGGCGGTCACCTTGGGGTTTCCAAGTCACAGTGGGCAAGACCTCCCTGGACTTGGGACTTGGCAGTCCAGTGGGCATTAGAGGTGGAGCTGCCCCGAGGTGTAGAGGGCTAATTGTCTGCCTGGGACCCAGGACTGACCCTGACCCGGTCCCTGTGGAGTGGGGCAGGGGTTTAGTTGCCCTGTATGCATGGGAGTGGTAGTGAGGGGCACTGTTGGGGGGTAGTCTGGCTGGGGAGTGGTCCTGGGCAGAGGTGGGAGGACAGCATGGAGTCCCTGCTCAGGACTCGCCCCGCGGCACATCAGCTGACCTGGGCCCAGCGCTCATGGAAGTGTTGAGCCTCTGTCCAGGGAGAGGCGGGTGGGGGGCAGGAATGAGATCTGACCTCCTTCCCCAGCCCCCGAGGGACAGCTTCAGGGCACTGGGCTGGCTACTGCAGCCAGCACCCCCAGCTGTCCAGCCCCCACCCCCAAGGTTGTCCGGGAGTAAGGAGGGCGTGGTGGCCTGGCTGGTGCCAGCCAGACTGGGCTGTCAGACCCAGCCCCCTCGCGGCGGAAGGGGCGGGCCGTGGATGGCAGAGCCAGGCACCCTGCAGGTACCTGAAGGTGCTGCCAGGCACCGCTGGGGCCACAGGGTACAGGCCAGACGGGCTGCGCGTTAGCCTGAAGGGTCCAGGCATGGCCTGGACTGCAGCTCTCCTGCTGCTTCCACTCCTCAGCCTCAGTGAGTGGGGGTCCCCAGGGGTGCTGGAGAAGGGGAGGGCGGCCCAGGGGGCAGGCTAGGCGTGGCTTGTCTTCCTGTTCTTCCCCTGGAAACCCCCAGCCCTGCCCCTGAGCCCTCTGCCCTGTCCCTGCAGGGTGGGTGCTGTTCCTGGGGGCTCAGGCTGTGCAGACCCCTCAGGTAAGGGGGCAGATTCCGGAGTGGGGCTGGGCCCTGGAGGCAGCTGGACACGGGCTGGGACCTGGGTCTAGAACTGCTGGGCCCAGGTCCAGCCAGGCCTATGTCCCTAGGACCCCACACTCCTGGACCGAGTCTTGTCTGCCTCTGACATTGCCAGGTGGGTCAGGCTCCTGTAGCCCTAGGGGTGTGGCTCCAGGCCTTCCGTGCCCCCTGGGTGGGCCAGGTGCTGGCTGTGCAGCCCCCAGGCCTCAGATCTGACCTGTGGACTTGCGTTTCTCCACCTGCCTCCCTCCGGGTGGCCAGGTCTGCCCCTTGCAGGGTACTGTGGCTCCGGTCCTCTGTGCCACCTAGACCCCGGGCTGGGTAGGGGGTGACCCAGGTGCACAGTTCTGCCCCCTACTCTGGCCAGCCTCTTCCCAGGCCCCTCCTCTACCTCACATGCATGGCCCTGTCGGGTCTAAGCAAGGGGTATGTCCGGCAGCTGGCCATGGTCCTGAGGCAGAGGAATGCCACAGCTGTGCCAGGTCAGCCCAGGGGCCCGCTTCCAGGAGGACTGGCCAGCAGCCTTGCCACAGTTCTCCATGCACGCCTGCTGACCCCTGGGCCCAGCCCGCCCAGCACAGGTGACTGTGCTGCAACTGGTTCACTGGCCCCCGGAGCCCTGGGGTGATCCAGCAGGGGTGTGGGGACGGCCTGGGACCTGGATGGGGGACAACCACAGACACTTCTCCTTTAGGGATATCTGTGGGCACAAGCTGGGAGATGTGGGGGGGTGGGGATCCTGACCTGTCTCCTGGGGCAGTACCCGTTCTGGATGGGTATCCAGGCTTTTGGCAGCTGCGCTGACGCATCGCTGGACAGAGCTTGGAGTCCCCAAGGACGTGGACACCTTCCTGGACCTGCTGCATGTCCTTGACTTGGCCCTGTGTCCACTGTCCCATGGGATCATGGGTGCGGGCTGTGGCGGGTGGCAGTCTCCAGCAACCTCTGTCTGCAGCTCGACCATGGGCCCCGGGCCCCAAGCCTGTGCCAGCTTCCTGTCCCGCCTCGCCCAGGCCAACATGGACGTGCTCCTGAGCACGGCAGCCAAGAGGCAGCGGCTGCTGTCCGTGGCTCTAGCCTGCAGGGTAAGAGCTGGGCCAGCTGGACACGGGGTGAGGAGCCCCCGGAGGTGCTGGTGCCTGCGTGTTGCAGGCTGTGGGGGTCTTGGGTGAACGAGCTGACCTGTGGGGTCTGGGAAGCCTAGCTTGTGAGCTCCCTGGGTGCTTTGAGGCTGGCTTGGCCAAGCTGGTCCTGTCGAGGCTAGAGGCCTCCCGGGGGCCATGGACCATAGTAGCTGTGCAGGCGGAAGGTCCGGGACTAGTGCGGGCATCAGCCACAGTACCCCTGAGGGCTGGGGCTAGAGTTGGGTTCTTCACAGGAATCCCCGTCTTGGGGCAGCAGCACCTTGCCCCACCCACATGGTCTGTCTCCACGCTGGTTGTGCTGGGTGGTTCTGCTCGGGCTCCTCAGCAAGCCTGACCTGAAGCTCGGCAGGCCCTTCTCTGTACAGGGGGTCCTCGGGACCAGGCTGCATCCTGCCTTCCTGGGCCCAGACTGGAAGCAGGCTCAGCTGACCATGGTCCACCCCAGGCTCCGGCGAGACACGCAGAGTGAGGCCCAGGTCCACCACACCGGGCAGGGGTGGGCCCCAGGGTGGGGGATCACCCCAGGCCACGAAGGGGACCTGAGGCCCCGGGCGAGGAGGGAGAGGGGCGTGGCGGAGAGAAAACTGGCTCCTGGCCCGGCAGAGGCCGCCTGCCCCCCGGGACGGAAGCCTGCGGTAGTGGACGAAAATCTGTTCTTCTATGCCGACTGGGAGCTGGAAGTCTGCGTGGATGGGCGCCTGCTGGCCGCCCAGATGGACCGCGTGAACTCCATCCCCTTCACCTACCAGCAGCTAGACATCCTGAAACGCAGGCTGGACGAGGTGGGTGGCCAGAGCTGGGCATCCCCGTCCCTGTGTGGCCTTCATTGTCACTTCCTCTGCAGTCCTACCCACAGGGCTACCCTGAGTCCCTGACCAGGCGCTTGGGCCACTTCTTCCTTGCCATGAGCCTGGAGGACATCCACAAGTGGAACGTTACCTCGGTGGACACAGTGACGGCCCTGCTCCGAGCCAGCAGGGGTCGGAGGCTAGACGCTCAGGTGACTGCCGGCCAAGGCCTGTGCGTCTGGCACTGTGGCGGGCCGGTCGTGAGGCTGTGCAGGGCTGGGGCCGTGGGCTGTGCGTCTGGCACTGTCTCTGGCACCACAGTAGCCTCTCTTCTGCAGGTGGCTGCCCTGATCTTCCGCTACATGATGGGACGGAACTGGCTGGACCAGGAGGTCCTGGATGCGCTGGCTGGCTTCCGGCCCTTGTACCTGTGTGTGCTCAGCCCTGAACAACTGGTACACCTGCCGCCCAGCGCTGTGGAGTCAGTTGGACCCCAGGACCTGGACACCTGCAGCCCGCAGCAGCTGGCCGTCCTCTATCCGAAAGCCCTCTTGGCCTTTCGCAATGCCAGTGGGCCGGGGTACACTGAGAAGATCCAGTCCTTCCTGGGTGAGGGGTTGTGTCCCACCCTGCAGGGCGCTGGGGGATCACTGTGCTGGCGGTAGGGATGGTGTGCTGTGGGGTCTCCCACGTGGGGCACCTCTCCCCATGCCAGGTGGGGCCTCCACGGATGACCTGCGGGCTCTCATTTGGCGGAACGTGAGCGTGGACATAGCCACGTTCAGGAAGCTGCGTGTGGAGGCCCTGGTGGTAAGGGGGAGGGGCGGTAGGCGGGGCCTCGGGCGGTGGGCAGGGCCGGGACCTGACCGCTGCCCTGGCTGGTCCCCAGCCCCTGACCGTGGCTGAAGTGCAGAGCCTCTTGGGCCCACACGTGGTGGATCTCAAGTCCGAGGCGCACAGAAGCCCAGTGCGGGACTGGATCTGCCGGCAGCTACAGGAGGATCTGGACACGTTGCAGTTGGGGCTCCTCGGGGGTGTCCCCAGTGGCTACCTGCTCCTGGACCTCACTCTCCAAGGTGGGTGCAGGCGGCAGGGGCGGGCCTGGGGTGAGGGGAGGCCGTGGTCTGAGTCCCGCTCTCTACAGAGACCCACTCCGGGGCGCCACGCCTCTGTCCTGGACAGCTGCTGGCCACCATGGTGCCTCTGCTCCTGACCCTGCCCTCCCGCTGAGGACAGTGTCCTGGGCGCCCCAGAGCCCCGTGCGCCCTGCCCAGCCCTGCGGGGATGTGAGTTAAATAAACAGCGTCCTAAGCCTACAGCACTCATCAGCCCCTCCGGGACCTCTAGACACGGCATGGGTGGCACCCAAGGCTGGGCTTGACCAGACCCCCGAGGGTGCAGGTGGAGGGTGGCCACTCAGGCCTGGAGCAAAGACTGCGGTTAGAAAATCTTGACTTTATTCAGGGAGGGGGCACCACACCCCGATGCAGGCGTTCCTCTGGGCAGACTGTGGAAGCTGTGCTGTTCTGTAGACACCGAGCCACAGCAGCCACAGGAGGCCGGAGGGCAGGGCTGCAGCCAGCAGCAGACGCCCCACGCAGGCTCGCGGGCTGCCTGCGGGAGGGACGGGGCACAGCTTCAGCCCTGCGCTGGAAGCGACTCCCCACCTCCCAGAAGCTGGGGCCAGGAAACCCCAGAGCCCTGACTGCCGTGACAGTATGAGTGTCCACAGGGTGAGCCTGTACCCGAGGTGGGGGCCGCGATGTGGCTCCCCAGCAGGCCTGAGGAATGGTGCGTCGGGGAGGTGGTGTCAGGGAGCCCATAGGCTGTGCCTGTGGAGCCCTTGAGGCTGCTGGTGCCCAGGGCCAGGTCCAGCTTGTACAGTGCCGAACTGTTGAGGCTGCCAAGCCAGGAACGGATGGCCGGGTGGCTGCGGGCCTTCTGCAGGTCCCCCACGTTCTGCCCCAGCAGCGTGGTCACGTTGCTGACGCTGAGACTCTGTGAGGGGGGAGGGCAGCAGCACAGAGGGGTCTGCAGACCAGCCCCTCCCTCCCCTGCACTGCCCCACCCACCTGCAGCACGCTGGGGTTCAAGTTGGTGAAGGTGTCAATGTCCATGGACACATTGGCCTGAGCCAGGTGCTGCAGCTCCTCCACGGGGGCGCCTCCTAGAGGGCAGGGGTAAGGGGAGGGCCTGGGGCTCCTGGGGGACAGGGCGGAGTAGGGGAGGGGGCTCGGCTCACCGAGGTAGGGGCGCATGGAGTGGTAGTAGGCAGCGGTGGTGGTCCTCATGCTACCGAAGGCTTCACGGGCCTTGGCGAAGAGCAGGTTCTTGTGGCTCTGTGGGCAGCGAGACACGTCCAGGGCCCCGGCCAGCCTGGAGAAGGGTTCAGGGGCTGCACACTCCTGCCCCAGGCAGGACAGACCCTCCCCAGCCTCCACTCCCTGTGTGGCCCCTTGGGGGGTGGGGTTCCCAGCGACTTACCGGAGCTCTGAGGGCCGGATGGCCTGGATCTGCTGCGGGCTCATCCAGCACAGGCGAGAGCCCCCAATGGCCACCAGCAGGGCACCAGTGACCGTGCCGTTGTGGTCCAGGAACTTCTGCAGGACAGCCTGGGGGCAGGGTGGGGTCAGCAGGGCCTAGGCTGTCTGCCATCCACCCGCCCCGGCCAGGGCCCACACCTCAGTCTGATTTTCCAGGGCCACGTCAGAGGCTAGCAGGGCCAGCACTGTGGCCCCGGAAGTGATGTTCCATTGGCTGATCTCGGCCGCGGAGTAGAGGTAGACCAGTGAGGTGATGCTGCGCAGCTGGTCCTCGGGCACGCCCCCAGGGTAGACCTGGGCGGGCAGGCAGGGCGGGGTCAGGCCCTGTCCCGGCTCTGCGCTGCACCTCCCCCACCCCATAGACCTGGGTGCCGGGGTCAGTCCTGTGCAGGCCCTGCCCTGTGCCCCCTAGGCACCTGGGTGAGCTTGGTCTTGACGACTCGCTGGCACTCGGCGGGCAGGGGCTGCTGCAGCAGGGGGTCCAGGTGCGCCTTGAGCACCCCGCTGTCCAGGCAGGACTCTAGCTGCGTGCAGTTGTAGCGCACCAGGAAGAGGTCGTCCCGCAGTGTGGCTGCCGTGACCTTGCCGCCCACGCAGGTCCTCCCTGGGCAAGTGTGGCCAGTGAGGTGAGCAGCTCCTGCCTGGCTGCTGACCTTGCTGGCCCTCCCAGGAAGACGCTGGCCCAGGGCACCCCCATGTCCACGAGGCCACGCTGACCTGTGTCCCGCTTGGGCCTGGTGGAAACCAGCGTGGCCTTGGACTCCAGGAAGCTGGTGACAAAGCGCCTGGCCTCGCGCTGGCTGAGCTGGCCTTCCCGGCACATGGCTACCACACTGCGGAAGAAGTCCAGGCTGGCCGCCTGGCAAGCAGCTTGCTGGTATCGCTGAGGCCCCTGCCCCACAATGTCCTTGGACCAATGCTGGCTGCCGCACTCAGGCCTGCTCTCCACCCCAGGCACTGTCCTACCTCTGGCACCTGCATCCACAGGTGGGGGTTGATATAGGTGGCCAGGGGTCCCAACGCCTGCAACCCCTCCAGGTCCCAGGAGCCAGGAGGCCTGGGAGAAGGAATTGGGACCGTGTTGGAGTCCAGGGCAGCATCCCAGACCCCAGAGCCCACCTGCCCCCGCCCCAGTGACCGCTGGCACCCACAGGTTGCAGGGCTATGTGTCAGGGTCCTCACCCAAGGGAGGTGTTCCCAGCGGCCAGCAGGCTGTTGAGGGCGACCCTCTGGGCGGTGGTCAGCTGTGGGCAGTGGCCCAGGTTCTCGAGCACTTGGGAGTCTGCAGCTGCAATGCTGGACGCGTCCATGTCACACACTAGCACCCCAAGGACCTCCAGGTCTGAGGCGCTGAGCTGCAGGTGGGGTCCCCCCTGCAGGGGTGGCCGGTTAGCACTAGGGGAACCAGGCCTCACTGCCTGGCCTGACCCAGCCCAGCCCGGCCTGCAGAGGCACCTACCAGGCAGGCCCAGGCCGTGTGCTGTAGGGCAGCCCTCTGGTCAGGCAGGTTGGTCAGCAGCTCCATGTGCCCCTGGGTAGCACGGCTAGTGAAGGCCCGGCAGTCGGTGTCCCTTACCTGGTCCAGGCTGCAGGGGGGCCGGAGTGTCAGGGCCACACCCAGCCCGCTGCCCCCTCAGGCCTGCTGCCCTCGGGTGGCCCTGGTGTGAGGGCAAAGGGGGGTTGCTTACTTGTAGAAGAGCAGGAGGTCGGGGGGGTGGAGCTGGAAGTCACCCTGGAGATGCTGCTGGGCAGCCAGGTTGGCCAAACAGCTGAGCTGGGAGGGCAGTGGTCAGTTACTCCCTGTCCAGTCAGACTTGCCTTGGCAAAGCCTTGGGCCTCCAAATGGACCTGCCCAGCTCCCCCTGAGCTCCTCAGGCCAGGCACCCACAGCACCTACCCAGCCCCTCACAAGAGCCCCGAGCCCAGAGAACTCCCGGGGCGGGGGGAGGGCGGTGAGCACCGGGCACTGTGCTCCAGACATGGGGGGGCGGTCTGGCTGGCAGGCAGGGCAAGGTGGACACCACTGGCGACAAGGCTTGGGTATGGGCAGGTGGGCCAGACCGGCACGGGTGGGGCCTGCATGGCACTATGCCTGCTGCAAGGCCTACCTGCCAGGCCCTGAGGGCCACCTGCTGCGAGCTCAGGTTCCTGATGAAGGCCGAGAGCTGGTCCCGGGGCATTGGGCGGGCAGGTGGGCACCAGAAGGCCTGCAGGACTGAAGTGTTGGCCCTGGATGGCCGAGAGGTAGTCATGAGGGCCTGGGGCCAGCTCAGAGGCAGCCGCGCTCAGCAGGGGCAGGCAGCAGGCAGTGCCAGCCTATTTGGGACTGGCCACCTGATCAGTGCCCGTGCCTTTGGAGAGCTGCCTGCTGGGGCTAGGCTCTCAGCTGGGGTTGTTCAAGGCCCTGTGGGTCCAATTGCTGCTGCCCAGGGTGCAGCCTGCGTGACCTCAGCCCAGTCTGTGGACCCGGGCCCTGCCTGGCTGACCACCAACCCTAAGGAAGGAGATGAGGGCTCAGCAACAGAAAGTGCCCGGGCTAGCTGCCCTTCCTCTGTGGTGCCCCATCTTGGGCTGTGGGGAAACCCGAGGGTGCCAGGCTGGGCTGAGGTGTGGCCTCCTCCAGCACATCCGGCCCAGTTGCGGCTCCAGCCCCCAAGTGGTCACTGGTGCCCTGGGTGATGTGAGGTGGCCAGGTCCCCGGGAGGCCAGCACTCACCTGGCCCACAGGCCAACCTCACTGGCATCCTGGTCCTGGGAGAAGCCCCTGGGCTGGGGAGGTGCTCCTCGAGCTGCCAGGCATAACAGGAGGGCGAGGCCTGCGGTAGAGCGGGTTGGGGGCCTTGGCTGCGGCACACGCAGGAAGGTCCAGGGATCTGTGTGGGGCCAGCCCAGGACACCCAGCCAGTGTCTCCTGCAGGTGGGCGAGACCCGGTGTCTAGAGGCATCAACGCTTGTGGCGGAGGTGCTGGGTGCTGGCAGGCCTAACGGTACCCACATGATGGTGCATGGTGCCTGGCCCCTTCCCTCCATCCACAGCCTCCTGGCACTCGAGCCCACCAAAGGGGCTGACCCTCCCAAGTCCTGTCTGCAGTAGCCCACACTGCCCTTCTCTGGCCCTGGTCGCCCCTCCCGGCATGGTGAGTTCCTTGGGCAGGTGCCTGGTCCCACAACCTGGGGTGTGGGCAGAGGGCACCCCCTCTGTGGATGTCCTCACCGGCTCTGGGGCCCCTGGTTGTGCGGTGTGTGCTGGTCATCCTGGCTGAGGCAGCTGGGGAGGAGAGCAGGGAGAGGGGTGCAGGGATGTGCGAGGCACTAGCCTGAGCTCCAGCTGCAGCTGCGTCCCTGCCTTTGGGACCCAAAGCACAAGGTGTGTGGGGGGGGCCCGGTACTCCCTCTGCCCACCACGGGATGGGAGGAGCCCCTGCTCTCCTCATCATGGGACAGAGAGACCTGTGCTCTGTCACGGGGTGTGGGAACCCGGCTCTCCCTCCCCCAGCCATGTCTGGTGACGGGGCTGTTGGCAGGCTGCTGGGCCCTGCTGCTTCTTCCAGGACACTGGCCACCACCCTGCACCCTGACCCTCTGGAGGGGGCCCAGGAGAAGGTGGGAGTGGAGCCCGGGGCGGGGGGTGCCCACTCACCTGAGTTGAGCCCCTCCAGGCAGGTGCTCCTTAGCCCATCACCGGGACGTGGTCCCGAGATACCAGCCTGTCAGCCCGGGCAGGGGCAGGGCAGCGTCCCAGGTCCCTGTCTATACCCTTGCCAGGGCGAGGCAGGCACTGTGCTGGGCAGGGCCCGGGGCCTCGCTCAGCCCCTTGCCAGGGCCAGTGACTCCCGCCCCGCCTATGCAGTGACACCTGCCAGGCAGTCTCGCAGAGGAGGGGCCTGGCCCGTGACGCAGTCTCCCGGGGGCCCAGGGCCAGCAGACACCTGCTTCCCAGCCCCAGGGAGGGCGGCTGAGCTCACTGCTGGCAGACTGCCCGCACATACCCCTCCCAGCAGGGATCAGCCCTGGTGCGTGTTGCAGTCATGTGTGTGCGCGTTTCATCCACCAGTCCTGGCATGTGCCACAGTCATGTGTGTCTGATCTATCAGTCCTGGTGTGAGTTGCGGGCACGGTCACGCGTGTGTCTGTGTGTTTCAAACATGAGTCCTGGTGTGTGCCACGGTCACGTGTGTGTCTTCTCCCTGTGGAAGGCTCCCGTGGACCCCAGGAGGTGGCTCTCAGTGATGGCTGTGGCCAGGCAGGCACGTGTACAGACAGTGGAACACGATTTCTGCCTTGGTCCTTCCTGCTGCTGCCCCCACTGTGGGGGTGTTGAGACCTCAGCAGGGACCTGAAGCAGAAAAGTTCTCCCTGTCCTTGCCCCAAGTGGCCTCTTGTTCCCTTGCCATTCCTGATGCGGGGACTTCTGGCCCCCCAGAAGGGAAGGTGAGGGTGGTCCTGGGCCAGGCAGGGGTGAGGGGCTGCCACAGAGGGGTGCCCCGGCGACCAGCTGTGTGTCCACACCTCTGGCAGTGGCTGCTCATGCCCGGGGGAGGGGCTGTGTGTCCAGACACCTGACAGACATGGTTGTGGCCCCTTTGGGGCTGGTTCAGGAGCATTTATTCTGTGCAGCTCAGCTACAGTGGGGTGACACGGCCAGACCAGGGAGAAGGGCAGTAGACCCAAGGTTAGGGGATACCCGTGGCTGCAAGGGAGCAGGAGCCCCAGACAGCCCCCACAGGCCCAGCTCAGGGTCTGTGAGAGCTGCCCTGGGTAGCCCCCACAGGCCCAGCTTGGTGTCTGTGAGAGGAGCCTTGGTTAGAGTCCAGCAGGAGTGAAGGCACAAGGTTGGCCAGGCATGGTCCAAGGGTCCCAGCGAGACAGGGGCAGCAGGAGAGGAGCTGGCCAGGCTGTGGGCCGGGGGGCCTGAGCGGAGAAGGAACCCTGTGGGCCTGGGGCTCCAGCCAGGGAGTTGGCCAGCACCGCTGTGGGGGCACAGCTGCCTGGGGCTCAGCCGAGACAGCTTGGCTGGCTCCTGGCCTGGCCCTTGGTCCCGGGATGGCGGGACAAGGATACTGTCCTTGGCCCTGCAGGACCCTCCCCAGGCCTGGCTGCTGAGCTGACCAGCCTGCAGCTGCCCACAATGGGGATGGCTGAACGGGCCAGGCCTCGGCTGTGTGTGCATATCCCCGGCCCACGCCTCAGTGGCCAGGCTCCAGCGTCCACTCTGACAGCCACTGCAGGCAAGAGGCCCGTTGTGCCTCAGTCTCAGGGGACGTGGGGTGGGGTGGCAGGGGTCCACAGGTGTCCTTGTCAATGGGCTCGGGGTCAGGGGCGGCCCGCAGGGCCCTGACAAGTTGGTCCAGTGGCTGTAGCAGGGTGTGTGGGCTCCAGCAGGCATCCAGGGTAGGCAGGAAGGGGTCCGGCGTGCAGGCTTCCACGCGCTCGGCCCGGGTGGGGATGCGCAGGTAGAAGGCATGCAGCATCATGCGGAAGGGCTGGGCATCTCGGCCACCAGCCTGCCCGTAGGTCAGGTCGCCCACGACTGGGTGGCCCAGGGCGCTGCAGTGCACACGCAGCTGGTGCGTCCGGCCTGTGGATGGTGGGGGGCTCAGACAGGGACACGCCCCTGGCGGCTCACAGCACCCCAGGGGAGCCTGGAGGTGGAGGCGGTCTTGTGTCCCCTTCTGCCCTGCCCAGCACGTACCCGTCAGCGGCTTCAGCAGCACCTTGGACACGGGGTCTCCCGCATATGATCCGTGCTCCAGGAGTGCAAGCTCCGTGAGGCTCGGCTTGGGGTTCTCACAGCCTAGGGTGCAGCGGACAGGGGTAAGGCTCTGGGCCCCACTGGGGGCTGTTCCCACCCTGACCCCAGCCAAGAGCAGGGAAGCTAACCTTCAGTGCCTTCGATGCACATGGTGTGGGCACGGCCCTCCGTGGTGTTCTTGCCGATGGCGTGGCTGATGGTCACCTGGCTCTCCTGGACGTGTCCCCGCACCTGCCAGACACGGGGTCCTGTAGCTCAGTCAGCTGCCAGTGGCCCCCGGGGGGATCGCCATGCCCCACCCCGGGGACTCACCAGAGCCAGGTAGGCCTTGGTGACACGCCGCTCCTTGAAGCACCTGTAGGCACTGCCAGCTGCCGCCTTATTGAGGGCCACACACAGTGCCCCACTGGTGGAGAAGTCCAGCTGATGGCAGAACCTGCACGGGGGGAGAGAGGGGGGTATGCGGTTGGACGTGGCAGCGCTCTGCGGCCCCCTGTCCGAGCAGGTGTCCGCGCCCCCCGCGCCCCCGACCCCTGTCTGAGCAGGTGTCCGCGCCCCGGGACCTGAAGCCGTAGCAGGTGTCCGGGTCGGCCAGCTCCGGGAAGCGGTGCCGCAGCTGCTTCTGTAGGGTCAGCGTCTCCCGCCAGGTCTTGCTGTCGATGCGCAGGTCCCAGTGCTTGTTCACCACCAGGAAGTCTCTGCTCTGGTACACGACGCTCAGGTTGTCCACGCTGCCCGGCTCCATGGCGCGCGGCCCACGGCCGCTCGGAGCTTACCCCCGCACACCCCGGGCGGGCGCCCCTCACCCCTCACCCTCGGGGATGCCCGGCCCCCGACGCGGCACCCAGCAGCCCGGAGACCCCCGAGCAGCGCCCGGGCCCGGCGCACCGCCCGGACCGACGGCTGCGCCGGCCAATGGCAGGCGCCCGGGCAGACGCCGCTGCGACCACGGCGCCTGCGCACGCCACCGCACTTCCTCCCCGCCCCTGTCCCGCCTCTTGCCCCGGGCCGGCGGCAAGGAGGACCAATGGCGGCTGAGGACCGAGCCATGACTCGGTCCCGCCCCCAGGCGGCCGACCAATGGCGAGGGCCGCCGGCCGCTGATTGGCGACGGCGCGGGCGGTTTGGGACGCGCGGGCAGCATGGAGGACTACGGGCGGGAGCCGTGGGGCGCGGAGGACACCTTCCACAGCCGGTTCGCGGCCGAGCTGGAGGTGCTGGCCGAGCGGGAAGGTGGGCCGGCAGGGCCGGAGGCCTGCGGCGACCTGCTCTCCGGGGCGCCCGGCGCCAAGCGGCCCCGGCTGGAGCTGGCCCCCCGCCGCGTGCTGCGCCGGGCCCCGGTCCTGCAGGACTTCGTCTCCGTGACGTCCACCGACGGCCACCGGGCCTTCCTGGTGCTGCGAGCCGACCCCGCGGAGGGCCCGGTGCGTGCGGGGCGCGGGGCACCCCGGAGGGTGGAGGCGGGACGCCGGGCACCCCGCTGTGCGTGACCGCGCTCCCGCCTGCAGAGCCTCCTGCCCGACGTCCGGTGGCGAGGTGGCGGCCGGCTGGATCTGCTGGGGCTGCCCCTGTCCTCCCTCAAGGAGCAAGTCGACCACGAGGTGGGGTGCGGGCTGGGGCTGGGGTGCTTGTGGGGTGCTCGTGGGCCGGCCTGACCCCGACCCTGTCATCTCCAGCGGCGGCAGCGGGACGCCCTGCACAGGTAAGGACACCGGCTCCCTCCCGCGGGGCGCCCTCTGCTCTGGACGGGGCGCCTGACGGCTCTGGACCCCGTCCGCAGCCCCGGGCCCGCGGAGGAAGGCGCAGAGGCCCGGCCCGGGGCGGCCCCCGAGGAGCGGCCGGCCGAGCAGGACGCCCAGCACGACCTGTGGGTGGACGAGTTTGCGCCCCGCTGCTACCGGGAGCTGCTCAGTGACGACGTGAGACGCGGGGAAAGATGGGCTGCTGGGGGCCAGGGGTCAGTCATGGTGTCCCCACGCGGGCTGGGGGCCAGGGTCCTATCGGGGCATCCCCATGGGGCTGGGGGCCTGTCATGGTGTCCCCACACAGGTAAGCTGGGGCTTGGGTCCTGTCGGGACGTCCGCATGTGGGCGGGCTGGGGGCTTGGATCCTGTCGGGATGTGCCCAAGTGTGCCCGGAGGCTGCTGCAGGCCCCACATCCCTTCCTGCAGTTCACCAACCGCTGCCTCCTGAAGTGGCTGAGGCGGTGGGACCAGGTGGTGTTTGGTCACGAGAGACCGGCCCGGAAGCCCAGAGCTGGCGTGGAGCCTGGGCGTGGTGGCAAGGATGCTGCAGCCCCTGGCAAGTGGAAGAGCCATGAACAGGTGCTGGAGGAGCTGTTGGAGGCGGAGCTGGATGCCAGCCGGAGGCCACGGCACAAGGTGAGCTGGGGCACAGCTCAAGGCTGGGGGGCACAGGGCAGGGGCGGCGGGCAGCCGTGTCCTTCTCGGTCCCCTCTCTCTGTGCTGTAGGTGGCCCTGTTGTGTGGGCCCCCCGGGCTGGGCAAAACGACACTGGCCCACGTGATCGCGCGGCATGCCGGGTACTGCGTGGTGGAGGTGAACGCCAGGTGAACGAGGCAGGAGGCGATCCTGGCATGTTCCCGGGGGCAGAGGCCCGCAGGGTCACGGGCCCTGCTGAAGGGCTGGGCTCCTGCTGTTTGGCCACGGCCGCCCTGAGACCCAGCCCTGTGTCCCCAGTGATGACCGCAGTCCCGAGGCCTTGCGCGCGCGCATTGAGGCCGCCACACAGATGGAGTCGGTGCTGGGCGCCAGTGGGCAGCCCAACTGCTTGGTCATCGACGAGATCGATGGGGCGTCCACGGTAGGCTGTGGGGTGTCAGAGTGGGGGCAGGGTGGGCGTGGGCCTGGCTGACCGAGCCCTACCCGCAGGCGGCCGTGAACGTGCTGCTGGGCATACTGAACCACAAGGGCCCACAGGCAGCCTCCGCCGAGGGCCGGCAGCGTGGGGCCGAGCGGGGCCTTCTGCTTAGGCCTGTCATCTGCATCTGCAATGACCTGTGAGTGGCCTGGGCTCCCCTCCCCTCCTCTGCTCTCCCTGTGCCCCAGGTCTATACTGGAGTGCCCCCTGGGCCGGCTGGGCGGGCTGGGCTCCTCTCCCCTCCCCTCCTCTCCCCTCCTTTCCCCTCCCCTCTCCTCCCCTCCCCTCCCTTCCCCTCCTCTCCTCTGTCCTCCCTGTGTCCCAGGTTTGCACTGGAATGACCCCTGGGTGGACTGGGCTGGCCTTCTAGGTCTCTCTCCCCACTGCCCCCACAGGTTCGCCCCCGCCCTGCGGCAGCTGAAGCAGCAGGCCTTGGTGCTCCATCTGCCCCCGACCCTACCCAGCAGGCTTGTGCAGCGGCTGCAGGAGGTGAGTGGGCGCAGCCTGGTGGGGCGAGGCCACCTGGGCTCAGACCCTCAGCTGGTTGGGGTTGGTGACTATGCCGAGGGGTTGATTCATGATGAGGACCTGGGTCGGTCCACAGGGAGGCAGGAGGCAGCCTGTCACCTGTCGCAGGCAGCGCCTCCCCCAGAGGCGTGTGAAGCCCAGGACGGGGCCTGGGATGGGGGCTCAGCACTCCTGTTCCCCCCAGATCTGCCTGAGGCAGGGCATGCGGGCTGACCCGGGTGCGCTGGCTGCACTCTGTGAGAAAACGGACAACGACATTCGCGCTTGTATCAACACGCTGCAGGTGTCAGGCGCTGACTGGGGCGGGGGCTGCGAGGGTCCGGGTGCAGGTGTCAGATGGCTGGCTGGGGCGGGGGCTGCGAGGGTTGGGGTGCAGCCTCTCACCCTCCACCTCATACCTAGTTCCTGCATGGCCGGGGCCGGCGGGAGCTGAGTGTGCGTGCGGTGCAGGCCACGCACGTCGGCCTCAAGGACCAGCGCAAGGGCCTCTTCGCTGTGTGGCAGGAGGTCTTCCAGCTGCCCCGCCCCAACAGGTGGGTGCTAGGGGGCAAGTGGTTGGGCCCCAGGGTAGGTCCTCGGCTTGGGGTTTTTCAGGGTCAGGGTGGGGACGCCCACACAGAGTGCATGTCTCCTGCAGGCGACAGGCGAGCCAGGACCCCTCCTTGCCTGCTCTGGGGCTCCTGCCCGGGGATGGGGACTCGGGCTCCCTGGCCTCGCAGCGCTTCTACCATGTCCTGCACGTGGCCAGCTCTGCAGGCGAGCACGAGAAGGTGGTCCAGGTACTGCAGGCTGCGCTGGGCTGGGCCACGTGGCTGGGGACAGGCTGTGGGGGAGGGACGCGATGGTCCTGTAGCCTGGAGGAGCTGGCTGGCCAGCATGGAGTGGAACAGCTGGCAGGGGGCCCCCACCCTGCTGAACCCGGCTGAGTAGACCCCAACCGTAAGCAGCTTTGGTTTAGCCTTGGGATCGCTTGCACCCAGAGGTCCAGGTGTGTAGACGCGGCAGGGAGAGCCAGGAGGGCGGGCGGGGCTTCTGTAGCCTGCAGTGGGAGCGCTCAGGGTGGCCTCTGGATGCTATGCGTGTGTGCACACGTGGGTACATTCTGACTCTGGATGCTGCGTGTGTGTGGGTGGGGGCTCAGACCTGTGCATTGCCCGCCTCACAGGGCCTGTTTGACAACTTCTTGCGCCTGCGCCTGCGTGATTCCAGCCTGGGCACCGTGTGCGCGGCCCTGGACTGGCTGGCCTTCGACGACCTGCTGGGGTGTGCTGCCCACCACAGCCAGAGCTTCCAGTTGCTGCGATACCCGCCCTTCCTGCCCGTGGCCTTCCACCTGCTGCTGGCCTGCAGCCACGTGCCCCGCATCGTCTTCCCCAGCAGCCAGCAGGAGGTGTGCCCGTCATGGGGGTTGGGGGAGCGTCTGCTGGGGCGGGAGGACAGGGCAAGACCAGCTCGCTCTCTGCCCTAGGCTCAGGTCCGGACCACCCAGATGAAGAACCTGATGCAGGCGCTGGTGTGTGGCATCGCCCCTGCCCCCCGCAGCCGGGCAGCACCCCAGGCCCTGCTCCTGGACGCCCTGTGCCTGCTGCTGGACATCCTGACCCCCAGGCTGCGGCCCGTGAGTGCCTGTGCCGGCGGGGGGGCGGCCAGGTGGGCTCTGCGGTCGGGACTTAGGCTGTCACCACACTGCAGGTGAGCACGCAGCTCTACAGTGCGCGGGAGAAGCAGCAGCTGGCCAGCCTGGTGGGCACCATGCTGGCCTACAGCCTCACCTACCGCCAGCAGCGCATGCCCGACGGCCAGTATGTCTACCGGCTGGAGCCGTGAGTGCCAGGGGCGTGCCCTGCCTACGCTGGGATGACTGTGGGGGGCTCTGTCTGGGCACCAGAGTCAGGGAGCTCTCTTGGGCCGCTAGGCCGAGGTGGGCTCCGTCAGGGTGCTAGGCTGGCTCGTGCTGCCCGGCAGGAATGTGGAAGAGCTGTGCCGCTTCCCAGAGCTGCCGGCCCGCAAGCCCCTTACCTACCAGGCGAAGCAGCTCATCGCGCGGGAGGTGGAGCTGGAGAAGCTGCGACGGGCAGAAGTGGCCCGTGTGGGGAAGGGCAACCAGGTGAGCCGGTGTGGGCAGGGGCGGGGGGTCCTGCCCACTGGACAGCCCTCACCCGCAGCCTCTCCCTGCAGGTGAACGGGGGTCCCCCGGCACCGGGGGAGAGCAGGGTGCAGTCCCCTGCCCCTCGAGCCCTCCACAACCATGAGCAGCGGCTGGCGCACCTGGGCAGGGCTGTCCCCGAGGAGCAGGTATGGCCGGGGTCCCCCAGGAAGGGCCGGGAGGGGGCATGGGCGCATCCCCCAGCTCCTGGTCCTGGTTCCTCAGCCTGAGCGGGACTTCTTCGGACGTGTGGTGGTCAGGAGAGTGGCAGCCCCGAGGGCAGGTGTGTTGGGGGTGGGGCTGGGGCAACCCTGTGTCGGGTGGTGGGGGCACTGGAGCAAGGCCAGTGATAACTGCGTGTCGCCATGGCCCCACAGATGACCACGCGGCCTGCGACAAGGACTCAGCGGAGTGGCGCATGGGCACGGCCGTGGGCAGGAGCCAGGTCTGGTTCCGCTTCAATGAGGGTGTGTCCAATGCTGTGCGGCGCAGCCTGCACATCCGGGACCTGCTGTAGTGGGCCCCCCACTCCCCACCCCAGGAGAAAACGGACTCACGCAGGGCTGGAAAGTGTTTATAAACGCCTCGCCAGCAGTCTGCCTCGCTGTCCTGGTGCGCGCCCGTGCGTCCGCCCTGCGCTCACAGGATGGCGCACTTGCCCTTTTCCACCCACGGGTTGTTCTTCATGAGGTCGGGGTTCAGGAAAGGGTCCTTGGGAACTCCGTCTTCGATCCACTTGAGGAGCCTGTGAGCCGGCGGGCAGGGTCAGCAGGCATGCGCTTTCACCTGCCTGCCCGCCCTAGGTGCACGCAAACGAGATGCAAAGAGGCCGGGACTCACTCGGGGATGGTCCTGGAGGACATCTCGCGCTTGAAAGCCAGCTGGTGTTTGAGGCTCTCCACCTCCTTCTTCATCTGGGGCACGTCCCACTCCTCCATGGCGTCAGGGGCTTCCGCGGCGGCCAGCCTGTGGCTGCGGGGCAACAGCAGCGGCTGCAGAGCCTCCGGAGGCACCCCTTCGGCCATCCCCGGGGTGCCGCAGGGAGGCCAGGCTGCTGCCTTGCCCCTGGGGGCTAAGCAGGGCCACGGCCACCGGGGGCTCCAGCAGGGGCTCCCACCGACACCTCCAGGTTGTGAGGGTTCCACCCCTCAGCCAGTGGCCCCACTGGGCCAGGAAGATTTGGCTGCAATTTGCATCCTGGGAGGGATGGAGGTGGGGCTGGTGATGGTGCCTCTGGGGGCCTGGGCAGCCCAGGACTTGCTGGGGGTGGCTACCCCACCGGGGCAGCTGGGCCCCTCCGGGAGACAGGGAAGCCCTGCAGCGGGGGTGGGGGTGGGGGGGGTGGAATGTGTGTGTTGAGGGGACAGGCAGCACGCGGAGGGGACTCGCATTCCCCCCTCCTCACTCCCAGCACATCTGTAAGCAGGACCCTCACCGCCCGGTTCCAGCCTCCTGCTGCAGCCAGCCCAGCCGTGCGCCCTGCCGGCCCCTGAGGCTCGGAGCTCGGCGGGCGCTGCGCAGTGCTGGGGTGTCAATCCCAGCACATTCAGGGCAGTAGCGCACCCCCCCAGGAATCGGGGGTCAGCCCCGTGGCCTGAGCTGGGTGGGAGAGCCCTGCGGTCTCCAGACCTCCTGGGTCACTTACCTTGGAAGGTGACTGCAAGGGTGAAGTGATGGCAAGGGCTGGGTGCTGTGTACTGAGCCTGGCCTGGTGAGGCAGGCAGAGTCCTGGCAGGTGCCCCGCCCACTCCTGCCACTGGGCGCCCTGGCACCGCCCCAGGGCTGGGCATGCTGCCAGTCCCCAGTGGAACCTGCAGGCGAGGGCTGCCTGGTGCAGTGGGCTCCTACTCTGGGCCGGGCCTCAGCTGGGGTGGGCAGCAGCTTGCGGTGAATTTGCCATCAGCTGGGACAGGTCAGGTACCTCTTGCCCTCTGTGGCCTCTGTCATCTGTAGGTCAGGGCAGGTCCTCGGTGCCTGTGGGCTGGTCTGCCCCTGTCCTGGCCTCACCCTTCACTCACTGGCCAATGGTTGGGAGGGCAGGGGGGGTGGCAGTGACCCGCCAACCTGGGCACACTGGGACTGGTCTGCAAAGGCCGAGGGGTGGCTGAGGTTCCCACCCTGTGCCCTCATATGAGCTCCCTGGGGTGCTCTGGCCCACAGTTGGGACCCAGGCGTCTGCTTGCGCCTGCTCACCCCGGCCCCTCCCTCCTGCCCATGGGGCCACTCAGCTGACACACGTGGGCTCCGTCTCCTGGCTGTGGGGCTCCAGCTGGCAACAGGTGCCTCAGGTGGCAGAGCCCAGCTCCTGAAGGATCCCCCCACAGACTGAGCTGTCCTGGATGCACACCCCGCCCCACCTCAGGAACCCAGTCCTATGTGGGAGTGGCTGGTGCTGCCGCAGTGCACAAGCCCCTTGCGAGCCAGCAAGTGGGACGCCTGTGCCCAGGGTCGTGGTGCATGCATGCACAGCTGGGCCAGGACGTGCCTGCAGAACTGGGGCGCATCAGGCAAATGAAGGATTATTTTTACTATGGATTTAGGGGGTGGGAGCTTAAGGCACTGGTGCCCGCAGTCTCAGGGGCAGATGGCTGCCCCTCCTGGCAGGGTTGGGGTGGACACATGTCTGGGCATAGATGCTGAGATCTGGGTCGAGGGCTGTATCAGCCAGCTGCCCAGGGCTCTGCCTTGGGTACAGAGAATACTGCTTGGGGTGGGGGTCCTGGGTCCCCAGGATTGGGAGGGGGCCCACTGGAGACTCCAGGCTGTCCTCCTGTCTGCAGCCCCTCGGGACAGCTTGGGGCTGGGGCTTCTGCCTGGAGTCCTGAGGGCTGCAGTGTCCTCTCCAGCACGGCTGGTCTGCGGGAGTCCTTGGGGGGCTTCAGGCCCTGCCTGGCACTGCCCCCACCCCGGGGCGGGGCGACCTGCTGGGCCTCTGTCCTGCTGTTGGCCTGTCATTCACGGCCACATGGCGGGCTCAGAAGTGGGTCTGGGGTTGCCCCGGGTGGGCAGTGTCCACTGTTCTCAGGCTGGTCCCTCAGGGGCAGCCCTGGTGGGTGTGGGGGCTCCCAGCCCAGCCTTGGCGAGAAGCTGGAATGAGGCCTCCTTTTGTGGGTGCCCAGGGCTGCAGCCGAGACCAGGAGGGAGGAGAGTTCCCTCGTGGCATCTGACTGCGTGGCTGCCCTGGAGGCTCTTGCGTGAATCAGGCCATTAACTGGGTCACTGGCCTAGAAATGGCTACCCCACGCCGGGGAGGCTGTCAGCCCGAGGATGCTGAGCCCGGACCCTGGCGTCTCCCACGGCCCCAGGGCCTGGGCAGGGAAGCCTGCTGGAGACCCCCAGTGGCCGCCGCTGCATACGAGGCCGGAGACGAGGGCAGGCAGGGCAGGCATGGACGGCAAGGAAAGCGGGTCGCGGGTCTCCTCCCGGCCCCGGGCGGGCGTCCTGCGACGCCACTTCCGGGAAGTCAGCCCGTCGGGCAGCCATCATGGAACCGGGCAGCGGGGCCCCTGAGGGCACGGCTATCGACGCGCCGGTGGGTTTCGGGCCTCGGCCTTGCGCGTCAGGGCCGGGAATCCTGCAACACCGAGCGGCCGGAAGGAAGCGAAGTGCCCGGGGATCACGGAAGGACTCGGACAGAGGCCTGGAGACGACGGGCGTGGTCAGTGGCCGCGCGGCGCGTTTCTCGGCAGCGCCCCAGGACGGGCTGCAGTCCACGCCGTCGCCACCAGATGGCGCCACAGGTGCACTGGCTCTCGGCGGCTCCACGCACCGCGCGTGTCGGGTAAGGCCTCTGCGGGCGCCGGTTCGAGCCCCGGCCTCGTACTACGACCCCGTGCCCATGTTGTTCCTACTTCCGCCTGGGATTTGGGAGGCTGCGAGGGGATCCTGCCGGGAGACACTCAGCTGCCGGGGTGCAGCCCTCGCCACGGTCGGAGTTGGGCGAGCGAGCTCCTGGGGCGCCTGGTGGAGGAAGCGGGGGCTCCGCCGCGGCGTGGGCGAAGGACCCGCGTGGCCGACACTGGCCCCGGTGCCCACCGAGACGGGGTGTCCTCCCGCGCGGCCCAGTGCTGACCGGGCGCTCGGGGAGGAGCTGAGCCAGGAAGGGGGCTTGGGCCCGAGGTCGGGGGTCCCGGCACACCCTGCATTGTCCGTGGGGGCACCCTGTGGGTGTCATGGGCCCGAGCCCGTGGTCCGTGAGGGGGAGGGTGGTCTCCCCACTATGTGCTACTACCCGCTGTTTTGGGTTCTGTTCCCTCAGAGTCTGCGTCCTCAGGGTGACTTCCTCTTTGCGGGAACCCCTTGCAGTGGGCATGATTTTCTTTTCCTCCTTGGGAACAGGTGCAGGCCACCATGAGGGCAAGTGTGTGACCTGCCAGCCTGGCCCGTGACCTCCCCTCTGCGGGTCCTCTCCAGCTGAAGGGTCTTTTCTGCAGCCAGGCAGGGAGGCTCCCGTGTGGGCCTGGCGGTGGCCAGCCTGCAGCTCTGACCCCGGCAGTGGGGCCTGCCCTGGCTCCGTGCGGCACAGGCATGGTCGCAGGGCTTGTCCGTTCATCCACTTCCTGCCCGTCCCTGGAGTGCCTGGCCCAGGGGTCCCCGGGGTCCACGATGTCCTGGCCTCAGCTGTGGGACAGGGCAGAATTCAGTGTCCGACTGTGCTACTCCTCCAGTGACACCAGGGGGCGCTGCGGCCTGCACGATGGGGTGGGGCCTCACCTGAGTCCGGCTTGTCTGGGGCTGGGCAGCCGTCCGTCCGTCCGTCCGGGTGGTCGGTTCCTGGGAGCTGAGGCCCCTGGACAGCATGGGCTGCAGAGGAGACTGGGCGAGGGTCGCACAGCAGTGACCGCGGGGTGGGCACTGTCACAGCCCCCATGCCTGTCAACTGTCCCTGTAATCCCTTCTGTGCTGCGGACTGCGACCCAGGCTTAAGTTGGCTGGTATGAGAGTGTAGGTGTGGACAAGCCCTGGTCCCATGCCAGCTGGGTCCACCCTGGGGTGCCAGTAAGACTGCACGGTGGTGACAGCACAGACCAGGGGCAGGTGTAGGGATGGGTTGGAGCTGGACATGCTAAGCATGCAGGGGACCAGGTCCTCAGGGTCCTCCCTGTGTGTCCCCCCGGGGAGTGGCTCTTCCTTGTCTGAAGGCCTGGATGCTCCCGTGTCCTCTTGCTGCCCGTCGGCCCTGTTCCTCCTGGGCCGGCATGACCACAGCTTGGGCTTCAGTTGGGGCCTGCACCCGCTGGGCTCAGGCACCATGGTGCCAGAGGGAAGGCCCTCTGGGGCAGGCCTGGTGCCATCAGCTGGTCTGCACAGTGGCTACAGCGCAGCTCTCATGAAGACTCAGGGCTGTGCCCCTGGGGGTCCCTGGAAGACCCCGTGGGGCCTGAGGTGAGGGGGCATGTTCAGGGCCCCCTGTGGGCGGCTCCTGGGCTGGGAGCCCAGGCCAGCGTCTGCGCCCATGACCAGCAGGCTGGCTGTGTGCTCAGCTCCCACACATGCCTGCCCTGCTCCCACCTGCAGTCCTGCTGGACATGCCTGGGGGAAGGCGACCACGTGACTGCAGGTTGAGGATGGGGAGGGTATGCAGGGAGGTCCCTCTGAATGTGGGGGCACCTGGGCAGTGCAGGATGTGGCTTTCAGACTAGGAGCCTTCAGCAGGGTTGGAGGAGGGGGTGCCTGCTTCTCAGACTCAGCTTGTGCCGTGTCCCTGTACCCCACTGACACCAAGATGAGGGGGAAGTATCTGCTGCCCACCCCTGGGCTCTGCCCTCTGCTGCTGCCCCGTGATGCCTCCTGCTGCGTGGGCCAAGCCCTGGGGCTACTCAGTGGGCAAGGGGTGGCCCCACCCCTGCCAGCATGAGTGTGGCACATATTGGTATCTCTGGCACGACGGTTGGTGAGCTGAGTGGCCTGGATCAGTCCTGGCCTGGTTGCTGCCAGCATGGCTGTAGTTGGCTGACAGGTGACAGCCAGCTGTCCCCAGCTGGGGCCTGCCCACAGTGAACCCGTCTGGCTCGGTGTACTGAGCCACACATGCCCCGTTCCCATGCACGTCCCATGGTGAGCTGAGCCCCAGGTCCCCATGGTCCCTGTTGTCCAGTGCCCTGGACATGCCTGGGCTATGGGTGTGGTTCCTGTCTCCTTGGGCCAGAGGCCAAGAGGCAGTGGCCATTGGGAGCTTGCGGACGACTAGAGGTGGCCCTGGCTCCCCATCTCATGGGCTCCCCGTCTCATGGGCCTGCCTTGCTTGCAGCCGAGACCACAGGCCAACACGGGGAGCAGGTGGGGTCTCTGCCGGCCCCAGGGCACCATGAGACCACATCACTTCTCCCTGTTTCATCATGCGTGCGTGGGGGTCCTGTCACTCGCCGGCTGGCCAGGCTCAGTCTATGTTCACTTGCCTTCACAGGTCCCAGTTCTAGAGGGGCCATGTCCTGGGCTCTCGGGGGTGGGAGCTGCATCTCCGTATCTGAGGGTCTCAGTGTGTACCCTGGGGGACAGGAAGTATCCTGTTTTTAAAGATTTATTTTTATTGCAAAGTCAGATATACAGAGGATAGGAGAGACAGGAAGATCTTCTGTCTGATGATTCACTCCCCAAGTGAGCGCAACAGCTGGTGCTGCGCCGATCAGGAGCCAGGAGCTTCTTCCAGGGCTCCCATGCGGGTGCAGGTCCCAAGGCTTTGGGCCGTCCTCGACTGCTTTCCCAGGCCACAGGCAGGGAGCTGGATGGGAAGCGGGGCCGATGGGATGAGAACCTGCACCCATATGGGATCCCAGTGTGTGCAAGGCAAGGACTTTAGCTGCTAGGCTGTTGTGCTGGGCTCTGGAAGTGTCTTAAGTTTGGGTGACTGGGGGCCAAGTTCTGAGATCTGAGGATAGCTGGCTTATGGCTCTGGAATGGGGGCCCTGTCCTGGGGTCCATGTGCTGGGAAGTTTACGTGAGAGCGGACTCCCCGGAGAGGATGGAGACCAACGTGGGGTCGGCAGGCCTCTCCTGTGGCCCCGGAGCATCTGAGCCTTGGGCGGGAGATGGGCAGTCCCCAATGTGATCCTTGGCTTGCGAGCTGCTCTGCATTCACGTGGTTCGACAGCTGGCCTCTGCGTGCAGGCATGGACATGCTAATACGTGCCCAGCACAGGCACAGCTGCAGGCCTGGCACGGGTGCCAGACAACTTCCCCCCGGGCTGGCTGCGCCCTCCGGCCTGGGGCTGGCCCGGCCCATGGGGGAGTCCGTTTGCTCCTGCCCAGTTAGTGTCCAAGCCCAGGGTGTGCGTGGGGGGTCTCTGGGACATTTTCCAAGTTGCCTTTGTGGAGGCCCTGGGCACACCCACCAGGAATGACCACCCCCGGCTCACTGGTCCCACCATGGCCAGAGCAGTAGGGTTGGGGACACAGCCAGGGCTTCCCTGGGAGCCAGGTCCTGGGCAGCGTCCACTCCAGGATGCCCAAGTCACGACATGTCCTGCCTGCTGGGCACTTTTGTCAAAGTTGCAGTAACAGCAAGGAGATGTGAGGGCGGGGGCACCTGCAGGAACTCCCCAGACATCCACCAAAGCCCATGTGGGGGCAGTTAGCAGGGAGTTCAAGGGGTGGGGTGCATCACGCTGGATGGGGATTCCGTTTCCCAAGCTGGGGTGCCCCAGCTCCTTGTCCACAAGTATGGGCCGGCTGCTCCTACCTTCCTAGGTCCCCATATTCACACGGGTGCCCACGTCCTGGCATTCCAGGGTTAGCCCAGCTGGCCTGGCAGGGGGCACATAGGGGTATCCTGGGGTCTCTTGTGGGGCACACGAGCCCTGGTGTGGGGGAATCCTCCCTTAACTTTCTGGGGCTGACAGGGTCTTTTGGGGGAGGTGAAGGAACCCACTGCTGAGGCTGTTACTGAAGCCTTGTGGGGGGCAGAGGCTGGGGGGCCTGCCAGCGTGAGGGGCCCGTTTCCTGCCCTGACAGCTGAGGCCACCAGCACCCGCCCGCCTGAGGGGTGACTGGAGGACAGGGCCAGTGGAGGACGTCCTGGGCACCCTTGCCTATGTCCCCACTCAGGCTGGTGCTAAGTGGGGCTTGGCTTGCTCCCAGGGTCCCCCGGGGGGTGCAGCCCAGCAGACAGCCGCGCAGGGCTGGGCTCAGAGCCCGTCTGTCCCTGACACACAGGGCCCCTGTTCCCCGCGCCGGAACTCCGTCCCTGTGTCTGCACCTGGGCTCTGCACAGATGGGGCTGTGCCCCGTGGCCATGGTGTCCCCACAGACGGGCAGGGGCAGGCATTGCAGGAATAAAAGCACGCGTGGTCGGTGAGCATCTGCAGCAGGTCCTGTTCCCGCTGCAGGAAATGCCTGCAGGCCAAGTGGGTGATGGGCTGGGGGTGGTCGAGGACACGGACGCCGCGCCCCTCCTGCTCCCTGTCCTCAGCTGACAGTGTCCACTCGATGCCCGTTGTCACGCGTGCGGGGGTACCGGCTCTGGGAACGGCCACTCGCGGGCCCTGAAGTAGCCCCTGAGGTCCTCCAGGCGCAGTGGTGGGAAGTAGGCCCCGATCCTCTTGCGCACCCACCATGCGCCCTCCGCGGCGTGCCGACCGCCCGGGCGGCTAAACCGGTACCGGTAGTGCTCGCCACGCACCCACCTGTGGGAGAAGCAGTCAGCCCGGGATCTGCTGTCCCGAGGCTCACAGGCCTGGCCCTCCTCCCTCGGGAGCCAGCCAGCGAGTGGCCCGCAGAGAAGCCTGTTCCCTGGGCATGCGCCATCCGAGACAGGACCTTAGATGGGCATTCAGGGTTGTCCCAGAGAGCTCCCCGGGAAGGCTTCCCCAGACACCCACAACAGCCAAGAGCCTCTTCTGGGTCTCCCGTGGCGTGCGAGGGCCCAAGGACTTGGTCCATCACCTGTCCCCAAAGCTGCACGTTAGCAGGGAGGCCAGCCATGGTGCAGCATGCCAATCCTCCACCTGCGGCACCAGCATGCCCCAGGGGCGCCAGTTCCTGTCCAAGCTGCCCCACTTCCCGTCCAGCTCTGTTAACAGCCCAAGTCTTCAGGACCCGGAGGAAGCTGCCGGCTCCTGGCTCTGGATCAGCTCAGCTCCAGGCATGGCGGCCGTCTGATCTCTGACACATCTCCGCTCATCCTTGCTTCTCCCAGATCCTCTCCCTCACTGCGCAGGGTGCCCAGCATTAATGCTGGCCATGCCTCGGGAGCAAGTGCCCTGGGGCTCATGGGGGGGACACTGCCCTGGCCAGCACCACCCCATGTTCCTCTCACATCCTCGGCCACGGGGGGTTGGCCTCTGCCAGGGAGGGGCCTTACCTGGGAGCCTTCCTGCCCGTGAAGGGGCTGTGTGCCAGCAGGGAAAGGGCCTCGGTGTCGCCAGCCAGCAGCTTACCCGCCAGGTGCAAGATCCACTCGTTCTGTTCGTAGGTCTAGGGGAGATGAGTGGAGGTGGCTATGTCCTAGGCTCTGGGGGACTGCACCCCCTTTCTTCAGGTGCCTGCTGCCCACCGACCTCACGGACAGCGTGGCCCAGAGCCTGCCCTCACCTGGAAGGCCGCAAACCACATGAGCCAGTCGAGGCGGTAGTGGTATGGGGAGATGAGGCAGGGCCGGCGCCGGGGCTCCCCTGGCTTGCATTTGAATTCAAACTCCTCCCAGTGTGCGTCGGGGGCACTGGCGTTGGGGTGCGCAGTGCCCTGCAGGACTACCTCCGTGCGCTCCTTGGTGACACTTAGGGGATGCAGGTCAGATGCTGAGGTGCCCCCAGGAACCGGGATCCCGGGCTCAAGGTCAGGGTGGGAGCAGGCCAGGCCTCGACCAAGCACCAGCACCCCACCTCCCGAGAGGCTGCTCTCTGGACAAGCCTGGAGCCAGGCCCCTCGACCTGGCCAGCTGCACCCCAGCCTCAGGGAGGGCCGGGCTCACTGAGGTGACCCTGTCCACACTCTTGGAAGCCCAGGGACCTCGTGCAGTGACACGCACGGTGGGCTCACCACCAGGCCCATGGGGGCAAGGGGGGGGGGGTCCCTCGGCTTCTTGGCTTCAGATCAGCTCAGTTGAGGCTGTTGCAGCCACTTGGGGAGTGAGCGAATAGAAGACCTCTCCCTACCGACCCAGTTGGGCCTGCACTCTGCCCGGCCTGCACACCCTCCCCCTCAGGTCAGGTCGGCCTCCGGAATCCCATGGTCTCATGTTGATGGTCACGCGGGGCTGGGGACTGACCCCGACTCCACAAATGGGGTCTCTACACCAGCCAGCAGAGACTGCCACACAAGATACCCCAAAAGTAAGGGAAGGAGATGGGGGTGCAGCCAGTGGGAGCCCCCAGCCCAGCAGGCTGCGCCTAACCTGACTCCAGCTCAGCCTGGGTCTCACAGGGGATGCCCGTGGCAGACTGGCCAGTGCCCACCACTTCCTGACACCCTCAGGGCCAGGCTGGGGGTCCCCCAGCCCACACCCCGGGAGCAGTCACCCCTCCCCACATACACACAGGACCAGGTCCTTCCTCCCTTGCCAGCCAACTCCAGCTGGCACCTGGGCTCTAGAAGACCTCGCACCCCACACACTGTCCTGCACACCTGGACCCTGGGGCAGGCAGGGGCAGGCCCGAGCCCTGGCAGACCCCGGCTTGCCAGGCCCATACCTGCCGAAGGCTCCATAGGTGTTGACGATGCGGAGGGGGTGGAAGGATGTGTTCATGACCTGCCTGGAGCTGAGCAAGTTGAGGACCACGGGAATGCTGAGCCAGGCCAGGAGCACACCCAGCGCCACGTTGACAGCTCCCCGCACCCGGCGGCCGTAGGCGGGCGGCTGGACCCCAAGGGCTTCCTGCTGCTGCCGCTTCAGGACTTGGTCCCGCAGGCCGCCAGGCGCCGAGGGCCACAGGGCTGCGAGTGCGGCGTCATCGAAGCAGGCCAGGCTGGGCACGATGGTCAGCCAGTTGAGGAAGCTTAGGTTCCCACTGCAGATGAGGGCCACCTGCGGGAGCGGTGTCCATTGGGCAGGCCTGGACAGGGGCTAGGCCAGGCACATGGACGCCAACCCAGGTGGGGGTGGTGAGACCCAGGGTCCCCGCAGGGGAAGTGCTCCTGGGCCGCCCACTGCCCTGCCCTGGGCCTCCTGCAGGTGAGCCAGTGGACAAGCCCAGAGGAGGACCTGCAGAAGGGCATGCCTCGCGACAGCACGCTGTCACAGGGGACCAGTCCCTGAGGACGCACACACACACGGGGCTCCCGGCGGCTGTGAGCTGCTCCTACAGACAGGTGGCAGGGCATGGAAAGATGGCAGCCTTCAGCGCATGCCGAGCCCGATGTGGCCGGGGGAGCACTGGGCCTTGAAGAGGAGTCCCATCCCCACACCCATGACAACACAGCTGCCCTCCCACGTGCTGTGCCAGTCAGTCTCAGGGAGGAAGCCACTCGGTCATAGGGAAAGTACACTTGGCTCGGGGGACCATGGCCGTATCAGCAGCAGACACCCTGTGGCATCCAGGCAGTGCTGTGCTCACAGCCTCCTGCCTGGCCTGCACCCACACAGCAGAGGCATATGGATCAGCCACGTGGCCATAAGCAGAGACTGGCCTGGGACGCAGCAGGTTAAGCTGCCAGCTGCAATGCCAGCCTTCCATATGGGCACCAGTTTGTGTTCCGAATACTTCCAATCTGCCTCACTGCTAACGGCCGGGCAGGCAGCGGAGGCCGACCTACACAGCCCGGCTCTGGCTGTTACAGCCATTTGTATAAAGAACCAGTAGATGGAAGAGTTAACTGGTTCACCACTGTGTGTGTCTCTTTCAAATAAATTAAAAATAAACTTGAAAAAAAAAAAAAAAAAAACAAAAGAGTGCTGGTCCAAGCAGAGAGCCCATATAGAAAGGTAAGCAGTGTCTCTACTCTTGGGCGGCCCTGAGGGCATCTCCCCAGCAGCACAGGTGCCAGGGGACCATGGTCATCAAGGACACCCTTCCCACTGCAGCCCGGGCTCTGCACCCTGGACAGAGACAGCCAGGCTTGGAGCTGGCAAGGCCAGCCTGGCATGGCACCCACCTGGAAGAGAACCTGCAGGGCCCCATGCAGGAGGCACATGCGACGCCCCAGGAAGATGAAGAAGGGGACCAGGAGCTCCACGAAGTGGTTGCTGAGCACCTCAAAGCGGTGGAACCACCAGGGTGAGCGGTGCAGGAAGTAGGCCAGGGGGTTGGGCACTGGCTGGGTCTGCAGGACAGAGGGTAGGAGCTGTCCCAGGCCAGGGACATGTACAGGAGGGTGCCCCACACAGCCAGCGGTGGGCTTGCCATGTCCCCAGGACAGTGCCAGCCTGCAGCTGTTACTGTCTGTGGGGTCAGGGCAGGCAGCCTGGCTTTGCCGAGGAGCCAGGAGATGAATACCAACTGGCCAGAGTTCCTGCTGCCCCCGACGGGCACAGGCCCCAGCCTGTGAGTGCAGACTGTGCAATGGGCAGGACTCCTGCACGCCACAAGTGCCTGCCAGGCTGGAGTCAGAGGCGGGGCTGACGCAGGAGCGTGTGGGTAGGGGCCACTGGCTTGGCCCTTGGGCTCTGATGGCCTTATCGCTCCCTGCCTGGTAGCCAAGTTCAAGGCCAAGATGGAAGAGAGGTGTACTCTGTGCTCAGAGATGCCCTACATCCTCTGTGTCCCTCCAAGCGAACCCCCCCCACCTGCTCCTGGCTCCAGCCAAGCCCAGGGCAACCAACACTCGGGCTTAGGGTGGGCGAGTGTCACAGCATATGGGCCACCACGAAGCCAGCTCAGGACCCCAGAGCACAGAGGCAAGAAGATGGGCCATGTGGGGGCCAAGCATCACGCGGGCCTACGGTGTGGAGATGGCCCGTGAGGCTGGCCACGCATGCACGGCTCCTATGATGTGGGCCCACAGGTGTGGAGATGGCCCGTGAGGCTGGCCACGCATGCACAGCTCCTGTGACGTGGGCCCACAGGCAAGTACTGCCTGCAGCATGGACACAGAGTGGCTGGTGCAGGGAGAGGCCCAGGGCAGCACTGGCACTGTCTGCATGGACACGATCTGAACCAGCTCTGGGCTGCAGGGGAGAGGGCGGCACAGCAGAACCCTGCTGTCCTGGGGCATTCCCCTCCAGGGGATGCTGTGCCCTTGAGCTCAGGTGACGGAAGGCTTGAGCCTGCACCTGCCCCAGGAGGGCACCCAAGGGCTGCAACTCCAGCCAGGGGCCCAGCCTGGCCCAGCGGACTGCACAGCCAACCTGCAGCACCCACAGGCCAGAGAAGGGAAGAAGGACGACCCCAGCAGGACCAGGGGAGCTGGCGGAGTCGGCGGCTGTTACCTCATAGTGGAAGTCCATGCAGCTGAGGTCATGCCAGCACTGGTCCCCACGGATCTTGATCAGCCCCTGCCAAGGCAAGAAGGCAAGGATGGCATGAGGCCCAGGACAGCCAGGGCCCAGCTCCCAGGTCCACACAGACTCAGAAGGGCTCGGCACAAAGGGGCCAGGCAGCTGAGTCTCCCAGAACCACGAAGGGCAAAAACCACGTCACACACAAAATCAGGAAGAATCCCAACAGAGCTTCACCAGGGCATGCTTGAGCCTCTTTTGCTGATGATGGCTGCAGTGTGCCTGAAAGCAGCACGGACAGGCACACACGGACAGGAGCACACGGACAGGAGCATGGACAGGCGCATGGACAAGGTGACTCACACACACACACAGAATGGCTCACATACACAAGGGGTGACACACACAGGGTGACTCTCACACACACACAAGTGGCGATTTTCAACACCCTCCCCAGGGAACAGCCCCCAGCCCACGTCATGGCTGTTGCACACAGGGCCACAGGGACCCAGGCAGGGCAGTGTCTCTCCCTGTCGTGGCCTGTTGCTGAGCATGGCTTGGCTAGTTCTCGCCTCCGGAGGTGATGAATGCCGATGGAGCTGCTGGTGTGGGCGGTGAGCAGGCAGGGAGGGGCTGCTGCACGGTCCACCCTCGGCGCATGCTCAGCAGCCTTGGCCGTAGCACCCAGGGGAGGGTGGCTCTATTTCCTCCCAGTCACTGGCAGCCTGAGTGAGCGACACGCCACCTTTGCCAGGACTGTATGGCCCAACACGCAGAAACTGCCCTGACAGAACGACAAAAGTCCAGCCCTCCCTGGCCAGAGGGCCTCTTGCAGCTACACATGGCCAGGCAGGTCCCCCAGGACAGTCCACCTGTCCAGTCATCCATCCGCCAGTCTTCATTCAGATGCTTACTGACACGGCCACCCCTGTCCGGCAGACACCAGCTGAGGCCCCAGGAACAGGTGCACTAAGAGGAGGCCATGGCCTTGGGGGCAGAGGACAGGGGTGGATGGGGCTGCTGGCATGGTGCACGGAAGCCCTTGATCGCTCAGAAGGGATGAGGGGTCCCCCTGGGTTGTCCTGCTCATCAGGGCACCCACCTGGGCAGGCTGCTGAGCAAGGCAGACTGTGTGGGAGAAGGGATGTGCCCAGTGTAGGAAGGTTGGGAGGTGGCACCCCCAGGAGTCAGGGATGGGAGTGTGAGATCTGGAGGGGTACACAGCCCACAGGCCTGGACCCTGGGTACAACCTGGCAGCAAGGGAGCCAGCCTAGGTGAGTCCTAGGGAGTCTTCCTGCAGGAACGCTGGGCATGGCGTCTTGCAGCCCTAGGGTGACGTGCACACATGGAGGGCTGTCCCCAGCTGGTCCCTGCAGTCCCCAGCAGCATGGGGAGCAGAAGGGTCACGTCCTGCAAAGGGGACCTGTGTGGATCCCAGAGGCACAGGGAGGGGCCAGCACTGTGGTGTGGTGGATAAAGTTGCTGCCTGCGGCACCAGCATCCCATATGAGCGCCAATTCATGTCCCGGCTGCTCCACTTCCCATCCAGCTCCCTGCTTGTGGCCTGGGACAGCAGTGCAGGATGGCCCAAAGCCTTGGGGCCCTGCACCATGTCAAAAGCTCCTGGCTCCTGGCTTTGGGTCAGCTCAGCTGCTGTGATGTGGCCATCTGAGGAGTAAACCAGCAGACGAACATCGACCTCTGTAACTTTGCCTTCTGAGTAAATCAATCAACCTAAGAAATGAAGGGAGCTCCAGACCGTCGCCCCTCCTGGGCGCCAGTCAGCTCCCACCGCCCTCAGGAAGGGAGAAAAAAAATAATTAAAATGTCATTCAAATCCTACGCCCACAAGAGACACTCAAACCCGAACCGCCGTTCAGCAGTGATTGCCCTCTCATCGCAGGCATCAGGTTTTCTACGGAGTTTTTTTCTTTCAGAATAAGTGTAAAGGAACAAAGCATTCTTTGAGCCTTTCTCAGCCCAAAATTAATGCAAAAAAAAAAAAAAAAAAAAAAGGCACACACAGGCCAGTAAGAAGCCAGACCTGAAGGCCCCGGGACGCACAGCTGCCACACATCCCTGCTCGTCAGGACATTCAGGGCCTACAGAGAAGCGTCTGGGGAGCGGGCGCACATGCCGTCAGATGCGCCTGGGGCCTGCTCCTGCACATGGCGACAGGACCTCCACTGGCACACAGAGGCTCTGCGGCTGTCCCTGCTTGGGTCCTGAGAGGCCTTGCCGGCCAGGAAGCTCCCCACACCCCTTGTTCCCTGTCCCCCCAAGACCACAGGCGCGATGGTAACATGGTGGGGGATACCACGGAGGGGCTGCCCTCACTCAGTTCTCAGGCCTCACCAACAGTGCACCTTTGCACTGGGGGCAAGTCAGGAAGGGCCCGTCTGCCAGTGCAGGGACGGGGGGGTCTCAGGATTCCAGGCTGGTCCTAGCAGGGCCGTCTTGCTTATCCAGGAGCCGAGACTGAGTGGACGTGTGTCCTGGTGTGCAGGCGATGGCCACCTGGGCACAGCACCAAGTTTCTCTCAAGACCCACAGGCCCTGCTGGCCCCTCCTGCTCTGTGCCCAGGACATGTCCACACAGGCCAGCCCATGCCAGCCCCTGGGAGAGATCTGCTGCTAGGAGTGGGGGCACCCAGAACCCAGCACTGCATGGGCCCCCACGGCTGGGAACATGGCAGCTCCACTCTCCCACCCTCCTCCAGAACAGGAGCTGTGGGGCAGCTGAGTGCTGCTCCCAGCACCAGGAATGTGGCCACGGATAGGCTGCAGGTGACCGTGGAAAACACCAGTCCATGGTGTGTCAGGGACCCCAGCACCACTGCCAGCCCATGCCGGTGACACTGCCTAGCAACACCAGCTAGCAGGGTCTTTCGGCAAAGACCCATCTGCCTCTCTTTTGTGCATGGCTCCCCGCCGTCTGTCACAGCCAATGGCCACACCCAGCCCCGGTCACCCATCACCAGGACGTGATTGCCCATAGCCTCAGGAGCGGCTGTAACAGCAGGGCCCGCCTTGCTCCGCATGCACTGGCACCCGCCCCGCTCTGCACAGAGCTGATGTCCAAGGCCGACAGAGGCAGGCAGCGCTGGTCCCATAGCAGAGGGGACACGTGGACAGAAACCCATAGGCATGTGAGATGGGGGCCACCGGAGCCCCTAGAGAATTACCATGACACCCTGCACAATGGCAGGGGCTCTGCCGAGGGTTGTGGGCCAGAGACAAAGGGAGGAGAGGCTCGGGGGGGCCCTCCTCCTGCCTTGGGTTAGGGGGACAGGGCTGCTGAGGAGGGTGGTCTGGGGGCACAGCACAGGGGGCTGCAGGCAAAAGTCAGCATGCTGAGACATGTTGAGCGGACAGGGATGGGAAGATGACCCTTCCTGCAAGACGACCAAGTCAGACCACGAGGCAGACGTGCCATCCCGAGGGAGTGACTGGGCCGGCATTTGGCTCTGTGGGGCTCAGGTGGCTGCTTCCCACTGCACCCCTCCTCAGGACCTCCCGGCACGGTCCTGTCCAGCACCCCCGCTATACACCCT
Organism: Ochotona curzoniae; assembly: GCF_017591425.1. Lineage (NCBI taxonomy): Eukaryota > Metazoa > Chordata > Mammalia > Lagomorpha > Ochotonidae > Ochotona > Ochotona curzoniae. Next base: position 24,234,512 of record NW_024465421.1, on the reverse strand, counting down.
GCTCGGGACCTCCTGTGGCCCATCGCATCCCCAGCAGGTGCTGTGCTGGAATGTGCCCATGTGGACAGCTCACAGGGCAGCCCCGGCCCCTACAGCTGGGGCCAGCCACCTGCTAGGCTGCAGTGGTCTTGTCTTTTCCTTGGCGCGGGACCCCAGGCCAGCCCCAGCACCCTGGGCTCCAGGCAGAGGTGGCCTGGATGCCACAGCCCTGGGTTTCCTGCACAATCGCAGCTGCTTCTCCCCAACTACACACTGCGTGTTGCTCCTGAGATGACAGCCTGTGGTGCCAACAGGTGCCCCGGCCCTCTGGTCACTGAACACTGCAGGCTGCGACATCCCAGAGGTGTCCACGGGTGGGCACGCCTGTCTGGAGTTGTGCAGGGTCCACCTCCACAGAGCATGGCATTCTAAAACCTGAGCCAGCATGGAGAACGACAGGGCCTGATTTCAGCCAGGGACCTGCGCTGCTCCCCTGTCGCCCATGGCGTGGGCCAGGCTCACATCACCACCTGACACATGAGGCAAGCCTGAAGCTCCACGCTGCCTTGGTGTCTGCCCAGGACCCTCCCAGCATGGCCTATGCACCCTTCTGACCCCAAACCTGGTCCCCCATAGTTTCCAGCCTGCCCCAGGACTCCAGGAAGCCCTGACATGTCACACGGGCGGGACGGTAGCCAGACAACTGAAGCACCCGAAGCAGGAGCCTCGTGGTCAGCACAGGGACAGGGGTGGTCACCACTGCAAGGCCAGGCCTCACCAAACCTGAGTGATGTACCCCCCTGCGGCTTTGCCAGGCCTCACACTGCACCCTTGAGAACCCCCAGCTCCCCCAGCACATGGGGGCCTTCCCTGCAGTCCTGCCAACACTGGCCATGCACAGGCCAGCCGAGGCACCCGCAGGGACCCCGGAGCAGGCTCACGGCCGGGTGTTCTCAACATCTCCTAGCAGTCCTGCCTGGACGTGCCCTCCCAGGACGTCCACAACAGGCGGGCAGGCAGATGGACACAGATGGAGATGGGCAGGCGGCGGGCAGCACGGCCCCTCAGGTGCAAGAACGCACCAGGCATGGGCATCCTTACACCACAGCCGTCCATTCACCAGAGCGATGTCCAAGGCCCACTTTGGTCTCAACTTTGGAAAGTTCTGGATGCTTGTGACCCTGTGACAGAGCCCAGTGGCCTGTCACTCGATCCTGGTGCATGGACTCAAAGCTGCACTTGTTCCCACAGAAAAGCAGGTGAGAGTTCAGTTCAAAGGTGATGGCCGGGCCCCAGGGTGGGTCAGCTCCAAGGGAGCCAGCACAGTGTTAGGCTGTGGGGCCCTACTCAAGGAATTGAGCTCTGAGAGAGAAATGCTACTTACCGCTCCAAGCATGATCCTGAAAATGAGCCACCGGAAGCCCCAGAGGACGATACGGGATGTGGGGGTGGACTCAGGCAGCCGGGCCAGCGTCCAGAGAGGGCACAGGAAAATCCCCAGGAAGCCTGTTTCTAGCAGTTGGGATTCCCACCCTGCAGTGGCGACAGGAAGAGACAGAGAGCGGTGTCAGAGCCAGGGCCTTCAAAGAAAACAAGTGGCAGATGCGACGCAGCCCACCCAGCCCCAGACAGGAAGGCCGCCGCCAGGGAGCTGTGCGTAGCGCTCGGGGGTGCAGAGCCAGGAAAGGGGGCCACACTGAGGGCTGGCCTGCTCCGGGCGTGACAGGTGGACAGCATGCGCAGACACCGCGAGAGGCAGCCATGACGGGGGCACTAAGACCAGGAAGTAGCTCACAAGGTTGCCATTTGTGGAGCCCATGCCCAGGCACCAGAAGCGTCTAGGCTGTTCCAGGTACGGGCACCACAGGGCACACAGCTCAGGGCCAGGCCACCCCGTGGGCTTTGTGGGCACTACAGGGACAAGACTCTGACCACACCGAGTGGACACCATTCACCACGGCTGTATTCACAGAGGGGCCTGTGTGGGCACATGCCTTCAGGCGGGGAAAGCACTAGAGCGCCCCCTACAGGTGGCGACTGCAGACAGCAAATGGATCTCCTGGCAAGAGGACCGCGGGGTACCTGGCAGGAGGGCAGCAGCTGCCATGCTGAAGGGGTACCTGCACCTCAGCCCCAAGACACGTGGGAAGGTGTGCCAGGCAGGGGGTGGTGCCCACACAAGTTTGCAGGTAGGGATCTGCACAACCTATTCATGGAGTAGAGAGCCAGACAGGGTGGGCAGGCAGGGCAGGACACCCCAGAGGACTCCTGTGACACACAGGCACCCGGGGACAGCACGGAGACCTCTTGGCCGGCCCATTTCCCTTGGAGTTCTGCAGGGTCAGAGCCCAACCAGAAGGCCCACCAGAGGGAACAAGATTTTGGCGCCACAGCTTGCACCAAACTGGGCAGTTGTGGGCTGTGTCTCTCGCCAGCCTCGGTCTTGGCCGGAGAGTCTGCACTGCTTCCCACAGGACACACGCAACCCCCCAGACTCTACCTAACAGGAAGTGGCTGGCACGTACGGCCTTGGGCTTCTCCACCAGGGAACATGGGCTGTGACCCCCAGCTGCAGGCAGGACAGCCGTGAGCAGGCCACAGGAACGCACGGGGAGGCAAGGCTGCCAGCACTGCCCCACGCAGCACCTCACCGAGCCCCCAGAGGCCCAGAGCTGCCTGTCAACCTGCACGGAGGTTAGGAGTGGACACGGTGCCGGACACACATTGAAGGAGCCCAGCTAGGGGAAGGGCTGCAGCCGGCACCCCCTGGCTCCCCTCCCAGTGGATGCAACAGCCCTCACCCTGGCTGGACACAGCAGCAGGCACTACAAGCAGCTCCCGGAGCAGCCGCAGCCTGGAACACACTCCGGGAGGGAAAGGGGGCCAGGCCCACCTGGCAGCCCTCTCTGCTGGCCCGTGTGGCTCCCAGCAGCTGTGCGGAGCACACAAGGCGCCATTGTTTGCCAGAGAGGCAGAGCATGGGGCCTCAGAAACAGCAGCTCCTGCCAGGGACGGCAGCCACGACAGGGAAGGCGTCAGACTGTTCTTGTCTAGGGGGCCTGGTGCCAATGGGTGAGGTTGGTGACTATGGACAAAGCATGTCACAGGGTCACTACCTGCTTGCCAGACAGAAGGCCATTCCGGGGACACGCCATGCCTGGCTCTCATTCCTTGTTCCCCTGGTGCCGGCAGCTCAGGAGGCGCCTGGGCTCCCTGCTGTCCACCAGGAAGAGGCCACTGGTGCCCAGCATATGACGTGTGGACAGCACAGGGTGGACAGGCCTGTGTCAAGGCCAGCTCTAGATCTGCATGTCTGTGCCGCTGTCTGCTCCCACGATGCCGAGCGCTGTGCCGCTGTCTGTTCCCACAATGCTGAGTGCTGTGCCGCTGTCTGTTCCCACAATGCTGAGTGCTGTGCCTCTCCCTTGAGCATGTCTGACCGTTCATGTGCCGCTGCAGGAGGGGCTTGAACACAGAGTGCCCCAGAGTCCTCAGAACAAATGAAACCCGAAATCCAGGCCCGGCCACATCAGAGCCACACATACAGCCACCTCACCGACAGGTGTCAAAGCCCACTGGCTGAAAGCTCCATGGCACTGCAGGACTCCTGGTTATACACACATGCTCCAAACAATGGGCAGTGGGTTGAGCCGAGGTGCTGTCTGGCCGGCACCCCCAGGCCCTCAGCCCCTGGCCCCCGGGGCTGAGCCCAGCAGGCAACATGCACTGGAGAAGAAACGAATGGCAGGGCACACGCCCCTCCCTCCCCAGGAGGCGTGCTTTCTTCTCAAACGACAGTGCACCGAGGACCACAGATGAGCATGCACAGTCCATGCCAGGGCCACCCTGGGGACCACGAGAAAAAGCAGAGGAATCTACTGTCCAGCCAGACACCAGAGGGAGGGCAGCCTCCGGCCCTGCGGGCCCAGGCCTCACCGTCCCGCTCTACAACACGAGGCCCAACATCCAACCGCAGGTCCGAGAGCCTGCACACGCACTGACCCCGTTCCGGCTCCATCCTCCTCTCCTCCACACCCTGAGTCCGCAAACGACTCTGCAAGCTAACACTACAAGGTGTGTCACACCACTTGATCTCCGAGCACAGATGGCTCCCTGAGCCCGCGGCAGGCACCCAGCACCAGATCTGTGGCTCCCCGGGCCGGGTCCTGCAGGAGACGGCCTGCAGCTCCGATGGAAGCCTCGGCTGGATCCAGTTCCGCAGGGTTGCTGCTGCACGGCCGAGAGGAGGTCCTGGACAGGGTGCCCGTGGGGGCAGGCCAGGCCAACAGCTGGAGACACTTCTCCCTCGTCCAGGCTCCCAGAGCCCAGCAGTCACAGGCAGTACCACAACCACAGAAGGCTGCTCACGGCTGCCTCCTGAGGCAGGCGTCAGGGAGAGGGGGCACCCACGGCTGGAGCACAGGGTAGCCAAGGGACCCTGCGGGTAGCAGGCAGGTGGAGAGCACCACAGGGAGATGGGGCAGGGCTGACACAAACTGGGGTCCTAAGATAACAGGTGGTGGCACTGCATGAGGAAAGAGCTAGGTGGCAGAGCGCCAGGGCCCTTGTTCCAGGCCAAAGGGACCAGGGCCGGGGGCCTAAGTGGCAGGCAGTTCCCTGTGGCCAAGGCTCCCAGGGTGAGGTGGCACGGGGCTGGGAGAGCTGGGGCCAAGACCCAGGATGAAGGTGGGCGCAGCCTCAGAGGAGCGGGTGGGGGGTTGGCAAGACAGGAAGCACCCCAACGGCGCATCAGCGACTCAGGAGTGAGTCAATACAGGACAGATGGATCCCTCAGAAGTGACAGCCGCCATCCACCAGAAACAGGAAATCCATTAACTCCATTAGCACCAGGAGCAGAAGCAGGCATGCCCTCCTTGGCTGTCACCCCAAGCTGCTCCCGCTGCCCCTGGGGGCCTCTGATGATGGCCCAGGAGAGAGCCCGAGCTTTCACAAGTCCTCTTCATTTTTGCAGGCTGCATTTCAGTATGAAGTTACGAGCTAGCCTACCAGAACTTCCGCACTCCTGCTGACACGGTCAGGGGCTGCTGGCTGGAGGAGCAGCCTCTGCCGACCTACGAGCCATTGAGGCCCATGACACTGGGCGCTGCCCGCCCAGAGCCCAGCACCATGAAGAACCAAGCCCCTGCACAGGTCCCTGACTTTAGGGACCACACTGTCCCAAGACCCGTCTTTCCACCGTAGCTTCCCTTGAGCCTTGCAAAGACACCTTCTCCAGGGGCTCTGCCCCAGGGCTCTAGCCTTGGGACATTTTGAGTCCCTGGCAGTGCAAAGGATGTGGACGAGCTGGAAATGGGCTGTGGTCCAACACTTGGAATCTCCCTCCCCAGATGAGCAGCTCCGTGTCATGGGCAATGGCCACTGGCCACTGGGTCTACAGCCACCATAGGAAGACCTTACTCATCTCACTGCCCAGATGGGCCACACAGACCCTGGACTGAGGAGACGCCGAGGGAGCTGCTCTGCCCTGTCCTGGGTGCTGGAGAGGTGCCCTGTCCTGCCCTGGGTGCTGGAGAGGTGCCCAGTCCTGCCCAGTCCTGGATGCTGGAGAGGTGCCCAGTCCTGGGTGCTGAGGTGCCCAGTCCTACCCTGTCCTGGGTGCTGGAGAGGTGCCCAGACCTGCCCAGTCCTGGGTGCTGAGGTGTCCAGTCCTGGGTGCTGAGGTGCCCTGCCTGTCCTGCCCTGCCCACTGAACTGCTGCTCTCCCCGCAGGGCCCACACACTGCGCTCTCACCTGGCATGGCGAACACCTTAGGATCACAGCTCTGCCCTGTGCAACACACTTAAACCTTGGGTAGCTGATGTCAGTGTGTGGTGTGGTCAGACCTGGGTAACCATGCCATGTGGGATACGGGCACACCCGGGGTGCTGTCTGTGTCACCTGTCAAAGTAACAAGGTCAATGCTGGAGTTTCTGTGGACTCTGCTTGGTAAGTACAGTTTACTGTCCTCTACAGAACCTTCCACAGCAAAGAGCTGGGAAACGCGGGACTCGTGTGGCTTCTGAGCTGCAGTGCACCAGGAGATGGAGCTCTCCAGCAGAGGACTTGCCCCTCCTCATGGGCACCGAATACCAGGGCAGGTTCTTGGTGCAGCACAGGTCCACAAGCCCCGTGGTCCTGCCAACCCTGCCCACCCCGAAGCCAAGCAGCAGTGACCGGCCGAGCCGTCAGGGCTTGGGGGGACAACCTGGTTCAGGGCAGCACTGGCTCTGAGCCCACAGTCCAGTTCTGGTAAACCCCTGGGACCACAGCTCCCCCCAGAGCACTCCACGGAGGAGGCCAGAATTGCCACACAGCCAACAGCAACCCCACAGGCAGCGCCCGGACAGTACCCTTGCTGTCCCCTATACCCCCAAAACAACCATGTGGTTTTCACAAGCTGGCCTCTAGGAGGTGGACCAGGCTCAGTGGCCAGCTTCTGAGGGGGAATGGGGGGGACAGTCACGGCCCCAGAGGGGACAGCTGGCATATACATCTTGGCCAGAGGACCAGCAGGTCATGTGGCCACCACACACCCACCATGGTGTCAAGAGGGTCCCCTTGCCTCTGTGGCGTCTTCCCAGAACCCAGCACCCCGGCCCAACCATGACGCAGCACAAGACACGGCTGACATGGGAGCCCCACAGCCAGGACTGCTCCTACAGTAAGGGTCATGAGAAGGGCCCTAGACTAGGAGCGTCACATACTGGGGGACATAGAGGCCTTGTGACCACAGAGCGGGTGGACCACGCCGAGGAGCCAGCTGGCCCCAGGTGGCCCCCACTGGCAGCCAGTGCTGTGTCTCGGAGCTTCTTGGGTACAGGACATGGGACTGAGCTCTATGAGTCTGCAGAGTCGGAGAGAGAAGAAACAGACTGATCTGTCCACTGTTCACTCCCCAAACTGCCACAACAGGCTGTGTTGAGCCAGACCAGAGCCAAGAGCCTCTTGCAGGCCTCGCCTGTGGGGAGCACTTGGCCGGCCCTGCCGCCTTCCCAGGTGCATTAGCCGGGAATCAGACAGGCAGTGGGGCAGCAAGGCCTTGACCTGGTGCCTACCTGGTTGTCTCTGCCCACTCCACAATACCAACCCATCTGTTTAAGACACATAGAAACAGTGACCTACCAGGATGACTACAGGAGCCCAGAAGCCCACTCACTAGGGTCGGAGCCACCACCTCTGTCCCCAAGCTCGCCAGCAGCACAATGCAGGCCTGAGCCCAGCACCCGGCTATAGCGCGCAGGCCAGCCCACACCAGAACCACCATCTCCCAGTGCTGGTCCCATGGTAATGCCTCTCTACGTGGCTTCATACATGGCTGTGAGGGCAAGGGCCTGCTGCCCCTCACATGGACAAACAGGGTGGGGAGGTCCATTCTCAGAAGCTGCCTCAGCCTTTCAAGGGTCTGTTACGGACACTTGCTGGCCTCCCCTGCGAGGCACTGGGGCTCAGGGCAGGGGCACACAGCTCTGAGCACAGGTGCCAAGAGGTCCTGCAGGCCATATTTTCCCCTGGGGCTCAGGTGCTAGGTCACCTGGAGCAGGCCAGCCTGTCCCTGGTGGTGACTGGTGTTACTCTCAGGGCTGGCACGTGGGCAGTGGCGGGTTACTCCTGGGTCTCATCACTCCATGCTGGCCTGCGGGGCGAGGGCATGGCCCCAGGGCATGGAGCTTGGAGGGTGGCCTCCAACACCCATGGGCCTCAGCTGTCCTCTGGCCACTGTGAGCAGGTATGACCACAGTGCCCACTCCTGTCCTTGGGGGCACCAGCAGTGACCAAGCCACCATACACAGTGGGCAGCTTAGCTGGGGAGTCTCACCCAGTCTGAGGCCGGAGCAAAGTCTCCCGGTTTTCCAGAGAACCTGCTGCCTGGTCTGCAGGAAATGGAAGCATCTTGGAGTCCTGCCATGCCCTCTGTGGGCCGCACACTGTGACCGAGCTGCCCAGGCTCAGGCCCCTGGGGACAGCCTCAGCAGAGTGCACGCCAGAGGTGAGCAAGTAAGGCCAGGGCTGAGGGGCACGCCGGTGTGGCTGGGGCCATACACACCATCAGGCTTTCTGTGCCACATGGCAAGCAGGACCTGTCGGCCTGTCCAAGCAGCACAGAGTGTACAAGGGACAGGAGGCCAGGCGTGGCTGAGGCACTGTTCCTCTGAGTCCACAAACAAGAGCCACCACGGTCACAGCCACAAAACATGGCTCCTCAACAAAACATCCAAGCATTCACAAGACACAGCCCAGCAGTCCGAGGGTGAGCCACAGCCTATTCCTCTTGCTAGCTGGCACAGATCCCCACCCTCAATAATGGGGTGCTGGGAGACCAGGTACACCCCCCCCTCCCAGGCCTCACTCAGAGGGCCCTGCCCGGAATGGCAAGCACCAGGCCACCCAGGCCCGCACGTGGGTGGGGACAAGCAGGCTGCACAGTGCGGCCACAGCCCTAGGAGGACCTTGGTCAGCACAGGATGCTACAAGGGTTCCCAGCCTGCAGTGACTGCTCTTGCAGCAGCAGAGTCCCCAGTGGAGACCCCATCTGAGGTGCTGCATTCCAGAGACCTGGAGAGAGCAAACATGAGCCGAAGCAGATTGGTGTCCCAGCATGGGGCTCGGCGGGGTGTCTGAGCATGGGAGTGAGTGGGTGGAGTGTGGGCATGAGGGTAGGTAGGTGGGCACGTGGCTGGTGGGCAGGTGGATGGGAGGGTGGGTGTGCAGGCATGGGGGTGGAGGTTGTGGCACAGCAGGTAAGTGTACCCCTGGCACCCTCTCCCCTCATAAAGGGCCAGTTGGAGCCCTGGCCACCGTGCTTCTGACCCAGCTCCCTGCTCATGCACCTCGGTGGGGCTCCTGGCTTCGGCCAGCCCAACAGGTGCACTTGGAAGCAAACCAGCAGATGGAAACGTGTCCTCCCAAGCCTCATCTCTCACACACCCTGCATGTGTGTGTACACCCGACACACCCCGAACACCCTACATGTGTGTACACCCAACACACCCCGTTCACCCTGCATGTGTGTGTACACCCGACACACCCTGTACACCCTGCATGTGTGTGTACACCCGACACACCCCGTTCACCCTGCATGTGTGTGTACACCCGACACACCCCGTACACCCTGCATGTGTGTGTACACCCGACACACCCTGTACACCCTGCATGTGTGTGTACACCCGACACACCCTGTACACCCTGCATGTGTGTGTACACCCGACACACCCTGTACACCCTGCATGTGTGTGTACACCCGACACACCCCGTTCACCCTGCATGTGTGTGTACACCCGACACACCCTGTACACCCTGCATGTGTGTGTACACCCGACACACCCTGTACACCCTGCATGTGTGTGTACACCCGACACACCCTGTACACCCTGCATGTGTGTGTACACCCGACACACCCTGTACACCCTGCATGTGTGTGTACACCCGACACACCCCGTTCACCTTGCATGTCCCTTGACACCCTGAGCTCCCCTGTACACGCTGTGCCCCCTGTACACTCTGTGCCCCCTGTGCTGTGCGCCCCTCCGCAGCAAGTAACCCTGTATCTGCTCTCCACGTCATGGCTGACAGCATGGCCCTTTTGCCCATGGCGTCAGCACTGGGCACCAAGCAGGTTCCTTTCCATTTGCACACCCAAGTCCATCAGGATAAGAGACACAGGGACTGAAAATGCTTCTAGGGCTTAAGCACTCAAAAGCACACATGAGGGCAACACACACGTGAGGCCAACACACATGAGCGCAGCACATATATGAGAGAACAGGGCACACAAAGCTGCTGTGTGAACTGTAATTTGAGGCCACTGTGCTCACCCTCACGCATAAACTGCCCCCGTTCTTTCCCGCTCACCCTCACATCCAAGCTCCCTGACTCCCCCATGCCAGCTGGAGCAGCCTTGGGCACTGCTTAGTTGTATTCACTGGGTTTGCTTCATGGCAGCTGAGCCAGTAACCACTGACAGCTCACGTGACCAACTGGGAGAACACGGCCTGCAGCAACCCCCTGCTCAGCCTCTGCTGAAAGCGCAATGTGTACCAACACCCCACAGTGCCGCCCCAGCCCCACAGCCCCGTGTTCTGGACAAGGAGCGTGTAGCTGGCCAGCAGGTGAACGGCCGAGCTGCTGGTGTCCAACAGGGCTGATGCAGATTTCCCATTCCACAGGTGCCGGACTTGGCGGGGGCTGGAGGCACACAGACGTGTCTGTGCTACTCAGCACCCTCAGGGCTGGAGGGTGGGGGCATGGGGCTGAGGGGAAAGTGAGGAGTCCGTAGCAGGCGGCCTGGCATAAGGGTAGCCCCCACAGACAATACCTGCCTGCCCACCTCCCTCCATGGCCTCCAGGGAGAGGGGTTTGTAGATGCATCACCAGACAAGCCCCACCCCCATGGGCTCCTGAGGCTCTGGACCCTGCTCCCACCCTACGTGCGCCCTCCATTTGCCACTGAGTGGGCTGGGGGCTGCACAGGGCCTGCACGGTCAGGACTGTGCGTGCCCACACAGCACACCCCTGGCAAGCCCAGAGTGCACACAGATACGTACCCAGCACGCACACTAAGCTCCCACAGGGTGGAGTGCTGTCACTTACCGAATGAGTACCTGCAAGACAAAAGACACACGGCACGCAGGTAACTGATGCGGCAGACAGTTCAGGCTGAGCCGCCAGCTCTGCCCACTGTGGGACATCCACCCGAGCCCAGAATGCTTGGCTAGCCATGGGGCCCTTGAGCTGTGCAGGCCAGGCTCACGGGGGCTAAGGAAAGTGACTTGGCATTCAGTGGAGGAGAGCATGGCTTTCCTGCAGTGTAGACGCTAACTAACACCATATCCTGGAAACTCAAGGCCTCCTGCTACCTCCAGCAGGCCAAGCCAGGAGAGCGCTGGCAACAGAAGGAATCAGGATGGTTGGGGAAATGTCAGGCCAGCTCAGAGTGGGGCCCCAGCCAGCCCCAGCCAGATCCACGCCACACACTTAGAGAGCCAGGAGGCCTGAGACGTGGCCGACAGCCTGCAGGACCCCAGGTCAGCCACCAAATTGCTACCGGGTCGGTGAGGGGCAGGCAGGGACAGTCTCAAGAGCACTCGAGGGGCCGGTGAGGGGCACAGTGGCTTGAGCTGATGTCTGTGACGCTGGCAGCCCAGGTGAGCCCAGGTCTAAGTCCCACCATCCCACTTCCAATCCAGCTCCCTAATAGCATGCGTGGGAAAAACAGCAGAAGACAATAAGAGTGTCTTGTCATCACCGTTCAGAGAATGAGCCAACTGAGGCAGGATCTGTAGGTGATTTGGCCTTTCAAATAAACCAACCTTAGGGGAAAAGGCTTCACATGACATGAGTCAAACTCCCATGAGGATGGTGAGGGAGGAAGCCCGGCCAGAGCATGAGGCCTGTGAGGTTGCACAACCGCTGCCAACTTTGTTCTTTCTTCTCCTTCTTTTTTTTTTTGAGGATTTGTTTAGAGCCTAGGCAATGGCTCAACTCACTGATCTTCCCCTTGCAAGCACAGAGATCCCATATGGGAGTCAACTCATGTCCCGGCGGCCCTGCTTCCCTCCCAGCTCCCTGCCTGTGGCCTGGGAAAGCAGTCGAGGACGGCCCAAGGCTTTGGGACCCTGCACCCGTATGGGAGACCCGGAAGAGGTTCCTGGCTCCTAGTTTTGGATCAGCTCAGCTCCAGCTGTTGCGGTCACTTGGGGAGTGAACCATCAGATGGAAGATCTTCCTCTCTGTCTCTCCTCCTCTCTCTCTATATATATATCTGACTTTGCAATTTGGGAAAAAAAAATGTCAGAAAAGAAAAAGCACCGAGCCTCAGCAACAAAGCATACACAGGGCAGGGTGCCCACCGTGACGTCACACACAGGTGACCACACATGGCAGCTCTTATGACATCACACACAGGTGACCACATAGGGCAGGGTGCCCACCGTGACGTCACACTCATGGCTACAGGGCAGGCAGGTGGAAGCTGAGCTACTGAGGACCAGCACTTGGGGGGACACCCAGATCCCTGTACTGCCACAGCGCAGAGGCCACCCTGAGAAATCAGCAACAACGCAGTGACTCAAGTGCTCACACTTGTCCACAGCTCAGGCTGTCCTTGTTCACGTGAACTTCCCAAGACGTCCGCCGGCAGGTCCGGCCACCCAGGAGATGCTGAGCTGACCACCACATGCCCAGAGGACCCAGCTCCGGGAGGCGCCAGCTGAGCATCCCCACAGCCACGTCCCACTGTCTCCATACACGCCACACAGATTCCAACACCCCAACCCCTCTCGGACTGTCAGTCTCCAGAGTCCTCCCGGCAGGCGACTGCTCACAGCATGGCACCCCTCACTCGCTGCCCTGGCCAGGCAGGCCTACTGTTTGGGAGCCCCTGGCCTCCAGGGCCTCGCCCCCTCCTGCAGGGACACCTACCCATCCTATAGGAGCAGGTGGGCTCCTCCTCAAGGGCAGAACTGGAAGCCTCCACTCCTGCATGCCCGGGCAGCTGGCAGAGCACCCAGGAGCACAGCCCTGCCCCCAACAGCCCCCCAGATATTGCCCCACGTGCTCTGAGAGGCCTGGCTGGCCTCCCCAGGTGCTGCGCAGGGACAAGGCTGTGGCAGAAGCAGCCGAGTCCTACTCACCAGACCTGCCCCACGTTGACCAAAGACAGGTAGAGGACCCAGAGAGTAGCCATGAGAAGCATGTTGGCACAGCCAGCTATCAGGACGAAGGACGAGATGCCCAGCCCGAGAACGGCCACAGCGTCCAGGCGGGTGTTCGTGTCCGACCAGTCCAGCAGCCAGAAGATGGTGGGCGCGTAGCTCCAGGCGTCCCAGCCGAGCCTGCCCTGGAAGTGCCGCTGGATGCTGCTCAGGTACAGCCTGCAGGGCAGCAGCCCGCGGTCCCCAATCAGCTCCTTGTTCTGATGGAAAGCCACCAGGAACGCCACGACTACGAGAAAGAGCAGACAGTGGGCTGTGAGCAGAGACGGACACCTGGGGCCTCTGCCCTGCGGGGGCAGCGCCCACACAGGAACCACGAGCGTGCCACGGCAGTCCTGGACAGACATCACACCCAGAGCCTGCGTGGACATGAACCGCACACCCAAACAAGCACCTGAGCACAGCGGGGTAGGCCTCCACAGCCCTCCGCTGCTAGGCGTGCCTGCGTCCACTCGCACAGGTGCACAGTATCCACGCGGACGGCTGATGGGTGACACCCAGACAAACCCAGAGCCCACGGGGGCACCTGGCCAAGCCCCCTAACCCTGCCGGTTGAGGTCCCCAACGGTCACACTCCAGACCAACATGACAGACCTGACACAGTTCTGGGACAGTGGACTTGCTGCTTGTCAAGACAAAGTGAGTAGGTTTTTTCCCCTCAAAAGTTTAACTCCAAGGGGCACCACTGTGCCACATCAAGGAAGCCACCAGTTCCGGTCCCAGCGGCTCCCTGCTGATGGGAGGGAAAGGCAGACTCACGTGCCGGGGCGTCTCCACCCACGTGGGAGCCAGAGGAAGGTCCAGGCTCCAAGCTGGGCCTGGCGGGGAGTGAACCAGCAGATAAAGATCACTCTTGCTTTTAAGTAAAAAATAAATTTAAAAAATGGACTCTCTCAATTTTCAGTTGCACTGTACAAACAACAGGTAAAATGAGAAACTGTGAGCAGCAGAGGATCTGAGAGCCATGCCAGAGTACGCAGGAAGGCTGAGGCGCCCCAGACCAGGCCAGGCCCCGGCGGCTCTCCCTCGTGCCCCTGGCCACTCTGCCCCAGGTCCCAGAGCACGGCGCTCCGGTGCAGCAGCACAGGCCTGCAGGGAGACAGCGTCTGAGCCCAGAACTTGGGGCAGCCGCACAGGACAGAGGTCAGCGCTGAGCAAACCTGAGTGCAAGCTCTGCTTTGGGGCCTTCAGGAAGGAACAACGCAGAAGCTCAGCCGTGTTTTCTCTCTCCCTTCCTCCCTCCCCTTTTAAATAAAAACTTAACATTAGAAAAAAACAAATCAGTCGGATCTGACCAGCTGCCGTGACCTCTAGGTTGGTGAGACCAAGGTTCCCGCCAGGCGCTCAAACAGCTGTGAGCTGCCCTGTTCTTCCATGTCCTGCCCTGGGGGGATCCTGCCTGTGTGTGACAGCTCCCCATCCTCAGCTGTGTGTGTGTGTGTGTGTGTGTGAGAGAGAGAGAGAGACAGCTCCCCATCCTCAGCTCTGTGTGAGACAGCTCCCCATCCTCAGCTGTGTGTGTGTGTGTGTGAGACAGCTCCCCATCCTCGACTATGTGCCACAGAAGCCATGAACCACCCAGCCCCCTTGGCCTGAGACCATGGCCCAGCCAGGTGTGAGCCTTGAGGGCAGGACACTAGTGCTACCTACGGCGGGACACTGCCCAGGCCCGCACTTCTGGCCCTTCCACCAGCATCAGATTGTCACCAGTGCCTGGGCACCCATCCACCATGGGGAAGCACCTGTTACCACACAGCTATCTGGTGGCCACTGTGGTGGGTCCAGGCCAGGACACCCCAAAAAATGCAGCTGCCCCTCCCCCGCAATACCCACATAGCTCGGACTAGGGTCACCCCGGCTACCAAGTGAGACAGAGGCCACTGGCCGGCTTCCGGCTGGTTCTGACCTCCAGCACCTGCCCAAGCCCAGCGCCTCCCCGCAGGGGGAGGACCTCTGCTCCCGTCCCAGACGCCAGGAAGACCGTGCAGCTCTCAGTCCTGGCAAATTCCAAGATTTCCAGAAGATGAACACTCGCCACAGCCTATCTCACACAGAAAGCTGCACGCGGGGCTCGTGAGTGCAAAGATCAACCCAAAACACTGCGCCAAACAAAAGGCTCCTCCCAGCGCCTGCCTGACCAGAGGCCTCCGGCAATGCAAGGACTCCTCTCCTTCCACAGCTGCTGCTCACCTGGGCTCCCGTTCCAACGGGCCACCCCGCCGGACCGACAGGGACAGGGCTCCCCGCCGCACCGACAGGGACAGGGCTCCCCGCCGCACCGACAGGGACAGGGCTCCCCGCCGCACCCGGCTCTGGACACACACACACGGGGCGCCGTGGCCATCCTCGGCCCTCGGGCAGCTCCCGCCTGGCTGCAGCCGAGCTCGGGTCCGGGGCAGCGGATTCCTCCCAGGCGACCCCGGCTGGGCCGGACGAGGCGGGAACGGGCGCTCGCGGGGGCAGCAGGGCCGGGCTGAGGGGACGCTCACTCACAGTAAACGAAGGCCAGGGCCCGCAGGAGCACGATCCTGGTCAACCAGAAGGTGCCCTCTCGGAGACGGGACGGGCTGCCCGCGGGCTCGGGCGCCGGCGCGGGCGGAGACCCAGGCCCGAGGGTCCCATCCGCTGCCCTGCGCCGCCTCACAGCCGCCTCGGGCGCCGCCATTGCAGGGCTGTTGCTGCGCGTGCGCGGGGAAGGTTGCGTGCCGCCACGCTCGGGGTAGGCCCCGCCCGCGACACGCCCCATGGCGCCCCGCCCCCGTCACGCCTCACATGCCACGCCCCCGTGGCCGGCCCCGCCCCGCCCTCCGCCCGGCCCCGCCTCCGCGCGCCCGGTCCATCTCCCCTCCTCCTCCTGGGCGATGCCTGCTGACCCGCGCAGCTGGACGCGGAGGACGTGGGCGAGCACGGCCTGGAACACGGCCACGCAGCCCCACAGCGCACCCAGCTGACAGGACCAAGTCCAGCAGTGACCTGGGGCAGAGATGGTGCACTGGTCAGCCACTGCCCAGAGAGGCAGGTGGGCAGGACAGAGCTGTCTGGGGACGAATGGTGCAGAAGCGGATTTTTCTGTGCGTTTGCCAGGACTGTTCAAAGACTAGACACCGCGTTCTGCATCTGCTCCCAGCGCTTGGCTAGTCAGTGTCCGATCCCGGCCTGGGGCTGCGCCACGTGCCACCCAGCCTCCCCCATTGCCTTGTGGGCCTCGTGAAGGCCACGCCGAGGGACATCGGCGTTCCCATATCGAGACACAGCGGTGACTCAGCCAGGGGTCTCAGCACGGATGCACACTGCACAGGGTGGGTTCAGGAACCCTGGGGCGTCCATGTCGCTCTGAGGGACGCTGCCATGCCTGTCAGGAGCTGCACCTTCGGGGCCTCCCCGGCCCAGGGGGGCCGCCTCCAGGTGTGACCGGGAGCCGCGCTTCAGGTGGGCACAGTCCTCACAAAGACCCCTTGTTCCTGGCGTGGCCCTCCCTGGAGCAGGGCACAATGGGGCATTGTGCCGGGCAGAGAAGGGCCCCTTGTTCCCCATCTCCTGGGACAGGCGCCTCTCCGGGTCTGCCTAGGGTGGGCGAATTGGGAGGCAGGGGCTGCCGAGGGCGGGTTCGGGTCCTCTCTGGGCGGGTGCTGACCACAGAGGTCCCAAGCCAGGCAGCCCCGGCCCGAGGGCAGGTCTCACGGGCCGAGGCTCAGCAGAGAGGTCAGCCCATGGCCCACCTCCTGCCCCTTTCAACCTGGACATAATGGAGCAGGAGGCAGGAGTCTGACCCCGGCCGCAGCGTGGACAGAGCTCACAGACACCCAGTGTGCTGTCCGTTGCGCCAGCTCCCTGCTGTGGAATGACCAAAGCAGGCAAGGCGTGGGGACAGAGAGCGGGAGTGACCACGGGCAAGCCCAGGTGTCCCTGCGCAGTGCTGGGACTGGGTCGGTAGCATGCACAGTGCTAGGTTAAGTGGCATCTGGGGACTGCAGGCTCAGCAGGACATCCAGGCACATCCCGTGCAGCAGGATGGGCAATCGGGGGTGGGGGAAGCCAGTCTGAGGGGTGCAAGATGCAGGTGGACTCCCCAGGACAGTAGCCCAAGGAGACGAGGCAGGCACGGGGGCTCTGGGACAGAGCTGCCAGCTCAGCGCCCAGCACAGGCCCCCAGGACCAGAGCCCACAGCCCCGCGCAGCTGCATGGCAGTTTGGGGGAGCACACCCCCGTTGGCGCCTCAGTCAGCTGTGCCCCGCTGTGCCCCTGGTGTGCAGCTGCAGCCGGCTCTGGCACCCACAGAACACGGCTGGGGCCCAGGGCTCACCGTGCATCCTTCATTTATCGCTGTTTTTCATGTTTTGACATCTGTTAGGGAAGGGGGGCAGCCCCGTCGGCCCTCACATTGTCCATCCTCAGTCTGGGCTTATCTGCCCCACTGCCCAGCAGCCAGAGCAGCCTGCCGAGGCCAGCAGGTGCAGAGGGGTGGGGGAGTGGCCAGGTGGCACCATGTGCTGGTGCCCTGGGACCAGCTGTTCCCGCCTGGCTTCAACAGCCCCTCTGCTGCCCCTGGGTTCCAGGCAGCACCCCCGAGGCAGCCTCACCGTCACTCCCACCATACCACACCCAAGCACCAATCAAGTCCCATTTCCACTTCCCATCCAGCTCCCTTCCAGAGGCCGGGAGAGCAGCTGAGCTCAGCCAGTCCCTGGGGAGCCCCAGAGCCCAGGGTGGAGCTCCGCCTCTGGGCTGATCTAGCCACTAGGGCTGCAGGTGGAAGATGTCTGGGTGTCTCACCCTCCTTTCTGTAACTGCTTTCCAAATAATTAAACATTTCTTCAAAAGCCACCTCTGCAAACCCAGGTGGGGTTATGAGTTATCAGTGGCAAGGAGTACTAGGTGGCACCTGGGGGAATGGGGGCAGGTCAGGGCATGGGCGGGGATTTCCGGGCTCCCACCCTCAGGAGTGAGCTCCCAGTGCATGCCCAGGCCTCCCGCTTGGGCCCAGTGTAGACGGCTGGGCCTCCCGCATGGGCCCAGTGAGAACGGTTGGGCCTCCCGCTTGGGCCTCCCGCTTGGGCCCAGTGTAGACGGCTGGGCCTCCAGCTTGTGTTCAGCATACATACCCAGGCATCCCTGTTCACTTTCAGCACTTACAGATCCCCAAAACCTTCGGTCAAACCATGCCAGCCAGTGCCCCTCTGCCGCTGGCCCTTCCGCCCTTCTGGGGGCTCTGGATTGGGTTTGGGTGCCTGAGGGTGGAGCCGGGGAGGCTGCCGCCAGCTTCCAGAGTGAAAGCCCTCCTTCAACCTGCCACTGTCCCGGGGAGGGTGCTGGGCTGGAAGGTGCGAGCCCACAGGGGGCTGGCCACAGGACAACAGGTGGCCTGTCCAGGTCAGAGGCTGGGGTTGGGGGACGAGGACCGGGCGGAGGGCAGGTCTGCGGTCTGAGATGGAAGCTTTTAACGCAAGGCGAAGGGACCCTGCTCCCCTGCGTGAGCAAGGGCGGGGCTGATCACTTTATGGGTCGGGAAAGTCCAGGGAAGGGCAGGGCCTGACCCTGAGCCTCACTGTCACGGCCAGGCACAGCTTCTCAGACCGAGGCTCTGCTAGGCCGCCTGGGGCTCCCCTGGGCCACCTCTGGGGGCCTGTACTGCCCCGGGGATTGGCCAGCCCCAAGGGTCAGCCTCGGCAGGGCCCGAGCAGCACATGCAAGGTGACCAAGCAGCCAGCAATGAAAAGGGCCAACTGGGCCCAGCACAGTGGCCTAGCAGCTAAAGTCCTCGCCTTGAACTCACTGGGATCCCATATGGGTGCTAGTTCTAATCCCAGCAGATCCACTTCCTACCCAGCTCCCTGCCTGTGGCCTGGGAAAGCAGTCAAGGACAGCCCAAAGCCTTGGGAGCCTGCCCCCGTGTGGGAGACCCTGAAGAGGCTCCTAGCTCCTGGTTTTGAATCAGCTCAGCTCCAGCTGTTGTGGTCACTTGGGGAGTGAGTCTTCTTCTCTCTCTATTATATATATATATCTGAGACTGGATGGAGTTGCAGTGTTTCTCTGCGCTTTGCCTTTTAGATAAACACACCACCCTCAGGCCTGCACGGCAGCCTAGCGGCTGGAATCCTCGGCTTGCATGCACTCGGATCCCATACTTGAGCCCACGTGGGACCCAGAAGAGGTTCCTGGCTCCTGGCTTCAGATTGGCTCAGCTCCAACCACCATGGCCACCTGGGGAGTGAACCAGTGACAGAAGACCTTTCTGTCTGTATCTCCTTCTCTCTGAATCTGCCTTGTCAATAAAAATAAATAACTATTTAAACCGTAAGTAAGCACACGCATCTTCAAAGGGCAGTGGTACCCTGTTAGCGGTAAGAGCCTGCAGGGTGCGGGTCACACTGCCGATCTCACCCCCTCCGGCCCGGCCTGGGAGCAGAGCAGAGCCTCCGGGAAAAGGGCAGCCTAAACTGACTGGTGGGTGCACCCACAGCACAAGAGGACTGGGCGAAGGAGAACGGGGTCACATGCAGCAGCCGCCCTGCCCCTTCCCCCCATGGCGGGCGCACGGGCAGCCCAGGGCCCAGTGCTCCCCACCCAGAAAGGCCGGGTAAGCCCCCTGGCCAGGTGCTGACCCTGCCCCGGGACAAGGCTGCGGGGGTCGCCAGGGGGAAGGGGTCCCCCCCACCTCCGCGGCTGGGCAGCCCGACCAAGGCCCAGGGGCAGGAAGGCAGGCAGGGGGCCGCCCACCTGTCCCATTTGCTCGGGAGGCCTGGCACCGCCTTCTCCCTCCGGCAGCCGATGGATCCCTCTGCGGGCACCTAGCAGAGGAGCAGTGGCGGGCAGTCAGGAGC